>NC_135531.1:276320277-276624329 GCF_045843805.1 Urocitellus parryii | reverse complement strand
TCTGATGACATTCTGAACCTGTAGAGTCAATTCAGTCATCCTCTGGATTTTATTACATAAACCAATATTTCCTCTTCTTTTTTTGAGTTTGCATTAGATTATCTGTTCCTTGAAACTAGATGTATATAGGAATGTTATGGCTGCAAAGAAGGAAAACCCAGCTTATGATGATATAAACAAATACAGATATTTACACAAATCAAGAAGTCCAACAAATGACATCAGGGTTGCTCATGTAGCTCAGTATTGTCATTAAGGACCCTGGCCCTTTCCATACTTTCATTGTATCATCCTCAGTATGTTGGCTTCTTGTCCCTATAGTTGTCACCTGACATCACAGCTGCTGCTGCTGCTCCAGAAATCACTTCTGTGATAAAGGCAGGAGGAGGAAAGGACTGCACAAGCTTCAAGCCACACCTGACTCTTTTTCTTAAGCAAGAAAAAAAAAATCTTTTACAGAAAAGGATGGAGATTGGGGACTTAAATATCCAGTGAAAAAAAGATTAGCTTAGACAATCCCAATTTATCACCTGGGCTTGGTACATTGGCATTTAAAACAAAACGGGAATAGTTTGTTTGCTTAGCAAGAATGAAGGGGCAAGTGACTTTTAGGTAGGCATCCAATAGTGCCTGCCAGTTAGATTCTCTCTCCCAGAAATGTGGAGTTGAGACTTGGAGACACTGGTCAGTGCAGTTGGCCACTTCCCAGGGAGTGATGTCAGCCTTGGGAATGACAGCCCATGCCTGGAGAAGTGAGGCAGGGATCTGCAGAGACAGAGCAGGGAGGAGCAGATGGGCAGGAAGCAGAGAAGAGAAAGCAATAGCCCCAAAGAGGAAAGGAAGGATGTGTAAGACAAATATTTCAGTTCTGGTGCCCATCATCACTGGCCACAAGTCCCAGCTCAAGTCCCAGTTTCAGAGCACACATTTCAAGGACCTAAATAGCTGCCAATTCACATGTCTGCTGCCTATTCCTTGGACAATGGGATCAGATAGGGTATTCTAGGACCTATGATCTTCAGCAGCACACCTGTTCACCTGCCTTCCAGGGGTGTTCCCTATAAGTAATCATGGATTGTAGTGGCATTATTAAAGTAATAGCTAGTGTTCATTGAGTACTTATTAAGTGATACATACTATCTGATATGGTTGAATTGTGACCCCTCCTCCCAAATTCACATATTGAAGCCCTAACTCCCAGTAACTCAGAATGTGATCTTATTTGGAGGCAAAGTCTTTATAGAATTGATCAAGTTAAAGGGAGATCATTGCAATGGGAGGAAGTTAATCCTTGTGAAAAAGGGAAACTTTGAACACAGGGGGAAGATGATGTGAAGAGAGAGAAGGTCAGGTGAATATGAAGATGACCACCCACAAACCAAGGACAGAGGCCTAGAACAGATCCTTTCCTCACAGCCCTGGGGAGGAACCAACCCTAACAATCCTTTGAATTTGAACTTCTAGCTTCCAGAACTGTGAGACAATAAATCTGTCATTTTAAGTCAGCCAGTTCATGGTACTTCGTTATAGCATATAAATTTTCATTCATTTTATTTAATTCTTAGAATTAACCTTTATATGTGCCAAAGGTCACATGGCACATAAAATTTGAATTTCTCTTGACCCTTCTGCCACACCACTTTCTAAGATACTGTTCATCCAGCCAACCCAGAGGAGGCAAATCATTCTCCCAGCAATGACCTTCCTAAAAAGTCCCCTAAAGAAGTCTGTATGGAGACGAGAGGAAGGGACACAATGGCGATTTTTATTTTTCCATAAGAGCTTCAGCTCTTCTTCATGAGGAGCTGGACTGGGTCCCAAGGAGTGCTCTCAGAACAGAGCAAGGCTGGCCACAGGGGATGGGAACCAACCAAGGACAAGCCCACATTCCACTATGTCTAACCTTGGGGTGCTTTGGTTCCTAGTAAAGGGTCCAATACTGGCCAACTCAAGCAAGAGGGAGACTGAAAGGATCTCTGGAGCCTTTAATTGATGGGCAGTGGATAAAGGCTTGAAAATGGGCAAGAAGCAAAGGTCCCCTGGGGTAGGCTGGGGGAACATGGCTGCGGCCCAGGTGCAGGGACATGGGGCCACCAACATGATGACTCTGCATCAGACTTAAGCTCCATGGGAGCTTGTGTGAGTGGCTGAGTTTGGCACCAGCAGAGAAAGGTCTGGCTCCATGGCTTCTGGCTTTTGCAGCTGGAATAACTCCCTTCAAGAATACAAAAAAATGGAGTGGTGCATGGTGGTGCACACCTGTAATCCCAGCTACTCAGGAGGCTCAGGCAAGAGGACTACAAGTGTGAGGCCAGCCTGCACAATTTAGTGAAAAGGGCTGAGGATGCATTTCAGCGGTAGAGTGCTTGCCTAGCATGTGCAAGGCCCTGGGTTCAATTCCCTACACCTTTGAAGAAAAAAATAGATGAAAGATAGATAAATTCCACAAAGGGAAATGGAGTGATTGTAGAAAGAGGAGACATGGGCTGAAGGGCCAACAGTCCTGATGGTCACTGCAGGCCTCAACAGGAAAACCTAGGAGGATTCAGATCTCTTCCACTTCAACAAGAAATGAGCCCAGACAGTAGGGCCAAACCAAAAGAAAATCCATCCAAGTGCATGCCACAGTCTGGTCCCCAACCCCACCTAGTCTTTTCTTTTGGGGGGAATGGTGAAGTAGTGTAAGGGCTCATGCTACCAAGATAAGAGATGGAGACAGAAAGTATCAACAGAAGGGCTGGGGTTGTGGCTCAGCAGTAGAGTGCTTGCCTAGCACGTGTGAGGCCCTGGGTTTGATCCTCAACACCACATAAAACTAAATAAAATTAAGGTATTGTGTCCAACTACAACTAAAAAATAAATATTTGAAAAAAAATAAAAAGAAAGAAAGTATCAACAGAAGTAGCTAGCTTTCTCCAAACGAGGCCTGTCTCCAAACGAGGTCTCTTCCTGGAGGAAGAGATCAAATGTGCAGAATTTTGACCAAATTTAGAGAAACGTATTCCATCAGTTAGTGCCATAATCTACCATTGTCTGTGTACTCCATTACTTCTTAGTAATTCTGCCTACCTCTCCCCCTTCCTCCACATGCACACACTTATCTGGGCTACCAAGTACTGCCATGATTTGGAAAGTCACTTAGCACTTAGGTGAACTTGGTTTCACCACAAACCAGCAGGCCACCCTCCAGGAAGTTATGATACAGCCAGCCCTGGCAGCAAGCTCCCTTACCAGAAACACCCACAGGGCTGGTGCTCTCCCAGCCATATCTGTCACTCATACACTTCCTGCTAGCACAAGGACTGGTTTCTGGACTAGCCTAAGTTTTTGCTACCAGATGAGCCCTTCCAAGCAAATCTGTCCCCTTTTTTAATCATTCCTGCTTAAGCACAGGCGCAGAGAACTTGGTTCATTCCTACTCTGATGCTTATGGCTGTGTGGCCTTGGGCAGGTGACTTAACCTCTGTGAGTCTCCAATGCCTCACACATAGTAATCACTCAGCAGAGCCTGGTGGTTATTTCTCAACCCAGAGAGCACTTGGCATTGGGGCTACTTCTCCTGCTCAGCTTCCTGTAGCAATTGCATCAGGCTTCTGCAATTTTAGCACTTTATTTTGGATGCCCTTGAGAATATACCTTAGTCTGTCTTCTGTTATAACAATATCTGGGACTGGATAATTTGTAAAGAAACTGGTTTATTTGGCTGAAAAGTCCAAGATTTGGGTGGTCACATATGGCTTCAACTCATGAAGGACAGGCAGGTTCATGTGAAAGGAACAAGAGGAGGCAGCCTCACTTTATAACAACCTGCCCTTGGGTAACTAATACAATCCCCCAAGAACTACATTAAACCCTTTTAACATCCTGATCACCTCTTAAAGGCCCTGCCTCCCAGCACCACCACAATGACTATCTTTAGCACAAGCTGTGGAGAGGACAAACCATAGCACATCTGATGACTGCTCTGGATCCTTTCAAGAAAACACATTAAGTAACAATCTTGAAATGATCAAAGTATAAAGATTGAGAACAGATAGTGGTTGTTAGGAGTTAGGGATGGAGTGGCTATAAAGGGGTAACATTAGAAATCTTTGGGGTGACAGCAAATTCTTGATTGTGGGGGGAGTTACATGAATCTATATATATAATTAAATTGCATAGAACCATACACATATATGTGCACACAGGCATTCATGTAAAACTCATACAGTCCAAAAACCACCTGGATTATACTCATGTCAATTTCCTGATTTAGCTATTGTATTTAAGTTACATAAGAAGTTACTGTTGGGGGGAACTGGTTGAAAGGTACACAGGCCTCTCTACTACTCCTGGGACTTCTTGTAAATCTATAATTACTTCCAAATTTTAAGTTTTTTAAAAGGAAAATATATAAGTGTATGCACAATTCTGCATGATCTCAAGGACTTAACATCTTGCTGAGGCTCATCTGGCCTCCAAGGGTTAAAGGAGCTTGGAGATGCATTCTCAGGCCCTTTCCCCACCACAGCACACACTCCTGCAGCACCACCCAGGACTCTACTCAGGACTCTTTCAGCTGCTTCAATCCTCAAGAGACTGAGAACTTCACAGTGGAGAGAGGCTGGCATATAGAAAAGCTTATTCAGCTAGCTTTCAATGGGGGTGGGGTGGGCATCTATGCAAACCCAAACATACACACACACACTGCACATATACCATGTTCTGGCAAAGCCTAGAACTCATGCAATGCCAAAACAACTTGAAAAGTGCCTTCTACCAGGGATGGAGCTCAGTAGTAACATTTGCCTTACATGTGTGAGGTCCTGAGTTCAATCCCAGTACCACATACACATGAAAAGATTAGTTAAAAAGTGCCTTCTAGTCAGGCAGGGTGGTACATACCCATACCCAAATATCCCCAGCAACTCTAGAAGCTGAGACAGGATGATGGCAAGTTCAAAGCCAGCCTCAGCAACTTAGCAAGGCCGTAGCAACTCAGCAAGACCCTGTCTCAAAATAAAAAATAAAAAGGTCTTGGGGTGTGATTCAGTGGTTAAGCACCCCTGGGTTCAATGGCAGGTACCAAAAACAACAACAACAAATATGCCTGTAAATATCTCTTATGGACAGAATTCATCTACCTCTCTGGGACCTAGAGTCTTGGCCTTTCAAAGTTGATTTTCTGGTTCCCAGTTCACACCACAGACTCTCAGACAAATAACTCCAATCTGGAGAGGACCTTAACCACCTCCACCCCTAGGGCCAAGCTCTCTGCCTTTGCCCAGGATGTACTGCTAAGCCTCAGGTTCCAGCACCATTCCCTTAGCATGCTGATGCACTGCTGCCCTCTGCTGTTCATTTCAGGAAGCATTTAAAAAAACTATTTTTAAAAATAACCCTAATAGGAAAAGGAGAGAGAACAAGTAACAAAGTAAGAAATGCAATGGGATAATAAGCCTATAAAAAAAAGTTACTCTCATTTGTAACTCAAGAAATGCAAACTAAAACACAAAGGGGATGCTCTCCTCTGAGGATGGAAAGATGACAGGCGTCTAGTGCTGTCCAGAGCTAGGGCACATGGCTTTTCACAAGAGGGCACCAATAGAAACTGACCACATCAGCAGGGAACCCTGGGCTCAAAAGAAGCAAATGCTCTGGCCCAAAGACAGGAAGGGTCCACGCTTGGTACCTGTATGGTACCAAATGGAGGTCCTGGCACCCTGCTCTGAAGTTCTGGCTTCAGAACTTGGGGGGATGCAAGTTGGCAAGACCTTCTGGGAGTTGTTTGGTTCTATGTGCCAGTGGCCTTAAAATTCCAACTTAAAATTGCAACTCTGGACCTCAAACAGTCCATTTATAGGAACTTTTCTTAAAGAATTTGTCAGACAATTAGGTGAAGTAATTTCAATCAGAAGATCAAATCTTCATATTGCCATATTCTTAGGCAAGGTTTTCCCATTCTGCTCCCAGAAACTAAAGTAACCCTCCTATAGACTCACAGAACTGGGGCCAGTTCTGTCTGACATCCTCTCCTATTTATTGTCTATCTCCATCTCCCCACAAGAACAAAAAGTTCTGCATAGTCAGAGATGCCACTCTATTTTGTCCAGTGCTCAGAAAAAAAGCCTGATGTGCTATAGACACAATACTTGTTGAACGAATGAACAAATGAACAACCCCATGGGCTTCTGGCCTAGTCTGGAGGGAAGTGGGTAAATAAGGGTGATTGCTGCCCGATATAACAAAGGCAAACGCCAATCACACTGGAATGGTGTTAGATTTAGGGAAATATTTCTCTTCTATAACAGACATCTCAGGGAGGCAACACTGAGAGCAGAGACCTCCCTCACTTTCTAGCTATATCTATCATCTTAGGCAAGCTATATCACTTCTCTGACCTCACCTAAAAAAGAGGTAATAACACATGCTTTGAAGGGTTAGTGTGGGACATGATCCATGTAAAGTGCTAAGCACAGTGCTCTGAAGAGCAGTGTCATTCAAGAATGTTGTTGGTATGAATGTGTGCACAGGGAGAAGGAAAACCCACTTCTCTCCTCATAACACTTTTGATACAAATGAATGGATTTTCCACACCAAAGCAAGTTTCCAGTTTTTAGTGGACATCAACTTGGTGGTTTTTGTAGTTTAATTCAATTCTGAAACTGAGTACCTGGAGTTAGCATAGATCCTGCAAGGGTTTAGTCCCAAAAATTGTTCCCACTTCAGATGTCAATTATAAGTACTGGTTACCCCACTCCCATCTGATGTGGCCACAAATCAGGGGTTCTCACAATTCCCTGCTAGGTTGGATAATATGCTGTAACAGCTCCCAGCATTTAGGAAAACACTTTGCTAATAGCAGTCTATTATAAAGGCGATCATAAAGAATATAAACAAACAGTTATTGAAGAGGTGCATTGGATGAGGCCAAGCAGGGTCCCCAACACAGGAGCTTGTGTCCCTGTGGCACTGTAGTGCCCCACCCTCCCAGCTTGTAGAGACATTCACCAATTCCAAAAAAGCTCTCTGAAACACTTCCTTTAGGATTTTATGGAGGCTCCATTATATGGGCATTATTGATTAAATAACAGATTATTAATTGATTAACTCAATCCCAGCCCCTCTGTACTTCCTGGAGGTCAGTGGGATGGGGCTAAAAGTTCCTACCCTTGAATTACATGGCTGATTCCTTTGGCAACCAAATACCATTCTGAAGCTCTCATTAAGCTATACCTCATTGTGGGCTGGGGGTATAACAGTGGCAGAATACTTGCCCAGCATGCAAGAGATCCTGGGTTCAATCCCTAGCACCCCCAAAAAAGACAAAAGGTGGGGGAATTTGTGGTGATGGAAATGCTACCTTGACTGTGCTGTGGCCACACAAATCTACAGAGGTGGTTAAAATTGCAAGAATTTCATACACACACACACACACACACACACACACACACACACACACACACGTAAATCTGAACTTACCTGAGTAAAATCTGCGGATTGAGTCAATGTCAGTATCCTGTCAATCCCCCCCCCAAAAAGGCTAAATGTTTTCTATGATAAGCGGATGATGATCCATAGTGGGGGCAGGGGAAGGGTCAAGGAAGAATGAAGGAACTTTGGATTGTGCAGAGGGTAGTGAAGGGAGGGGAGGGGCTGTGGAAATGGGAAGGACAGTAGAATGAGACAGATATTATTACACTATATACATGTATGATTACACTGCTGGTGTGAATCACCAGAGGAATGAGAAGTCGTGCTCCATTTGTGTAAATGTGTCAAAATGCATTCTACTGTCATGTATCACTAACTAGAACAAATTGTAAAAATTAAAAAAAAAAAACCAAATTAATTAAAAACATATATCTTGGTTGTCATATGCTAGTTTTCCAAAATGTTACCACTGGGGAAAGCTGAGCAAACTGTACAAGAAATCTTTCTGTATTATCTCTTATAATTGCATATAAAGCTATAATTATCTCAATAAAAATTTTTATGTGATGCTAGGAATGAAACTCAGGGGCTCATGCATGCTAGGCAAGTCTCTACCTCCAGTTCCCCAATTTCAAAAATAATTTTAAGTCTCCAGTTATCACCAAATGGCCCCATGAGCAAAATTATCCCTTGGTTAAGAACTGTTGTGAACAAAAAGTTCTGACTTTTGGAGTATGCTCCTGGGATTTGAGGAACTGCTGGACCCAGATGCCTGGTGAGGATGGGGGTGGGCCTAGGGCAAGAAGGCAAAGAGGCAGAGACAGGTTTAGTCTGAACAATAGGTGCTGCGCTAGGGGCTGAGGTTGTGGCTCAGTGGCAGAACGCTTGCCTGGCATGTATGAGGCACTGGGTTCGATCCTCAGCACCATATAAAAACCAGTAAATAAAATGAAGGTATCATGTCCATCTACACCCTACTCTCCCCACCCCCCCCCCAAAAAGAGGTGCTGGGCTAGAGAGGGGCTGAACCCAGGACAGGGGACAGTGTTGCCTCCAGGAAGACAATGGATCTGGAAGCTCCAAGGGGCTGAGTAGCAGGGGAGGAGTGAAGCGCAGCCTGGGGGAGCCAAAACATGGCTAAGGAGGAGCTGCCATCCAGCAGTAAATGTGAAATAACATCTGCCCTTCCACGCACCAGCCTTCAGAGTCAGCTGACCTCAGATTACATGTGCAAACTTCAGTATGAATAGAGATATTTTTCTCAGAGTCACTTTTTTTGTATGTGTGGGTGGATAACTGGGGATGGAACCCAGGGGCATTCATCCACTGAGTCACATCCCCAGACCTTTTTGGTATTTAGAGACGGGTCTCACTGAGTTGCTTAGAGCCTCCTTAAGTTGCTGAAGCTGATTTTGAACTCATGATCCTCCTGCCTCAGCCTCCTGAGCCACTGGGATAACAGGCATGCACCCCAGCACCCAGCAAAGGATCACTTCTAATAAAAGAAAATACTGGGGTTGGGGTTGTGACTCAGCAGTAGAGCACTCACCTCGCACATGCAAGGCCCTGCACCACATAAATAAAATAAAGGTATTATGTCCAACTATAGCTAAAAAAATAACCATTGAAAGAAAAAAAATACTGGGGGCTTGGAGTGCAGCCCAGTGGTAGAATACAGGTTTAGCATGCATGAGTCTGATTTCTAGCACCAAATAATAATAATAATAATAAATCAAAAAGAACATACTGGATGATAGTTATAGAATGGATGTACAAATTGGCATATTCACATTATGGAATTCAAATGAGGTAGCACTATCCTCATTGATATGGATTCAAACTATCTAATGCTGAGTAATAAACCACTCCAAATTGCATGCTCAAGCAGCAGCATTTATTTTCCTAACTGATCTGCAGTCTGTGGAGGACTGGGCAGAGATGCCCTGCTTTATTTGGCACCAGCCTTTAAGATGGGGCCTGCTCACTCCCACATGGCGCATGTGCTGTGAAGACTCCTTGGGCATCTCTTTCCCCTCTCCCCGACTCCCCAGTGATCTCTCCGGTAAGGCAGCTTCAGCCAAGTCCTGTGACTCCAGAAAGACAGCTAGGTAGATGCTGGAGTATCTTTTCTAATTTAGCCTCATGTCACTAACCCTCAGTCTGCCACACTGTAGTCAATGGTGTCACTGAGTCAGGGGCAGTGTAATCCCAGTGACTCAGGAGGCTGAGGCAGGAGAATCCCAAATTCCAGGTCAGCCTCAGCACTTAGTAAGGACCTATCTCAATAAATAAAAAGGGCGGGCTGGGGATGTGGGCTCAAGTGGTAGCGCCTTGAGCTACCTGGCATATGCGAGGCACTGGGTTCCATCCTCAACACCACATAAAAATGAAATAAAGATATTGTTTCCACCTCAAACTAATAAATAAATAAATAAAGGGCTGGGGATGTAGTTCAGTGGTAAAGCACCCCTGGGTTTAATCCCCAGTATTAAAAAAATAAAATGACCTCACTGAGGCTGACCCCTACACAAGCAAGGTGAGGGAAATCTGACTACACTTTCCGTGGTAGGAGTGCCCAAGAGACATTTTAAAATTACTGCATGGAAAGTTGAGAACAGAGCAAAGTATGAATAGACTGGCTGAGCTGACAGCTCCTCTGCTGCCCACCCACATCCAGTCCTGGGCCCTGAACGTGGGCTTGATCCCTGCCAGTCCCAGTATCCCAGAGGCAAAGCAGTGCCTGAACTTCAAATCCCACAGGAGAGTGGTCAGGGGCTGAACCTGCATCACTCTCAGATCTGAGTCCCAGCTCTACCAAACAGCAAGCCAGGACTTGTTCCCTCAATAGCAGGTCAGGAGTTGTAACAGTTCTCACCTTGAGAATTGTTCTGAGAAAGTGAGCGTCCCATGTTTACCCACAACCACTCTGTACTAAGTGCTCACATGCGACTCTCTGCCCGAACAAGCCTAAACTGGCATAGGCCCACCCCCTGGAAGCTAAGTCCCTGGTGCACATTTTCTGGCAAAGATAGAATGTCTCTGGCAAAGACTAGTTTATGTCTGGACAACAGCTGAGTGGGACTCCACACTCCATAGCTCTTGGAAACCTCAGTGGCCACCTTCCACCCACTCTGGTCTAGACTGTGGCTTCAGCAGTTCCTGTGGGACCCATACATGACCTGTTGGACGGTGTCCCCTTGCCAGGAGTCTTTTTTTTTTTCCTTTTTTAGCTGTAGAAGGACACAATACCTTTACTTATTTGGTGCTGAGGATCAAACGCAATACCTCACATGTGCTAGACAAGTGTTCTACCACTGAGCCATAACCATAGCAACACTTCTTAATTTGTCTCTCATGAATAAATTATGATCATTTCACCTTTCCAGAAAATTGTCATTATCATTAAACTTAAAATTGACTAACAGTAATGCATTTTAAAATTTATTTTCCTGTTTTTTTGTTTAGTTTTGTGTTGCTGGGGACTGAACCCAGGACCTTGCTCATGCTAGGCAAGCACTCTACCACTGAGGTACACCACCACTTCTTTAATTAGGTTTGACAGGTATTTCTTCTTTTTCATGGTATCAAAATCTTTAGATTCATAATTTTGATTTTGCCCATTTATTTCTGCATTTGCCTTTTATCATTTCTTTCTATCTACTTGTTTTTAATATTTTAAATTTCTTTGGTTACATCCCTAGCACATAATGTGTATCTGAAGAGTATATTGAATAAATAAATGAGTTCTCAAATGCTTGAGGTAGCAGAGGAAATGGAAAAAGGATTGGTTCAAATAATAAAAGTACAATGGTCAGGATGTGATGAATCAAGAGATGGGACAGGCAGGAGTTAAAGATGAATCCCAGCTTGTAGCTCAGGTAAATGATTGTATTGGACTGAATGTGCTGGGACTCTGCCCTATACTCACATGTTGAAGGCCTAACCCAAAACGTGGCTATATTTATACCCAGAGCCTTTAAAGAGGTAAAGCTAAATGGATGGGAACATCTAATATGACCAGTATCCTTTTAAAAGAGACATGAAGGATGTGTATGCACAGAGAAAAGACCACTTGAGGACCCAAAGAGAAAGCAACCACCTGCTGGCCAAGAGGAGGCGCCTCAGGAGAAGCCAACGCTGCCAACACTCTAATCTTGGACTTTCAGCCTCCAGAACTGTGGAAAAATACATTTGTTATGTAAGCCATAAGAAACTAATAATCTTGGATGATGGGCATCATTTACTGACCGTGGTAGGACCAGAAGATGGCAAGTAAAAATGCTAACTATTCATGTTGGTAGAATGAGCCAAAGATGGAGATCTGGGTGTTATAAATGGAATTAGAGCTATGGGAATGAATCATACAAGCCATGGAGAAGAAAAATAAGGTCAGAGTAACCCTAGGAAACATTCCCAACTGGACTTTCTTTAGAGGTGTCCTAAAGAAATTTTAGAATAGGCAGAGAAACCCAGGAAACTCAGGAGATTAGGGCCAGGAAAGCTAAGAACACCTGCAGTGGGCTCACCAGTCCCTCTGCAAACCAAAGACCAAGCCAGAGGGAGGCTGAGCAACTCAGCAAGCTGGAGGTCAATGGGCAAGAAAATGATCTGGAGTTGGCCAGGTACCAGTGAGGCAGAAGCAGAGATAAAGTACAGACAAGTCTCAAGAATCTTGGTCACTGAACAGGAAAAAAGTTTGGTCATTAGAGGCTGGAAAGACACATCATATTCAGAGAGGGTCTCCTGAAGATGTGAAATTCTTCACCATATCCAGCCACTAGAGGCTAAGGGTGCAAGAGTGAAGACTTGGGGAAGAAAAGGTGAAGTGGATGAAGAGGCGGAGGCATAGGGGGATAAACTGTGCTCACATGGAAGGAGGAGTCTTTTCCACTGTGAAGAACAAGAGATAAGGATGGATGGAGACGAGAAACTGTGAGAGACCCACCTGATATTCTCTATTTTTTCCTATGAAGGAAGTATAATCCTCACTGCAGTGAGAGGAGTGATGGGCTAAGCCACTGTCAGAGACAGTGACAGCTGTGGGGAAAGAGTGAAAGCTCACTGGAGACACATAATGGATGCCTCCCAGCAAAGGCTGGTGAGAGCAAGCCCACAGCAGCCCACAGCAGTACTGTCTGCAGCTGTGAGGTCTCCTCCAGCAAGGAGGAAAGGTAAGTCACCAAACTGATTCACAGCTGGGGGTGGGGGGATGGGGGAAGTAGGGAATGCAGGGGAAAATAAGGAAAGGATGGGCACAAATAACCCCAGGGAGAGTGTGGCCACCTCACCTTTTCCTTATGGACTTCATCCTTAACCAAGGACAGCAATTCTTATCCCTAATCATTAGACCTAACACTCCATTTTCATAATCAACAGCACCCATGTTTATTGTCCCAAGGTCAAGTCAGTGACAACCTACTTAGCAGACGTAAGTTTAAAGATCAGAGGCCCCAAGGGTAGCATAAAGGAGATGTATGAGGTTTATAATGTGTATTCCAATCCACACATCTCAGGTGAAACTACAAGAACAGACTTTCTGAAGGTGTCAGATGCTCATGGCTCTACAGTCCCCAGAGGGCCACAAGTGCATCCAGACTACCGAAGGAGTACTACCCTTGACAATCAAATACCATTAGTAGTGTGATGGTTCCTTCAGGACCAGTAAAATTCAACCAACTACCACTTTTCTAAAAAAGTGCTTGAAGTCTCAGGCTGTTAGAGCAACTTGACACACAAGAACTGGAATGCTTGGTGGGGTTTGCACGACCCGGCACTTCAGAGATGCAGCCCACAGCAGTTCTCTCTTGGTATCTTTGGTCATCCATTAACCCCTGACTCAAAGTTTGAGGAGTCAAGTTTGGGGAGAGGAGAATTGGCAGTGTCTTCCAATTTGGGACATAAGAATAGCCTGTATTGGCTTTGACCACCTCCCTAATATTACACAAGTAGGGCCCATAATGAATAATGACTCTTATCTGAACAAACAGTAAAGAGGAAAAGGGGCTTCAGGAAGCAGAAAGCTCTGGCTTGGGCCAGCCCCAGGCACTTCCATGGAGCTGATTCTGTTTAATATGGCAGCATCTTCTTCCCTAAGATGTTCCACTGTTGAGGACACCTCTTTTGAATGTTGCACATCTGCACATCTCAGTCCTAAGCTCAGCTGTCGCAGTGTGCAAGGTGAGAAACTGCATGGTTTGGAGGCAAGGTCTTTACTCAAGTCCCAGTGGAGCAATGGACCTTACAGCTGAACCCTCTGCCCCATATTCTCTGCATCCTTATGAAGTGGCTGGGTGAGTCTGGGAAGCAGAGGCTGAGGCATGTGTGTGGTGGGGTGTCCATTAAAAGCAAGACAAGCCTTCAGAAAAATAAGCAGGGAGGGAGTACAGTCAGCTGGAAAGTAGACTGTAGGTTAGTCTTAACCTAGAATGTCAGCACAAGTCAGGATCTGGGAGTCCTCGTTTTACCACCTATCATCAGGGCACTTTAAACCTTTGAGTTTCTGCTTCATATGTAAAGTGAGGATGACTGTAATAATACTTACCCTTACCAACCTCAGAAGATTAGGCAGGCAACTCACTATACAGGAAGACACTTTGTAAAGTCCTTTACTAATGTGTCATTACTATCACCATCTTCTCTTCAAGTAAGCAGCTCTGTAGCATGGCACATGTCAAACCATGTTTCTTGATCTACTCACCAATGGGAAAAACAAGGATGAAAGGTAGCTTGCCAACAGTGAGTGTGCAAGTTTGGGGTCTAAAAAGAATAACTGGAAAAACCTATGAGGCTGGAGGATGTACAAAACAAGCCCCTATTAAGGTTTTTGAAAAATGATTCCCTAAACTTTCCCACAACGTGTCCCACTAGTTATGACCTGGAAGGATCTGGTGGTGACATGAGTGTAGGCATAGGCTTCCTCCCCCAGGAATTTTCTATGACCTTAGCAATTATTTCCAATGAGGATAGGGGATGCAGGGAGTGCCATGTTTATTAATAATAGAACCCCCTTTCCACAAGTATGTGACCAGGGAATCATGAAAGACTCTTTGGGAATTACACTTCTCTCTCTCATTGGGCACAGTGTCGTTCGGGCACACATACCAACATGAAAGAGACATGAGAATACTGCAACATCTGCTGAACATTTTAGGAAAAGGAAAAACCCATTTTTAAACCATGGTAGCATCTCATTTTCCTGAACCACCCGACTCCCCACCCCTCCAGATCTACCAGCTATGGGACCCCACACTCCAGGCACATACATCAAATCTACACTTTTATTTTTGTTGTTGTTGTTGTTGTTCTAAAATGTGCTTTTTCCTCAATGAACTTTAGTATCAGTCCAGGACTTCCACCTCCCTTTATAAAAACAAAACAATACACACACACATACACACATGCCACCCTCCAACCAGGTAAAAAAATCCCCGGCGATTAGTCTATAACAAATATTGACACAAGGGGAGAAAAAAGTATGTTGAAATGTATTAGAATTAACCTGTACAAAAAAAAAAAAAATTAAAATATAACCTGAAACTGTTCAAGTTCAGAAAGTCTAGTCAAGTCCTTTTCTCTGGCCAGGAGTATGCTGTCATCAGAGGGCTCTGGATCACCAGCCAAGGAGGGGAAGGAAGGAAGAGAAGCAGCAGCAACAGTCCTTCACCAGACTAAGGGGCCCCAACACCACCACCCCTGCCACAGGGGCGGCCAAGAAGTGTGGAAGGTCTTGGGAGAACAAGTGCTGGCAGACAGCCCCAGAGAGCAGCTGGGGCCTACACACCAAAACAAAGCTGAGCAGTCAGAGGCAGCAGGAAGAGTGGCCAGCAGAAGACACCAAGCTAGGAGAAACACTTCTGCCACCAGCAGACCCACAGCACCCTCTGTTTGTGCTCAGATACCAGAGGTTAGTCAGTCTAGCACTCCCAAATAACGAGAGATCCAAGCTGGGTTTAAGAGGCTGAAAACCCGAAGGTTTAGTAAACATAGCCCAGCATCACATCCCTCCATGGTTGAACTGGAGCTGCCAACAGGGATAAGGCAGGAGAGGGAAAACAAGCATGTGGGTACCTGGCTAGAGAGCGCCTGCACCATCATGGGGACTGTGGTACATGGGGCTAGAGAAGGAACGCCCCCTCCTTGTCCAGAGAGGGGCCTTCTCCGCAGTCATCCCTGTGGGCTGGTTAAAGCTGCCTTTGGCTTATGACCAGCCTGACAAAATGACATGGAGCAAAAGAAAACTGGCAGGGAGACAAGCCCATACAGAGACAAGAACCTCCTGGAGAGAAGCGGGCAGTGTCCACCTTGTTAGGATGGCATCCACGGAGCCCCTGAGTCTGAGGGAACAACAGGAATGAGGGAGTGGGTGGGGAAAGGAGTAATGGTTTTTCTGGAACGGTACCAATGGGTGGGGAGACGCTGGTGAGGGGATGGGCAGGTCTGGAACTCACTGTAGGTAGAGAAGGGAGGAAATAGGCCCTTGGTGTCCCCTCCCCACCTGACCCAGGCCTGGTGAGTGCCAGCTGCCCCAGCCGGTCCTAGTGGCGGCTGGAGACCAGACCTTTCACTTTGGACATCTTCTTGGTAGGCTGCCTCTGCTCAGCATGAGGGGGACACTCCCGCTCAGCAAGTTGCTGCTCCATTTCCTGAGCTGAAGAGGACGCAGTGGCTTTAAGTGTCTTCTTGATGTTGGTAACCTGGAGAGAGACAGAAGTGGATGTGAGTATCTGACATGCACAACAACTTGTTCTCAGTATAGTGAGGCAGAGAAGTCGCCAAAAATTGTCTGCAAGAAAATTTCCAATGATCTTCAGAAATCCAGGTGAGAAGAAACAAACAGGGGATGCTTAGGAAGGTAAACAGAAATGAGTCTGGCAAAAATGTGGGACCAGGCCTGGGGATGTATCTCAGTGGTGAAGCACTTGCCTAGTGTGTATAATGAGTTCCATCCCCAGTACTCCAGGAAGGGGGGGGGGGAGTGGAACCAATGCTTTCTTGTTTAAAACAAGTAGAAGTAAACCATCTAACAAAGCAGTATGACCCAGAAGGTAAAAGAAATTAATGGTAAACACACGCTTAGAAAAAGAAGGGCAAACCAGGCACAGTGGCACATGCCTATAATCCCAGCAGCTCAGGAGGACTGCAAGTTCAAAGGCAGCCTCAGCAACTTAGCATGGCCCTCAGCAACTTAGTGATACCCTGTCTCAAAATAAAAAATAAGTAAATAAAAGGGCTGGGGATATGGCTCATGGTTAAGTACCCCTAGGTTCAATCCCCAGCACAAAAAAAGAGAAGAGTAATGGAATAATTCTAAACTCACCTAACTACAGGCAATGTATGAAACCAAATATTTCTACAAGTACCTTGGACTCCTCTTGAATAAACAAGTAGGGCATGAATTTCAACCAAATAATTGACAAAAGAAAATTAAGGAAAAGAACTGGCAAGTCTACTGTTTGCAACATACCTTTTTTTCTGTTAACAAAGTAAGGGCTCAAAAATACCCAAGCAACATTTTTCCATGTCAACACATGTCCTCTTGAATATCTGTATACTACTGTGCTGTAAATGTTCTACCATTTAAAATTAGCTCCTTGTTTGTTTTCTGGTGTGGGGATAAATGGCCTTCTACATCTACCCTGCATACTTTGTGAAAATCTGTGGAAGACATACTCCAGGACATGAGCTTTCTGGATGAAAGGGGTTCCACATTTTCCCAAAATCAGTATTGCTTATCTAAAATGCCCAGAGCCAGAGAAGTGTTTCAGATTTCAGAGTTTGGCAGATTTTGGAATATTTGCATAGATTTTACCTATGCTCAAAAATTTCCAGATTTTGGAATGTTTCAGATTAGGGATGCTCAACCTGTACCTTCTGAAAACTGATGATACCAATCCATGGAGCATGTACTCCAGTGCAGTGCCTGTTTAAACGCCCACCCCCCAATACCAGTCCTGATGGCTTTTACATTTTTGCTCTTTAGCTCATTGAAGGGAAGAAAACAGGGCTGGGGGTTGTAGCTCAGTGGTAAAGCACTTGCCTAACAAGTGTGAGGTACTGTGTTCGATCCTCAGCATCTACAACTAAAAAACAAATTAAAAAAAAAGGAAGAAAACATGAAGGAAAAGCAAGCAGAGAAGGAGGTGCTAGGCAAGAGTTCATTCAAATATAAGCCTTCTTTAAAAAAAAAAAAAAAAAACCCACACATTAGAAGGAAGGAGAAGGATGCTGCAGAGTAAGTGTATCTTTCCTGTTTGATGGTTTCCATATTCTCTGAGAAGCAGTAATTTGGTTTTCTACAGGGCAAGAAGGGAGTAGGCAAATCAAAAATTCAAAACAGACTATCAGGAGCTTGAGTAAGAAACAGTCCAAATGCAAATACCAAATAATGACTGAGAAAGTGAGAGTAATATTCAGTTCCAGAAGAGAAGCAATCATCTTCAGAGTCAACCAAACTCCACTGTAGGTGGGTATTTGTTGTCACTGTCATTTTGTGAAGTGGAAACAACCAAACCCCAAACTTCTGTTACTCACCATCATCTGAACCTTTCTGCCAGAGAGCTACACAGGACTGTGGGCTGGGACAGGTAATACGGAACAAGGTCTAGGTCAAGTTTGGGTGTATCAGCTGTTCTGCCAGGCCGAACCCCCAACTCAGTAGCCCTCCCTCCCTTGGGTTCCCTGCCATTTCGGTGTCTCTGCTTCAGCAGTTACTGGTGGAGCTGGCAAGTGAAAGCATGGGGCAAGCAGGCATACCTCTCTTTCTTAAGAGAAAGATTTGTTATTGCCAGTTTAACTTCTAGGACTATTTTGATGGCCTTGAAGGAGAGATTTAAAAATATGATTTCTCAGGTGTCACTGTTTTATAAAATAACATTCCAATGCTTCTGTAGTTTGATATGCTTTCTAAACATTAGGAGGAATATTAAAATCTTAAGAGGTAATGCATGAATTAAATTTGTTTCTTTGCATGCCAGTCACCTCTGACTTCCACAATGTGAGAAGGTCCTGCAATAATGACAGTACCTGAGGGTTTATTTTGAGGTTTCCTCAAAAGCTAACAAAATTTTAATCAAGCAAGACGATAGTTTTCTATGTTGATTAAGATGTCTTGAGATTTACTGATAGTCTATTAACCCCTACATGAGTTAAAAAAAAAAGTAATCAATTTCCAAATAATGGTTATTTTCAATTACTTTGTATCTGTGTTTCTGTAGCATAAAGTCACTTCAAGTCTATCAAAAATTAATTAGTGCCAGGCTTTGTGGTACACACCTATAAATCCCAGAAACTTGGGAGGTTGAGGCAGGAGGATTCCAAGTTCCAGGCCAGACTGAACAACCTGACAAGACCCTGCCTCAAAAGAAAAATTGTGGGCTCAGTGGTAGAGCATCCCTGGGTTCAATTCCCAGCACCAGGAAAAGAAAAAGGGAAAAAAAAAAAAAAAGGTAAAATGAAAAAGAATATTAACTAGCATCTCTCTTTTCTGAGTGGTCTCAGGGGTCCTGGGCTAGCTCTGGACTATCTGGAGTATCTACAGCTCAGCTGAGCAGTCAGTCCCTGACCTGCCAGCCAGGAGCAAACCTTGTCTGGGCATATTCATTCCCTTAAGCAAGGTTCCCTTGTTGACCTCTGGAACTGCCCCCAGTGTTCTATTTTACTCTTTAAGCTGTACATAGACTTGTTCTTGTTAAAGTTTACTACTTCCAGTGTCATGTCCTCACATAGAAACCCACAGATTCTCACTGCAGCTCCAGAGGAGCCTGCACACAGCCCCTTCTCCTGGCTACACCAGCACCCCTCAGGAGGGTGACACAGCCACCCCATCACAGGCAACTCAATTCTATTGATTCAAGATCCTGTCAAAACCTTTTGAGCAAGAAACAGAACCAGAGCCACTCTCCCCTTCATTCCAATGCCTGCTTACCTTCAAGCAGCTTTCACTTATGGTTCATACCCACTTGATAAGCTGCTATCCTGGGTGCTTAGTGACCCTGGAAAGCAAGGGACTTGACTCAGGAGAAAACTTGGTTCTTTCTTTAGTTTTAAACACCACTCAACCACTCAAGATCTGGTACCTTCCTTCCCTGCTCCTCAACACAGACCCTTCACTCCAGCTACTTTCACTGTCCCTCCCCACCACACCAACACTCAGAAGCACTCATTTTATCTCCGCCTTTCACGACCCTGCAAGTCCAGCCTGGGCAAAACGCCTCCTTAGCTAATCTCCTTACCTGCCTGGAGAGTCAAGTGCCTCTTCCATACAACCTTTCCTGACCACTCCAACCCACACTGACCTGTCTGGAATTCCCAAGCTGCTTTTGCCTGGCAGTGCTCTCACTCCATCACCTCCTCTAGCACTGGGTCTCCATGTCTCATGCATACACCTCTCCCTGTACCAACAGGATTACCAACAAATCTAAGTCCTCCACAGTAGTTATCACACAGAAGCAAAATGTAAACACTAAGGGAAAGAAAAGAGGGCTTCTTAGGCAAATATCTCTATGTGCAAGAAACAAGGCCTGAGAACTCCACAAAGACAATCTCAGGAGGGGGAGTGCTGTGGCCCCCACACTGGGTGCTAGTGTGACAGATGCCTTGCTTGGACATCAGCTGTAGTGTTGGCAATTTTTTTTCCCCAAAAAAAGTCTTGTGCATGCCAGGCAAGCACTTTGCCAGTCCTACCGTTGGCATTTTAAACATACAGAACTGACGAAAAGGACTGTTAAGGCCAATCACAGACGCTCAGGGTTAAAAGGAATATTAGAGCCAGGTGTAGTGGCACACGCCTATCATCCCAGAGGCTTGGGAGGCTGAGGCAGAAGGACTGCAAGTTCAAAGCCAGCCTAAGCAACTTATTGAGACCTTGTCTCAAAATAAAATAAAAAGGCTTGGGATGTAGCTCAGTGGTAAGAATTTTGCCTAGTACATGCAATGTCCTGTGTTCAATCCCCAGTACCACAAAAATGAAGAAGTAGTCAATTAACTTCTGCCAGGAGCTGGGCAGGCTTAAGCACAGAGCTCCTTCCAGAACTCCAGACTGGCCCTGCAGGTAGGTGCACCAGTTACATCTGTTTCAACCTCTCAGACTTTGAGATGTCTAATTCCTCTTCCACAGAACCCCATTCAATTGATGACAAATAGCCTCAGACTTGTCTTCTTTGGTCTAAATCTGACCCGACTCCTCCTGATTTTCCTCTTGGAGGAGCTGGCTTACAGGCCACCCCACCCCACCTACCCATAGATGACCTAGAGTTTGTCGAGCTCTTCAAAACATGGACTTCAGGAATTTCCCAGTTAAGACACCTGCTGGCAAAAAAACAAAAAATAAATGCAGCCTGGATCTATTACAGACCTTAATTATTCAGGCAAATGGAGAGAGAAGAGCTTTCTGGGGCAGGAAACCTTCCTTCAGCTGTGGGGCAAAGCAAAAGCAGACAATAGGAAATAGAACCCACAGTTGGAAAATTGCTATAAAGAAAAGGAGCAGCAGGAGCTGGGTGCAGTAACACACGCCTGTAACCCCAGTGGCTCAGGAGGCCGAGGCAGGAGAAACACAAAGACAAGACTAGCATAAGCAAATTAGTGAGGCCCTAAGAAACTTAGTGAGACGCTGTCTCAAAATTAAAAATATAAAGGGCTGGGAACATGGCTCAATGACAAAGCACTCCTAGGTTCAAACTCCAGTGCCAAAATAAAAAAAAAAAAGGGGGGGAAGCAGGAGATGGGAGACAGCCTATCTAGCAGGTACCCAAGACATACTGTTAGTGCCACTATAACAGTCAGAAAGCTCAAGATTTGTCACTGACTTAGCTCCTGGGGGATTTTCTACATAACTGAAAGTAGAGCCTTCTTTAGCTTTATTACCTATATGAATTGAACACAGCCTATTTTGTAAATGTATAACTACAGCTATATATTAACATTTCACAGAACATCAGACATAGAAACATTCAATATAAAGAAAAATCTCTTCTAAAATCAAATGAGAGTTGCTTTGTGAACTTCCTTCCCCTCCAGAGCACCTTCTCAGAAACAATGAACTAGCTCATAATATTACTGTTCTGTACCCCCAGACTTGCTGGAATTATAATTAAATACGTTATTTCTATAAAGAGCTAAAAGGAAAGAATATTTCTTTTTATAATTTTGTAATAGGGCTATCTTCATTCAGACGGAAGGTTTTCTGGAAGGTCCAACTCACCAGAAGAAAGCTATTGTGAGATTTTGGGGAAAAACATTAAGTTTTGCCCTTTGAGAACAGCAATGGACTTTAAGGACCAATAAAGAAAAGATCACCTGTGCTGTGATTGTAGCTCAGTATAAGAACGCTTGCCTAGCATTTGTGAAGCACTGGTTTCGATTCTCAGCACCACATACAAATAAACTAAAAAAAGGTCCATCAACAACTAAAACAATATTAAAAAAAAAAAAAAAAAGATTACCCATCCAGTTAAGAAAATGACTATAAATGGCCAAGGGTAACTGAAGTACAAAAGTAAGCAGAATATAACAGAACTACCTTTGTTTTCTGAAGATCGCTGTTTTCTTTTCAACTCTGAGCGTTTGGTAAGCACGTTCCATGTGCCTTAAGCAGGGGATGATCAGCACCTACCCTGGGCTTCAGACCATGAACTAATTGAACAGAAAATAACCAGCCTCTGCGATTCACTCTCTCTTTTCCTATCCATCTGTTCCAAGTTTTCTAGAAGATTATTAAGTCAACAGATCATTTTAAATAGTGATGGAGGTGGCCTTGGTCTTCTCAGATCTCTCTCTCAAACCTAAGTCCTTAGCGCCACCTAGTGGGCACCAGGCTTTACCAGCAGAGGTAGCTGTATTTTCCAAAAATGGGCTACCATGACAAACTTGTTCACTTTTTTTTTTTTCTTTAAATAACCATGATTCGAAGAGTATACACTATTGAGTAAGAACAGAGCATGGTTCACATTGGCCCAGTGTCTACAACAACTCCATGCTCACTTGCTTTTTTTTTTTTTTTTCAGAAAAAGGAAAAAGATTTATTACTTTGCTAGCAAAGAAGAAACACAGGGACTCCTGTCCCAGAGGCTATGATTCTCACACCAGCTTTTCTTCCTTCTGATGCCAGTCACTGAAAGTAACCTTGAACAGTTCAAAATCCTAAAACTAGCATCATTCATCTTTTCAATGACCACAATGATGCCCCTTCCCTACTCACTTTTCACCAGCTGCCACAATCAGCAACAGTCCAGCAACCTGTGTCCCCTGCTAGGTTAAAGGCGGTAGGTTTTACCTAGGCTTCCCTAGGACTAGGTCTCCAAACCTTGTTTTCCTCAGAAATTGATTTACAAGGAAAAATAAAAAGAAAGGAAAGTGGTTAGCCTGTCCTAAGTTGTTCACATCTCAATCCTAGATCAGATAGGAGGCCATATATTCAAGAGGATGGTTGCCCAGCTTACTAAAGAAGTAGCAGGCTTAATTTCCTAATTGACTTTGCCTTTGCTAATGTTAAATTAGAAGTAATTTATCCTTCCTGGCTAGAAGTAGGATTTAAAAAGTACCATGAACTGAACATCTAGAGTGTATACACATGGGGAGGAGGGTATTTGAAATAAATTAGCACTAGTTCATGAAAGGCCTACTTCAGCAGTCCACTGACACACATATATGGAATAACAGAAGCATTCAGTTCAAAATCTGAGTACCTATTGTGGGTGAAGCAGAGAACAAGAGCCGGTTTTATGGAGATAAATAAGCACAGGTTTTCTTTTTAAGGTGTAGAAGACTCCAAATTCACAAACCCCTCTGTGAAAAGCATGTCTCCTCATTTTTTATGCTCCTGAAACACCTGGAATTCTGAGCCCCACTCTTAGAACACCTGATTTTTAAAACTCATTCAATACCATTGACATTTCAAGCCCCAGCCACACTTAAAAAGGACTTTAATTGCTAAAATAAACCAATACTTTTAATCTTAAGGGCTCCGCGCATCATACTGTAGGCACACAAATGCACAGAACACAAAAGTCAGAGCCTGCATCCATGCAAGAGATTGCAAGTGTCCTGGACAATAAGGCATCACTAAAATCCCACTCACATCCTGTTTTCCTTTCATGCACAGAATTTTTCGCTTTTCTAGTATAAAACATCATGAAATTAAAAATGTTTGTAATATATGTGTATAGTTGAGAGAAGAATAACACAAACACTCTGCACCTGCCATACCACTTAGGCAGGACATTACCAGGCCTTGAAGCCCGTACCTCCTCCACAGCTGACAACCACCATCCTTTTAGCTTTCTTCTCCCCAGTGCTGGCTCTTGAACAGGTCCCTGTGCATGCTTGGCAAGCGCTCTACCATTGAGCCACATTTCCCAACTCCTTCTAACAAAAAATTTTTTTTTGGGGGGGGGGTTATAGATGGACACAATACCTTTACTTTATTTACTGATTTTTATGTGGTGCTGAGGATAGAACACCCTCCAGGGAAGCACTGAGCTACAACACCAGCCTTCTTCTAACCATTTTTAAGATCCATTCCCAAATGTGTTTTCTTCTGCTCTACAGTTGCAAATGCATGTATATCAGAGAATTATAACCTTCTCTGTAATCCAAGTCTGCACACCCTCTACTGACCAAGAATCAGAAGACAGAGAGGATCAAGAGCAGGAGCTGTGTCCCACTATGTTTTCCTATGTTCCAGCAACAAAAACAATGCCTAATTGGGGGGACTGCTTGTTTTGGCCATACCAAGGCTCACACAACAAAAACAAAAACACTACAAAGAACAGCCAGGTTACACCCTGGAGAAGAGCAAACATTCTCTTCTTGCTTACCTCTGCCTCCACCTGCTGCTGAGTCCGGTGGTGGTTCTCTTTGTACTGGTTGGCTCTCAGGACCTGTTGTTCAATGCCCAGCAGAACTGCTTCACAGCCATCACACCTATAACAAAGAAAACCAGCCCTGAGCTGCAAGAAGGCCCAGAACTCTCCCCTAGCCTCAGGAATCTCTTTCCCAATAAGTCTCCCTAGCACCTTGTAGGACTTCCTTTAACCTCCTCTGCCCTTGCCCCAGATTGTCCAAATAGGAAAGATGGTGATAAATATGGTGGCTTGTTTGTACTTTCTTAGAATACAGCTCTCATATCCAACTTCTGTAGACCATGGGAAATGGTTTTACAGACTGTGGACTAAAGAAGATGAGCAAGACTTGATAGGTTACACTAATCACTTTCAACAGAAAAAAAAAAAAATCCCCAAAAGCATCCTATTTGGGAGATTACCCCTTTCCTCAGAAGCTGAAGTGCCTTTCTAATTGCCATACCCCTCCTATTGCTCATTGTTATTTTCTCCACTTTCTGTGTTTTGAAATTTTTAAAATAAAAAAAATTTTTTTGAAAGCATAGCACAATAAATATTCATATCCCCTCCATTTAAGATTCGATATTGAGCCAGACGCAGTGGCACACACATGTAATTCCAGTGCCTTGAGAGGCTGAGGCAGGAACATGATGAGTTCAAAGCCAGCCTCAGCAACAGGGAGGCATTAAGCAACTCAGTGAGACCCAGTCTCTAAAATACAAAATAAGGCTGGGGATGTGACTCAGTGGTTGAGTGCCCCTGAGTTCAATCCCTGGTACAAAAAATAAAATAAAAATTCAATATTGTAAACATTTTGCCATTTTTGTGGGACCTCTCAATGTAGCAATTCTGTTCCAAATTAAATGCCAAACCTCAACAGAAGTTCTAAGAATCTTTCCTGGTGAACATTCTGGGCTAGGAGTCAAGGTACCACATCTTGGCCCAACATACTAGGGGCTTAAAACAGGAAACCAGGCCCTGGTTGTGAAAACCATACCAGCCATGTCAAAACTGGACTGGAACAGACAACTTTAGTAGGATCAGAAATCTAGATTTTGTTTCTAGACCATTTTTTTTGTGTGTGTGTTGTGGACATTTTATAAGTTTATTCTGATTTAACAGTTTAACAATCTTTGAAAGCTCTTGCTTTTGTCATATGTTGCACAGGGAAGTAGTTTGGGGCCACACTTGGGACAGAACATAATGTGAGGAGTGGGAAGCACATGCCTGAGGTTTAAGAGTAGTGTTAATGAGGGAAACTTGGGGGCGGGGGGATTAGACCTCAGGGATCAAAGGTGGGCCATTCATCCCTGAAAAGACTCCAGGGGATAAAATAGAGATCATTGGTTTTAAGGAAAACAATTTGCCTGTCCCTCTGCATGAAGCCTGCCTGCTTACATTCTCCCCTCACCTCAAATTCTACTCTACTCCTGGCCCTCCTTCAAAGCTCACTAAAACTTCTCTTAAGTCTACCTAGCTTTATAAGCCCTAAATCATTTAAATAACTCCATAACAAATCCTTGTAGAATGTGTAACAGCTCTTGCAAATATCACATTTCATTGAGAATATACAAATGTCCCAATTCTTTTTATATATCAGGATATAGTTATCAAATATTCTGCATGAGGCTGTGTTCCAAATTAGAACCACCCATTACATATCCCTTACAGTGTTTCACAAACACCAGCCCAATGTTACTGACACTGAACAAAGGTTTCTTATCCCCCCCCCCAAAAAAAAACAAAAAAACAAAAACAACTTACAAAAAACTTTCTGAGCTTGGCCAAACTTTGAGTCTACATCTGCAAAGTATAGGACTGGCATCACAATAACTAGGATGTGAAGTTCTACCTGCTAGGTCTGGATATTTTAGAGCCCACTGTTAAACAACCCTCGGCTGCATTTAAGGCAAGAACAATCGTACAAGTGAAATGAGTGAAATGATTCCTGTTGCCACATATTTGTAATCACAAATGCAGCTCACTATCTGGTTCACCCCAAGCCCTCAGCTGACTCCTGGTGATCACATTTTTGCATGTAGATGCACAAAGGACAAGCTAGCTATCCCCCTCCTCATTTCAGCTTTACCATTCATGCAAGGTCTTGACAATATTATTGATATCCTTCTTGCGGATGTCACGGCCAATGCAGAAATCCACCTCTAGCAGCTGATTTCGCTGGTCCAGCTTGCCCTGGATGATGTCAGTGTAAACAGCCTCTATGATGAGGTCTTCTAATTCTCGGAGATTCCTCATTTCCAGATCCTTCAGCAGCACAGAGTAGGGAATACACTGTGGATAAGGCCATGTGATAGTTATAAAAACCATCTGGCAAGCATTAATGAAAATGTGGGCATTATCCACATAGACAACAGCCAATTTTGGGCTCAGGTGATGCAGGTCAGTGATAATCATTCATGTCTAAGGCAACAAAAGTAGATGAATGAATCACAGGACCTGTAACAAGACCCTATGGCATCCAAGAAGGTGCCCTCTTTATTCTTTACATCCTAGACTTCACCCAGACTTCAATTTTCACACCCTGGAGCACAGAGTGTGAAAGATGCCTTTCAGAGAAAAAGGAAACAGTGTGTGCCACGCTGCCACCTTCCGGAAGTTTGCATATTTTGCATACAATGCCAGATTATCATAAACCTCCAAGAGATCCCAGGCCCTGGAGAGAACTGGCTGCTTGCCCAGCAAAGTGCTATAGCAAAAAAATGTGCAGGCCATCACTTGTTCCTACAGGTGGCCAGTGAAGACAGCCAGCAAAGATGGCACCTTAAGGTCTGTATCTGTTTTCTCAGATTTTTGCAACCAATGCAAATCCCCAACAAATCCTTTATTGGATTGTACCAATATACTACATGCAAGGACAATATATAAATATCCAGTTTTCTGCAAATCCTGCCACATTACTACAGTTTGGAAATAAAATACAGAAATCAAATTTGTAGACACAAAGAAAAGAAAGATGCACACACACACACACACACACAAAAAAAAAAACATAGCAAACACATCTAGAAGGGCGCTCCATGGCTAAGGGCATGCTATCCAGGGGTGATAGCTGGGCTTACAATAATAGGTTGCAGAAAGAAGAAAAGTCATCCTACCCTTATAACACTCGAGAAGTCCATGTGCAGGACTAGAAAAAGGTCAGGTCTTCATTTCCCAAAGTTGGACCCACTGGGCTGGTGATATAGTTCAGTGATAGAGCGCAAGCCTAGTGTGCACAAGGCCCTGAGTTCAATCCTCTGCACCACCAAAAGGGATGGGGGGAGGGGGAGAGCCTTCTACTTAAAATGAGTTTCAGAAATTTGTGAATAGATCAGGTAAAATAATTTCAGCAACTGAAACAGCAGCCCAAGAACACATACATATCTCAAGTGCAATCAAAAATCAAACTTTTTCAAAAGCATATTCCCACAAAAACTTAGGAGGCTAGGCAAAGAATCCAAGTCAACTATAAATTAACTGAGTCTGGACTGTCTTTATTAATGGCTGGGAGCAGCTGGGTGCAAGGCTTCTTCTAAATCCACTGGAGCACAGAACTCCAAAGTATGATGGAATGAAATCTTACAGAAGGATAGAATGTAAAATTAGCATAAGAGGCAAAAATTCCAATTAGAATAATAACCTTGAAAATAATAATAATAAAAAAGGCTGAGGGTATGGCTCAGTGGTAGAGCATTTGCAAAATATGGGCAAGACCGTAGGTTTAATCCTCAACACGGGGGGGGGGGGGGCCGGACAGACAGGACGGACACACTCACTCTCAGTAAATCCAATATACCAAGATCTTCCTCCAACATGGGTATAGTTCACTGTGCACTGAGCAACAGAAGAAGTTGTTAACTTGCCGCAAGATACCCTGCCATTTGAAAAATATGTATCTTTCAACAGCAGTCTCCCTTTAACATGCCAAAATGCTCAGTTCACATGAGGACCCATGGCATGCCAGAACAAGACCTGGTGATTCAGCCCCTGCAGGACATGTTTTTCCTGAACACAGGAATGAGGAGTAACTGTTTATGCCACCTTGTCACCTTTTCCTCTTTGCCAAGTAAATGTTATGTATTTAGGATACAACTCTACTGTGAGTAGGTGGGAGTTCCCTCATTGATGCCAATGAGACACCTGACTCGGGATATGGAGGAAGGCAGGGAAGGAGCTGGGACTGTACCTTCATTCTTGATGCCAAGCTCACGATGGTAAGATGTTTCAGCTTGTTCTGCTGAGCTGTACTCAGTTCTGGCAGGCTCTCCTTGTTGGCTGCTCAGTCCCACCCACCACAAAAACCAAGACACAAAATAAAATTAGGATATTTTATGGAATAAGCTCATCAACTCCCCACCAAATGTACTACTAAATCACTATCATGCCTCTGCATTTATTCACTGGGCAAACATTCTATAAGCACCTCCCATCTTCTCTGAAAGACAACATGCTTCCAAAAAAGGAAAGACAGTCTCTAAACACAAGGAGTTTAGTGTCCTAAAAAGCCAGGCACGAACAAACAAAATCTTCTTAAGTGGAATTATCTTAATGGAATACTGTCTGTGCTCCTTGTGACACTCATTTTAAGTTCAACATATCTTCACTGAGCATCTATTCTATGCAAGGTGCTGTCTTAAGAGAAATCAAGGATGAATAAGATGGGCTTTGTCAAGGCTGCTGCACCACACAACTTCAGGAGCTCCAAACACCTACTGCTGTGCAACTCTTTGGCCCTGGACTTATCCTCAGTCTTATAATTCAATATTTCACTAGCTACAAATGCAAAGCAGAGCTACCAGAAGGATACAAACTTCCAAGAGAAAAGGGGAGAGGGAGGAATAGACAAAAAGAGGGGGAGAAGGGTTAGAGAAGGAGGGGGGGGAAGGGAACAGTGAAAACAATCTCATCTGGGAGGTATAGAAGAGAGAGAAAGGCAGGCTTCATGGAAGAGATGGAGTTTTATTTTGAGATGAGCCTTGAGAGATAAGCAAAACTTTAGTAATAGTAAGAATCACAGCAGCAATCGGGGAGGGCAGTAGCTGCAGATGACACACAGCACACACACATACAGCACACACACACGCAGGCACACAGGCAAACATCCAGTTATCACAACAAACCCAAGACGGATTCCAAATGTCCTCAATCCCTTTACATAATTCTGGATTTCAAAAAGCTGAACCCAAACTGATTGTTTTTTTCTTAAGCAGGGTGCTGAAATTCATGTGGTGGCAGTTCCTGTCCTAAGGACAGGACTGAACTGAGGCTGGCTTTTATCTCACTTGTTGTGAATATTTACTATTTTGTTGCAAAATTATGGATATGTTCAAATATAGATGCTGCCCACATCCTTCTTAGAATGTTACATGAAAAGGCAAACACATACTACCTTTTCAAAGTCCACCAAATTCTAAACTGTTAAAACATCTAGCCTCAAGAAGTGCAAGTAAGGGATCATGGACTTGTATTGTTACTCTCATTTTACAACTAAGAAAACTGAGGCACATAAGATTACTTCATTTGCCGGAGAGCACACAACTAGCAGAAGTAGAGTTAGAATATAGGCAGTCTGCTTCCAGAGTCTACAATGCTGCCTCCTTAGTAAGTGAAGACAGAAACAGGACACATTCATTGGAACAAAAGAGATTAGAAAAATGTGGTGTACCAAGAAGTGGCAAACTGTTCAGTCTGACAGCAGCACAGAATAAGGAGAAATGACCAATGAGAAAGGAGGGATAAAGTAGAAAACAGCTGAGTGTCAGTCTACTTTCATGTGAAAAAAAGCAAGCAAAAAAGAGGAGAGAGGAAGAATGGGAGGGTGCGAGGGGGGGAGAGAGAGAGAGAGAGGGGAAGAGGAAGGAAGAAAAAGGAAAGGAAATCCAGGAGGAAAAAAAGTGGTTTGGGTATAAGACAAGTTAGCATTTGGATATGCAAGTCCCTTATTTCTGAAACTTAAGATTCTAATTTAAAAACGACTCAAATGGGGTAGGGATGTATCTTTGTGGTAGAATAGGAGATTGTGAGATGTTAAAATTGAGTAAATCCACGTACAGTGGTGCACTTCTATGATCCCAGCAACTCAGGAGCCTGAGGCAGGAAAATTGCATTTTTCAGGCCAATCTGGGCAACTTGGACAATTTAAAGACAATTTAGAGAGACCCTGTCTCAAAATAAAAGGGGATGGGAATTAATTCAATGATAAAGCATCCTTGGGTTCAATTCCCAGTACCAATAAATAAATAAAGTACAAACTTAAAATATAAAGACTTGTGAAGCAAATGAAGTAAAAATATGAAATTGTATATATATATATATAAAATCTAATTACACCGATGAATAGAACATTCAAGCATAATGGGAAACAAATCTAGCACTAAAAAGCTACCAGTAATTTAATGGAGGTACAACTATAAGTTACTTTATTTTTTTTATTTTATTATTGGTCGTTCAAAACATTACATAGTTCTTAATACATCATATTACACGGTTTGATTCAAGTGGATTATGAACTCCCACTTTTACCCCGTATACAGATTGCTGTATCACATCAGTTACCCTTCCATTGATTGACATATTGCCTTTCTAGTGTCTGATGTATTCTGCTGTCTGTCCTATTCTCTACTATCCCCCCCCCTCCCCTCCCCTTTTCTCTCTCTACCCCTTCTACTGTAAATCATTTCTTCCATTTGTATTATCTTGTCTTACCCCTCCTTTCCTCTTATATGTCATTTTGTATAACCCTGAGGATCGCCTTCCATTTCCATGCGATTTCCCTTCTCACTCCCTTTCCCTCCCACCTCTCATCCCTGTTTAATGTAAATCTTCTTCTCAAGCTCTTCCTCCCTACCCTGTCCTTGTTTACTCCCCTTATATCAAAGGAGTCATTTGGTATTTGTTTTTTAAAGATTGACTAGCTTCACTTAGCATAATCTGCTCTAATGCCATCCATTTCCCTCCAAATTCTATGATTTTGTCATTTTTTAATGCAGAGTAATACTCCATAGTGTATAAATGCCACATTTTTTTTATCCATTCATCTATATAAGTCACTTTTAAAATCTATTTTTCAAACACTCTTCAATATAGTATGTTATTTTGATAACATTTAAAACAATGAAATATTTTACAAGTGGGTATTCTGACACTTTATCACATACCAAGTGCCCTATGAACACTAGGTCTCAAGAATCTCACCTGGAAGATAAACAAGGGCTTTGTTTATGGATGTGCATACACACAGCCCCTATTTTACCTGACGGAAAATAAAAAGTGAGAAGGAAAATCCCTTTTGTGAGGTCACCTGCAGTAACATGATAACAGCCCTATCAAGAATTCTCCCATAAACACAAGCAACATTTTATCTAGAACCTCTATCATCCTCCAAATGGATCGACATAGTTAAGTCTTTTGAAGGATCTTAATCAACTCACCTATATAATCTGGGTATGTTCCATAGGCAAACAGGTTCAGCAACTGCAAATAAGCAGCATTTGCTCCTTCTGCAAGCTGAGGAGGAAAAACAAAGTTTACCACAGACCAAGCTATATACCAATCACTAGAGCGCTTGAACAGAGGTGGGTGACCATGTGCCAAAGATGCCACAGCTGTTTATTCTGTATTGTTTGATAAGGTGGTCCCTGGGGTCCCTTAACTCTTGATTCTTTGGGAAAAAAAATAAATAAGATTATTAAAATCCCAAATTCAATCTCTCTTCCTTAGGATGACATTTTATTCTACACCTAGCATGTCCCAGTAGCTGCTTCAGACAGACAGACAGACAGACAGACACACACACACACACACACACACACACACACACGGCATTAAGCACTGGAAGCAGTTCAACTTTTCTCAGGTCTTCTTTTGCATTAAACAAAGACTGGGGGCTGGGGTTGTGGCCTGGTGGTAGACTGCTTGCCTAGCTCACGTGAGGCACTGGGTTCAATCCCCAGCACAACATAAAAATGAACAAATAAAATATACAACTTAAAAAAAAAAAAAAAAAGACTGGGCATCCACCTACGACTTAAAAAAAAAAAAAAAAAAAAAAAGACTGGGCCAGGTGTGGTGGTGCATGCCTATAATCCCAGCAACTTCAGAGGCTGAGGTAAAAAGATTTGAGTTCAAAGCCAGCCTGAGCAACTTAGCAAGGCCCTGAGCAACTTAGACCCTATCTCAAAATAAAACATAAAAAGGGCTGGGAATGTAGCTCAGCGGGTAAGCACCTCCAGGTTCAATCTCCAGTATCAAAACAAAGACAGTCCTGTCCACACAACAGTTCAGGAGGTTGAGAATCACTATCAACCCAACTGAACACAGCTTAGGATCCAACTTTCAGGACCATATATGGATTATTCACCCTGGGAAAGAGTAGCACAGCATAAAGTGTGAAAGAAAAGCCGGACTAGGACAGGAAACCAGGATATCAGGCTTCCCCAAATAAAAACTTTCATTAAAATTACTTATTCTTCACTGAAGACACTGTAGAAAAACAGAAGAACTACTACTCTGCCTGGAACTGCTCTGCTGTCAATTACCTTAACTGGGTGCTTCTTTTACTACAATCAAGCACCAATTTTGTTTATGGATGTGCATACACACAGCACCAATTTACCAAACTCAGTAATATCTAAACGGTAATAACAATACTACTACTATTCAATTTTAGCCATTTAAAAGAAAATTCCAAAAAATTTTTTTAAAAAGTTCCAAGAACCATACTTTCAGACCACTGAAAGGCAGCTAGCTTATTCCTAGCTCACAAATGGAAAAACGCAAACTGTGGAGATAAAGGTGATCTGCTAAGCATAAGAGTAAGAACTCTACCACTCTCTACCTCAGCCTACCTTCTAAGGTATTACAAACCTCTATAGGTCCCTGAATCAGCGGTAGAAGAGACCTGTAAAGACCACCAAACCTAGTCCCCTTTTCAGAGAGACAGTTAAAACAGATAAGGCCATAAGGTCTTGCCAGCTTTAATTTCCATGTATTTCCTCTTCACCAATCTTGCACAGTTTCAGAATCAACTGTTTGGCATTTTCATTCAGGCTTTTCATGAATCTAAAGGTCATGTCTTCTGTTGAAAAGTAAACCCAGTTCTCTCAAATCTTCCCAAAATATTAATTTTCCATCTCTGGTAAACTAAATATTCACTGAAAGCCTACTGTGTGTCAGTCTATGTATTCCACTCCAATAAAGTTATGGTGAGCACAAGTCTTTCTTATCCCCACAGAGCTTACAGCAAACAAGACTAACAGTAAATAAAAATTTACAGTTAAAAAATACAGTGGCAGGGCTGGGGTTGCGGCTCAGTGGTAGAGTGCTCACCTAGCATGCACGAGGCCCTGAATTTGATCCTCAGCACCACATAAATGTAAAATAAAGATATTGTGTCTACCTAAAACTAAAAAATAAATAAATAAATAAATAATACAGTGGCTCTCTAGTTCCATTTCTGGCCAGCAGAAGAAGGGGAGACATGCAGAATTGTCATAAGGAACTACTCTACCTCCTGACCAAGAATTAGAAGCAGACATACAGCACCAAGCCCAATACCCTTAAGGTCCACTGCTGTGGTTACAACTGGCTATGGACACAGACCCAGCAGCTAATGGCAAAGGTGTCATGATGCTCATGAAGGTAATGATCCATCCAGCAAAAGTCAGCCACTTAGAGGGAAAACATACAGTTTTCCTACATACAGAACACCACCACCATCAAGAATACAAAGGCCACTCTCAGAAGCATCCAGCACATGATCTGCAAGAAGTACCACACCTGGATCTGCCCATAGTGGCCATCCTTTAGCCGGCGCCATTCTGCACCACCAGAAACCCAGGATGGCAGAGAGAAAGCGAACCTGCCACCAACACATCAAAGCTTCTGAGAGCTCCCTTCCAAAGCAAAAACATGCTTGCACTTCTCTAAATAAAATATAAAATAGGGCTGGGGATGTGGCTCAGTAGTTAAGTGCCCCTGAATCCAAATAAAAACACAAGTGCCTAAAGTAGTGCAAGTTGCTTTCCATCTCTTTGTTCCACTTGGTCACTCTTAAAATATCTCATTTTTTAAGGCACATTGACCAAAAAGAATACAACAAACAAATCAACAAAGCTAAATGGAATACTTTCTTGCTTTATTTTTCTTAACTTTTTAACACATCTATTTTAACACAACATTGACCTTTTCCACAGGAACAACACTTTCCTATTCATGCCCATCTCAGGTTCAACACAGCAATAATTTTCTATTATGTCCCTGACCAATCTTCCTTTTCTATATTGTGCTGGAGGATTTTTGTTCCTCAGAATGCCCGAAACTATCCCTATTAAACATCATACCTCACTTATAGCACCATTTTGACTTTTTTGCTATCTTTCAGATAACTAGCAACCCAATCTAATTTTGCCCAAGGGACTAATATTGAATAAAAAAACCCAAGACATCATCCTTAATCTTTTCCTCTGCCTCACCATCTCCTATCACTCCTTAAATAGTACCCTAGAGGTACACAATACTTCAGCAGTGAAATTCCTTGGAAACCTAGAGAAGTCACAGAAAAGGTTTAGAGAAAAAAAAACAGACCAATTATTTGGAAACTGTTCTTACCTCCTGCACATTGGCCAACTCCAGCAGCTCTCCAAAGACATATACTCCAGGAGCTTCCAACACCTGGCTTATGAGAGCAGTGAGGGCTGAGCCACTGGTACCTTTGGCTAATAAAATAAACTGTTCCAGAAGGTTACTTGAGGGTTTCTGTTCACCTGCCATTCTCTGACCTTGAGATCTGTCCAAAAGAAAGGTATGTCAGTCATTCTTCCTTCTCCTTTCCAAAGACTGTATTTATTTAAAGCTGGACCAGATGCCAGAATAATTTTATAGTGTTCATAAAGATAAAATAGCTACTCAGTCCAGATACAATGACCACTTTTTGAGATGGGTAGGGTTCAACATGAAGTTAAGAGGATTTTGTCCTAACAATTTTGAGGTTTGAAACACACTTTGTCTAAATCACTTCCCCATCTGTCCCTCTCCCAGAGGCATCCCTTATAGGCTCTTAAAGAGCAGGATGTGGTGGTGCACTCCTATAATCCCAGAGGCTCAGGAGGCTGAGACAGGAGGTCAAAGCCAGCTTCAGCAAAGCGAGGTGCTAAGCAACTCAGTGAGATCCTGTCTCTAAATAAAATACAAAATAGGACTGAGGATGTGGCTCAGCAGTCAAGTGCCCTGGGTTAAATACCCACTCCCCACCAAAAAAAAAAAAGATTACCAGCCTAAAGAAACACAGGAGTTTCTCCATACTTATTTTATATCTACCTCATTTACAAATTCTGGTTCAGAGACAAAGGATATTGCCCATAAACAGAGGCAACTCATTTCAGCTTCCTATGTGTTATCAGAATCTCATCTACAAAAAGAACAAGATAAAACAAACAGCTGACAAGAACCATATTTCATTTAATTTAAAAAGTAATTTAAGGTTTGAGGATGTAGCCCAGTGGTAGAGTGTATGCTTCACATGCTTAAGGCCCTGGGTTCCACACCTAGCAAAACACACACGTTATATAAGCATTAAGAAAGGAGAAAAAGCATTGTAAAAGATAAGCAACAATATATTCAAACTTTAAAAATACTGTGTAAGTCCACAGGGTAAATTCCTCTATTGATATGTGACATTTTACTAAACATAACTCAATTTCTGTATAAAACCTCAATAATAACAGAAGTTGGAAAAACAATGCGGATATTGTATTGCTATCCCTAAGACATTAGGTACAGGAAGGCCCCTCAATTTTGTAATCTAATTACATGTTGAGTGTGTGTGGACACACAACATACCTACTTGAGTCCCACATAAGCAGAGATGTGTCCTCCATAAATGATGCAAATCGGGGAGTATGACAAAATGAAGGAAAAGAGTTTTGTATAGTAAAATAAAGAACAACTTACAAAAGCATAGTCTGGATAACAACAACAAAAAAAGAAACACTTTTACAATGTTGGTGGGATTATAAATTAGTACAACCACTACAGAAATCAGTATGGAGGTACCTCAAAAGACTAGGAATGGAATCACCATATGACCCAGCTATTCCATTTCTCAATATTTATCCTAAAGAATTAAAAGTCAGCATAACTACAGTAACACATGCCAACCCGGTTTATAGCAGCACAATTCCAAACTATGGAACCAGCCTAGTTGTCCATCAATGGATAAACGGATAAAAAAAAAAAGTATATATATACACAATGGAGTTTTACTCAGTCATAAAAAATGAAATTATGTCATTTGCAGGAAAACGGATGGAACCTGAGATTATGGTAAGTGAAAAAAGCCAAACTCAGAAAGTCAAAACTGTATGTTTTCTAAGTGGAAACAAGAGAGGAAAACGAAAAAGAAAGGGGGGAGGGGTGTCAAAAAAAATCCAAGGTAGATCAGAAGAGAAAAGGGACAAGGGGGAAGGAGGAGGAGAGGGAAAAGGTAAATACCGGGGAACCACAATGACCAAATTATATTGTTTGCATGAACAAATAGGGCACAATTAAACCCACCACTATGTACAACTATAATGTACCAATGAAAAATACGGAAAAATTTAAAAGATAGTTTGGTACCAGAAAAACTTAAGTTTTCTTGTGGAGTCAGGCATACAAAGCTACAATCCTTTCATACTATTATGTTGCCTCACTTAGCATTACCTAAAAAGGTCCTGCCAGAAAAAGAGAAGTGTTAAGAAATGAGTTCTGAGGAGACAAGAGGAAAGGGAGGAAGGGGCGAGATGGGGGAGAAGAGTAAAGGAAGGTAGGTGATGGTGGTAAGGAAACGAGAGGAAAATTGTCCTTCCACGTGGACACGTGTAAAGAGACAGGTGGGTATCTAAGGAAAGAGAGTAAATGGAAGTAGCTGGGGTGGAAAGGAGGTAGGGAAATGGGGAGAAACTTCGGTGCATGCAAAAGATCTCAGCCTGAAGCGCACAGTGTGTGAGGGAGAGTTTAAGAAAACGGTGATAGTCGTTTTCTTTTGGAGTCAAAGGCCCCCTAGGAGGCTAGGGACCCAGCGGAGGTGAATTCCCAACAGCGGAGGGCGCTATTTTGTTGAACCGGAGAGGGGCAAAGGGGTGGCCTTTGGGGGGATGGGGCAGCGAAGATATCCACAACGAGGAAGCTGAGGGCGCAAGCTGGGTGGTCCTCAGGGCTGGCAGCTTGCTTCAGGCAGGGCCGCTGGCGTGGAGTGAGGAGCCGCGGGGCGCGCTCCTGGGGCGGGGGCGGGGCGGCGTGGCCGCGGGTTTCTCTGGCAGAGGCCGCCAAGCCGGAGGTCTGGACGAGCCTGGAGCATCGGCCCCGGCGCGGGCAGCCCTTTCACCGGCCCCTACCTGTCCCTGCCGCCTCTGGGTCCTCTTCGTTGCTGGCTCGGCCTCCCGGCGCCCGACCGCAGGTTGTCAAGCGTCCATGATCAGTCCAGCGTCCGGCGTTTTTCTATCTCCGCCGACCCGTCGACCGTGCGGTTCCCCCGGAAGCCTCCCACCGCTGCACTCAAGTTCCGCCCACACAAGGTTCCCCGCGCTGAGTTCACCGCCTCTGATCTTGAGTTGGGGCACGGCGAGAGAAGAGGGTCCTGGATGGGCTGCAGCCCGGGAACCGTGAGGGGAGGCGAGTGGAGAGGGGCTCCAGGAGAAGAAAGCGGCCTAGGTGATATGGGGACCCAAACCATAGCAGCCGCCATCACCATCCTGGACCCGAAACTCATCCCTTTGGCTGAGCTTTACCCCAGGAGCTCTCTGTGACAAATGCAGCTACCCCTAGGAACAGTGAAACATTAAACCTAAAAACAACTTCCATTTATTGAGCCTTTTTTCCCCAGGTGCTTTATATGTATTATCTTGTTGAATTCTCATAACATCATGACCTGTAATCATTTCATTTTTCAGGTAAGCTGAAATCTAAAAGTCCAAGTGCCAAGCCTACTTTGGAATCCGGACTGTCTGAGCCAGAGACCATGTTCTTGATCTCTATTCAGAATAAAATAAATAGGAGATGGCTGCAGCCAACAACAATAGCTCTAAAACTAAAATGTCATTCGTGGCATTGCATTTTTGTCAACCGACTCCCCTAGGAAGATGGCTAAGAAATGCCACATAACTGAACGCTTCAACTAATTTTATTTCAATATTTTTAAGTTGTTGATAGACGTTTATTTATTCATAAATATGTGGTGCTGAGATTCGAACCCAGTACTTCACACATGCCAGTCGAGTGCACTACAGCTGAGCCCCAGCCCCAGCCCTCAAACTGATTTTTTTTTTTTTTAAGATTACATGACACAGATCTTCAGGTCTCAAAGTCGAGGAAAAGAGCCCCATTTACTTACTGTGCATTATAGTGCAGAAATCAGAACAATGCTATAGAGTCTAGCCCCAACCAATTCATTCATTTACTCAAAAAAATTAGTGCCTATTATGTTCTAGAAGGTTACATAAAGTTAAAACAAGGTTCTTGTGCTCAAAAAGCTCCAATGTATTAAGTGCTACGAGATGAATATGATATAACTTTGGAGGTACGAAATAGATTTGGAAAGGAAAAACAATCGTTTTCCAGGCAAAAAAAAAAAAAAAAAAAAGCAGAAGAGGGTAGTGACCATAATCACAGGGACATGCACTGTGCAGCATACACTGATGCAGAAAAAGAACCCAGGTTCTTTTTTCCAGTGGCTGGAACCCAGGTTTCAGGTGCGGGAAATGAGGAGCACAAAGCTGGAGCCCAGTCGTCAAGGGTCTTGGAATTCACATGCCAGTACTATACACTGTGAAAGTGTAAATACAGCAAAGTTCCCACTTGGAGATCTCACAGCCCCCTGGGGGAACAAATATGACTCACCTCACTGTGGCCTGGGGAAGGGTGATTAAGGATGGGCATCTGGAGGAGATGAGGCTTGAGTTAAGTCAGGAAAAATGAATAAGCAAATCAGAAAGGACAAGTCAAGGGGTTTTTAGTTTATCTTAAGGGCACTGAATAACCATTTAAGTTTCTAAAGCTGAAAATAGGAAGAACAGTCAATTTAGAATGGTTGTACTAGTTAGAACAGGAACTAACTATGTGAAAAGAACTGGAAGCAGATGACTTATTTCAGATACAAGACTATAAGATCTTAAACAAAGGTAGTAGCAGTTGGAGATGAAAAAGGAGACGTTGTTGGAGCCATTTAGACTATTATATCTATGAGGCTTGGTGACCAGTTGAATGCAGGGAGAGGGAAGGAGGATACCCAGGATTCTGGCCCAGGAAGCCAAAGCTGTCTGACAGTGGTGTTAAAACACAGCAACGGGGGCTGGGGATGTGGCTCAGGCGGTAGCGCGCTCGTCTGGCATGCGTGCGGCCCCAGGTTCGATCCTCAGCACCACATACCAACAAAGATGTTGTCTGCCGATAACTAAAGAAATAAATAAATATTAAAAAAAAAAAAAAACACAGCAACGAAGGATGAGGGGCAAGTTTAAGGGTGAGAGAAAGACAACTGAGTTCAATTTGAGCTTATAAATATTCTGGCAATCCCTCTGCTTCTTCCAGAATAATGTCCATACTCCAGGGCTACAGTTTAAGTCCTTTGCAGTATGCCTTCCTTCTAATATTCCAGCTTTGCCTCACTCCACTCCCTTCACAGGCCTCTCCACTCCAGGCCTTCCAATGCCCATCATGAATTCAAACAGGCCTGTGTCCAGGCTTGCTTTAGAGAAAGCTTTTTTTTTTTTTTTTTTTTTTTTTTTTTTGCCATGTTCTTCTCTCACATTTGCCTGTAAAAATCCTATTAACCCCACAGCCAAAGCTTTCTTAAATTCAATGCAAAAAGTGTTACGTAAACACAAAACCATTACATTTCATTGTAATTAAGAAATTCTGTTTCAAAAGACACCAGTAAGAGTGAAAAAACATGCCTCGGCAACTTAGAGAGGCCTTAAGCAACTCAGTGAGACCCTGTCTCTAAATAAGATACAAATAAAGGCTGGGGATGTGGCTCAGTGGTTAAGTGCCCCTGAGTTCAGTCCTCCTTACCAAAAAAATTAATAAGTAAAAGTGGGCAAAATACTTGAGCAGTCACTTCACAAAAGAGGACATTCAAATTGGCAATAAGCATTCTGATACTGATGCTCAGTGTCAGAAAAATGTAAATAAATACTTTGATGAAATGCCACATTTAGCCAAAATTGCTAACATAAAGACTGACAACAAAAACCCTGTGTCAGCAAGGATAAGAGGCAACTAGAACTCTCTTATATTGCTGGAAAAGGCACTTTGGAAAACTGGCAATATCTCTGTTGCTGATCACATACATACTCTACAAGACAGCGACTTCTTCCCTAGAAATGTGTGCTTATGTCCACAAGAAGAAACAAAGGTTCATATAAGAAGTAGCTTTGGGGCTGGGGTTGTGGCTCAGTGGTAGCGTGCTTGCCCGGCATGTGTGAGGCACTGGGTTCGACTCTCAGCACCACATAAAAATAAATAAAGTTCCATTGACAAATAAAAGAAATATGTTTTTTAAAAAAGTATTTTAAAAAAGAATGTAGCTTTGTTAATAACAGCCAAAAAAATGATAGTAACCCAGATGACCATCAACAGATCAAATAAACTGTGATCATATGGCATACTACTAAGCAAATAAAAAAAAATTTAAAAAAGATATACATACCAAGGATGAATCTCATAAAAAACACCAATGAACAAGAAAAGCCAGACATATAATGTACACACCGTATAAGTGAAAATCAAGTACAGACAAAATTACCTATGGTAATAAAGCCAGAAGAGTGGTTATTTCTAGATGTGTGGATGTAGTACAGATTGAGAAGGGGCACAGTGAATGCTGGAAACGTTCTCTATCTTGATTTGGGTGATGGCAATATGGGTGTATACATATGTGAAAAGTCTTTCTCTACTGTTTTACCTCATTGACAAAAGCATTTAAGGATAAATTTTTTAGTGTAGGAAAAAATCCATCCTTCAAGTTCAAATGCCACTTCCTCCATAAAGTTTGTCAGTTATAAATCTCTCCAGCAGGACCTCTGTGGCATTCTGATGTTATTTCTTTTATGCATCATAATCCAACTTGAATCTCAATGGAGTCTCCTTATTTCCCTAAATTAATGGTTATCTTCCTAGTGACAGTGATCATGCCTTTCACCTTTTACCCACTCAGTGCCTGACAAATGACAGAGATGAAAACATGTTTGTTGAATTATATGGAAGAAAAAATTGAGTGTGTGCTCAGATGGGTGAGAAGAGGGAAAGAAAGAGGAAGACAAACCTAGGAAAGGACAGAGGAGATCTCCAAGGAAATTGTGGCTTAAATCAATTCTACCTACTTCCTGAAATCATGTTAAACATCTTCCTTGAGTGACAAAGAAAGAACAAGTCAAAACATGAAATCCTACCTAAACTCAAGAAAAACAAATATCACACTTCCTCACTTGCAGTAAATTCACTAAATAAATGCTTACCTAATTTCTGGATATTTCAATCCTGGATGAAGGTTGATTTCCTGTTCATCAAGAATAACAATCACATTGTCATACTGCTGAAAATATCACCTTCCTAGTGGAACCCACACTCTGGGGTCAGCAGGCTTAGAACTGAATTCTAATTCTGTCCTAACTTGCTAGAACTGTGGCCAACATCTCCCCTCTCTGGGCCTCAACTTCCTCATGAGTAAAAACAACAGGGATTGGATTAGCACATTCTTTAGTGTCCCTTCCCGTACTGATATTCCGAATATACACAATCGGTAGATTTCCCAGTTCAAAGAAGGAATGAACCAGAAAACCCTGCGAAACACTTAAAAGACGCCCCAAACAAACGAAGACGATTTGAGGAAGTCATTTTGTTCCACAATCTTTCATGGTTTAATCAGTTTTTGTTTGTTGTTTGCAACCTTACCATGATTTGCAGAAGACTTCTGAGTTGCATGTAAACAGAAGTTAATTCTCTGTGGGTTGTCATCTTCTTGTGAGAATGAAGTGGGTCTTCTCGTCTAGTTTTAAGTCTCGGATTCAGAACCCACCATTCCCGCCTGCGGGATTCCGAATTTGCGCACACTGCGCGGCACATCAGAGTCTAAGTTAGAAGAGTGGGGCGCGCGGCATGCTGGGATTTGTAGTATCTGGCCTCTCGGCGTTGCGCCGGGATCTGTGGTCCCCGGGCGCGCCCTGGAATGCTGGGAAATGTAGTTTCCAACACTTCGCACTGGGCAACCTGCCGTCGTCTCAGACCGCTAGTATGCCAACCAGCGAGAGCAGGTCCCTGGAGTCTGCAGATCTCAAGCCAACCCTCCGCTGGGACAAACTCTAGGCAACAACATCGAATGAAATTTTTGTCCTACGGGACTTCTTGGGGAGGGCCTTTCCCATAGACGCTCTCCGTCCCCCTGCGAAGCCGCTGAACGTTTCTATTGGCTGGCCAGGATGCCAATCGCCGAGACGGGTTTTCCATTGGCTGCGGGGCGGGCGCTCCGAGGCTAGAGGGAAGGAGAAGGGATCAGGAGCGGGAGCGAGGGGGAGGGAGAGGCCGGTCAGTGTCTGGCCGCTGCCGCTGCTTGCCTGAGGTCTCCAGGCCCGGCTGCGGCTCCTTCCTCGACTCCTGGGCACGGTCTGCGAGGCTCCGCCGGCTACTGTGGGAGAGCCGCGGGCGGCGGCCGCCGCATCATGTCAGCCAAGGACGAGCGGGCCAGGGAGATCCTGAGAGGCTTCAAACTGTATCCGCCCGGGAGCGGGGCGGGGCCGGGAGGACTTGGGAGGCGGCCGCTCCCTGAGGAGACCGGCCGGGGCGGGGGCGCCCGGTGGGCACCCGAAAACAAGGGCAGCGAGAGCCGCCAGGAAAGGAACGGCGTCCCGGGCCCCAGTGGGACCCGGCGCGGGCGGCGGGCTCAGGGGCGACCTGCGGGAGGAAGGGGACGGTGACGGGAGCCTCAGGGGGTGGAGACGGAGGAGTCCCGGGACGGGCTGCAGAGGCTCCGGCGTCGGAGACCGGCGTCCAGCAGGCCAGCTGGGTTCGGAGCTCCGGCCGGGACCCGGAAGCCGGGAGGGGCCGCGGCCCGAGGGCCCGGGCCGAGGGGGCGCGGCGAGCTGGCCTCGGAGACTGGAAGCGTCTTTGGCGGGAAGCCCACGGGGGAGCAGGGAAAAGTGACTCTGAGCGAGTGACCTTGTGTTTGACAGATGCAAAATGCTACGTTAAACTCTGTCAGTCCCACCCTACTCCACCCCGTCTGTTTCCCCAACTTCTTTCCCTCACTTGTGGCGTCTCGCAGGGCTGTAGTAGCCGAGGAAGGTGGGGACAGAGAAATTATTAACTCTCTCGGCCTTTAGAGACGTTGGGTGGTCACTGCTTCTCTCAGCTCAGTTTTCGTTCCAGCGAGATGAGTGAGGACGGTGAGCTTGTGTGCGGGATGCCCTGTACTCTGGTTTGCACTGAGACTTCTGGTAAAGGGAACTTCGTGCTGGCATTGGTGTGGCTGCAGCTAGCTGTGGTGGAGCTGTCCAGCTTCACCAGTGGTGAAGACCCGGTAGGTAGGACGTGGTAGGATATGGAAATCATTGCCTCGGGTCTGTTGTGCCGCTTTTGCAACCTGCTTCTGCTTCATATAGCAAGGAAGTTTTGTTTTTCAATGGAGTATTAGTCTGTCACCCTAAGATGCCGACAGAAAAATACGATCTTGTGTATTCCAATTTTACGATCTCCTGCCGACCTTAATCTCTTCTTACATCCCATCTCTACAGTATAGACCGGTCTTAAATTCCTCTCTTAGTGAAATGCAGCCATCCCTTTAGGGTTCCTCCCCGCAAAGGTTTAGTAAAGCACTATTCTCTGAACTGCCTGTTTCCTCCCCAGGAAATTTTAACTGCTTTGTCATGTCAAAAACCAAGTTGGTAGTAAATTTTAGGATACAATGCAAAAGTGTACACAGGATGTACAAATGAAATATTACAAATGAAAACTGACCCACTATACTTTTTTTAAAAACTGAAAGGTGTATCATTTTTGTATAGACTGTCATATTTGTGATAAACTTTCGGTACTTTAATGTAGTGAAGTTTACTGACTTTTGCATAGTCCCATGTATCTTTTCTGTTTCTCTTCATAACAGAACCTTTAAGTAGATAAGGATAACCAAAGTGTTAGAAAGCTATGGCATGCCAGGTAAGGTGGCACAAGCCTGTAACCCCAGTGAATCAGGAGGCCGAGGCAGGAGGATCCCAAGTTCGAGGTCAGCCAAGGTAAAACACCCCTAGGCTCAATACCCAGTACCAAAAAAAAAAAAAAAAAAAATCCACACCCTATGGCATGATTTTATTTTATTTTTCCCTTAAGCTATTTATATTATTTAAGTTGTTCATATTGTTAAGTTATGTATATAATTATTTATTATGCTATAAACGGTAAATTAGATACTATGGAGTATTGAGAAATTTCGGAAGCAAAATTTTTGTTTAATTGTAAGTAATATATTACTGAAAAAAAAGAAATGTTTTCAACACATTTTTTTTTTGAGGGGGCTACCAGGGATTGAACTCAGGAGCACTCAATCAATGAGCCACATCCTCAGCCCTATTTTGTATTTTATTTAGAGACAGGATCTCACTGAGTTGCTTAGCACTTCACTGTTGCTGAAACTGGCTTTGAACTTTTGATCCTCCTCCCTCAGCCTCCTGAGCTGCCCGATTACAGGCATCTGCCACCCCACACTGCTAACAACAAAAGGTTTTTGAACATGGCAAAAAAAGGAAAGTTTGAACTTCTTACCTTCCATCTTGGCTCTTGAACCTGTTCAGAAAGAGGCTAAGGGGCAAATATGAAAAAAGAATAGAAAACAGACCTGTTGTTAGCCCACTAGAAAGAAAGGTGAATTAATCAATTCCATGATTGTGTTAGTGCATCAAGAAAGTTTGACCTGAATTGACTGAATCCTGAAGCACAAGGGAAGCAAGGCATATAGAAGTGTGGGAACAAGAGATTGCCCATCCATCATACAGTGGCCTTTGTTGATGTCTGAGGATTAAGAAAGAAGAGGCAAACAGAAACATTTAAGATTTGATCCTACTTTCATGGAATAATAATAATGTGTTAGTAAGAAACCACAATTATTGTCCACCCATTATTGGGTAAATGTGGTTTACATGAACTTTCAGAGTGTCTGTTTCTTTAAAAAAATATATATATATTTTTGTAGTTGTAGATGGGCAGCATTCCTTTATTTTATTTATTTATTTATTATTTGGTGCTAAGGATCAAACTCAGTGCCTCACACATGGTAGGCAGTCCACTACTGAGCTATAGCCCCAGACCTTAGAGTGCCTATTTCTGTAAGAATCATTTTTGTTACTTTAAAAAAAGGGAAAATACCCTTATGTTCTCTCACCAACAATGTTGACAATCCTTAATTTTCCATATTTCCTATGTGAATCTTAAATTTTTGCAAATTTGGACAACAAATGGTATTTTGCTTTAATTTGTATTTTCCTGGATCCCTAGAGAGTATGGTATAGTGGTTAAAAGCTATACTGGAGTTTACAACATACCTGTAATACCAGCAATTCAAGAGGCTGAGGCAGGAGATTGCAAGTTTGAGGCTAGCCTTGGCAATTCAATGAGACCCTGTCTCAAAGTAAAAATGTGGTAGAGCATGTCTGGGCTCAATCCGCAGTACCCCAAAACAAAAAAAAACTAGGTCAGGAAGCTGTATCGTCTACATTAGAATTCTAGTCCGCACTCCTAGTTGTGTGTCCCTACACAATTTCCTTAAACCTCTGCCTCAGTTTCCTCATGTATAAAATAGAAATGATACTAGGACCTGACTCTGGGGCTGTTGTGAGATTAAATGAGTTGATACCTAAAGCATTTTGAAAAGCACTTGATGCATAGTAAGCATTATGTGTTGGCTAATATTATTACTGTTGTTATTAGAGAAGTTGCAAGTCTCATATTTGGTCATTTCATTTTCTTTTGTGAAATGCTTGTTAATTTTGATTTTGCCCATTTGACTTATTTTTCTTGTTGCTTTGTGGGTGTTCTTTTTATTTATTTATTTTTTAGTTGTAGTTGGACACAATACCTTTATTTATTTATTTTTATTTGGTACTGAGGATCGAACCTAGGGCCTCACACATGCTAGGCAAGCACTCTACCGCTAAGCCACAACCCCAGCCCTGTGGGTGTTCTTTATATATTTTAATATCAATCATTTGCCTGTTATGTTGCAAATACTTTTTCTCAATGTAAAATGGTCTCCTTTTTAAAAAAATATTTATTTTTTAGGTGTAGTTGGACACGATGCCTTTATTTTATTTACTTATTTTTATGTGGTGCTGAGGATTGAACCCAGGGCCTCACATGTGCTAGGCGAGCACTCTACTGCTGAGCTACAACTCCAGCCCCAAATTGTCTTCTTTTTTCATTGAACAAAATTTTAAAATTATTATTTCAAATTTATTAATATTTTTCATTTGATTTTGTGGTTAGTTCATCTTTTCCCCATTATTTTGAAATGCTGCCTTTGTTATAAACCAAATCTCCATAAGACATGGGTTTATTATAAATATTTCTGTTTCATTGATCTATTTGTCTTATGCTAGCATGCATTTTGTTTAACTATAGCTTCATAGTATAATTAGTATAGTTTATAATAGAATTGGTATGTCATAAACAGAGTATGTGTGTTAAAGTCATATTGTGCTGGGTGCAGTGGTACACACCTGTAATCCTAGCTGAAACAAGAGGATCATGAGTTCAAAGCCAGCCTCAACAATGGTGAGGCACTAAGCAACTCAGTAAGACCCTGTCTCTAAATAAAAAATACAAAATAGGGCTGGGGATTTGACTCAGTGGTTGAATGCCCCTGAGTTCAATCCCCGGTATGAGAAAAAAAAAAAGTCATATTATAAGCTCCATATAAATATTGGTGCTCCTTTTATTCACACAGAATCTTTCACTGTAGATCTTCAATGAGTGTGAATATCATATTGCATAAATCAGGTGTAGTCTGAGATAATTCAGTGTTTGTGTGTATCTTAAGTTATTTCAAAAATAAAATATTTGAGGCTGGGGTTGTGGCTCAGTGGAAACGTGCTTGCCCGGCATGTATGAGGCCCTGGGTTCGATCCTCAGCACCACATATAAATAAAAATAAAGATATTGTGTCCAACGAAAAAAAATAAACATTTAAAAATAAATAAATAAATGTTTTGCCAGGTGTGGTAGTGCATGCCTGTAATCCCAGCTACTTAGGAGGCAAAGGCAGGAGGATAGCAAGTTGGAGGCCAGCCTGGGCAATTTATCCAGATCCTGTCTCAAAATAAAAAATAGAAAGAGCTCAGTGGTAGAGTACCCCTGGGTTCAAACCCCAGTACCCCAAAATAATATATTTGTAAGATTTCTTTCTCATATCACTTCCAGCCCATCCCACCCCACTCCTTTTTAATGCGAACACATCAAAGACTTGAATTTCTCTCTTGTTGTTAAATTATAAATCAAAGTTATGAATGAAATGTTACTTGGGAAACAAATGTGATTGTTTTGTGAGTTTTGGATTTGATAATTTTAAGCAGCTGATATAGAGTCTCCCATTTCATTCATTAAACAAGATTATTGGATGACTGTTATGCATAGCGCTCTCTGTACTTGAAAGGATATGAAAATGAGTCTCAGTTCCTTCTTTATCTATACTTAGAAGGGATATCTTCCAAAGCACAATGTATTTTTTAAAGTAATGTTTAATTTTTCTATCATAAACCCCAGCACCTAGAATGACCTTTATTAATATTTTAATGTAGGCTTCCAATGTGGTTAGTGTTTTTAATATATTTGTTTTTTGCCTTTTTCTTCCCTTCTTATTTTTTGGGGAATCAGGGTGTACTGAGGATTGAACCCCAGGGCACTCTACCATAAAGCTACATTCCCACCCCTTTTTATTTTCATTTGAGACTGAGTCTTACTAAGTTGCCCAGACTGCTCTTGAATGTTGATCCTCCTGCCTCAGCCTCCTAAGTTACTGGAGTTATAAGTGTGCACCACTGCATCTGGCTGTATTTGCTTTTATAAAAATGGATCTAGAGCTAGATGTGGGGTTGCACATCTATAATCCCAGCAAATCCCGAGGCTGAGGCAGGAAAATCACCAAGTTCAAGGCCAGCCTTAGCAACTTAACTAGGCCCTACACAACTTAGCAAGATCTTTCCTAAAAATAAAAAGGGCTGGGAATGTGGCTCAGTAGTTAAGCACCCCTGGCTTCAATCCCCAGTACCAAACATAAATAAATAAGTAATGGAACTAAAATGTTTTGTAAATTACATTTTCACTTAATAAATTTATCATGTTCATAATTTCCAAAAATGGTTATTATGAATTGTTTCAATGCCATACATTCATCATAGTACTCTTATAGTAGCTTTCTAATATAGTCTATAATGTACTGTTTTGCCTATTTGAATTACTTTTTCAATGGCATAAATACATATCTTATTACATTAATATCAAGAAACCAACAGACAGTCATCAGAAAGGATTATGCTTTTATGATTTTATTATCTTTAATCCACCTGGAATTTGCTTTGATAGATGGTATACAGTAGTGATTTAGCTTATTTTTAAAAAAAGCTTAACTAATAGTCTCTCTCTCTTTTTTTTTTTTTAAGCCATGCTGGGGATTGAACACAGGGCCTCACACCTGCTAGGCAAGTACTCCACCACTGAACTGTGACCCCAGATCTTATTTATTTATTTACCTATACTCCAAATATTAATGTAATGTCCAGAATATAAATGGCTGCCTATATATCAGTAACATAATTATTTAGCTCAAAATGGGAAAAGGAGCCAGATATGGTTGCACCCACCTATAATCCCAGTGAATTAGGAGGCTGAGGCAGGAGAATCACAGGTTCAAGGCCAGCTTGAGCAACTCAGCAAGACCCCTATCTCCAAATAAAAATTTAAAAGGGTTGGGAGTATAGCTCAGTGGTAGAGTACCCCAATACCACACACAAAAAAAAAAGTGGGGGGGAAGATATGGACAATTCCCAGAAGAAACAAATAAATGAAGGAGCTACTCAGGCTTATCAAAACAATAAGTTATCCCCTAATTTCAAATCTGACAGAAATTTTAAAGATTGATAATATTCAGGGTTGGCAGCTTTTCCGGGAAAACTGAAAAGCTTTTCATTCTCATTTGCTCTGTGTGTGTGTGTGTGTGTGTGTGTGTGTGTGTGTGTGTATGTGTGTGTGTATCCTCTATGGAAGGTAGTTGGTGCCCATCAAAACTTACCATGTAACTGCAGGGGAGCATGGGACACAGTGATTAAGAGCGGGAAGAGTGGTAGGCAAGCAATCCACTACTGAGCTATAGCCCCAGACCTTAGAGTGTTTCTGTAAGAACCATTTTTGTTACTTTAAAAAAAAGGAAAATATCCTTATGTTCTCTCACCAACAATGTTGACAATCCTCAATTTTCCACATTAACTATATGAATCTTAAATTTTTGCAAATTTGGACAACAAATGGTATTTTGCTTTAATTTGTATTTTCCTGGACAGGGTGTGGTAGAGCAGGCTTGTAATTCCAAATGTTCGAGAAACTGAGGCAGGAGGATCATGAGTTCAAAGCCAGCCTCAGCAATGTCGAGGTGCTAAGCAACTCAATGAGACCCTGTCTCTAAATAAAATACAAAATAGGGCTGGGGATGTGGCTCAGTGGTTAAGTGCTCCTGAGTTCAATCCCTGGTACCCGCCCCCCCTCAAAAAAAGAGCACAGACAGTTAACGTTCAGCCTTACTGCCTCCACATAGTGCCTCTCAGTGGAGTACTCATGCTCTTTGCACCTCTGTATCCATATCTTATACCTCTGAGGGTTGTTATCATAATTAAATGAAATGAAATTTTTAAAATGCTTTGCATAATGGTACCTGGCACATGGTGAATAATAAATGTTAACTACTGTTAACCATTCTATTAATAATTATGAATGATAATATCTATAGTGTTCATATTTCCATAAAAACACTATTTCTCTGGGATGTAACCAGTTCCTTAATGCTACTATCAGATTTTCTTACTGGGAATCTCTAACATTTGTTTTGCTTTTGAAGAAATGACTCAGTTTATAAACATTGATATGTACCTGGTGTTTATATTATTATCTAGGAAAGACTCTTAATCCAATGGCAGGTTGACAAAAAAAAAAATTTAGTTTAGAAGCTTTCTGAAAGCACTCTTCTCTCTTTTTTTTTTTTTTTTTTTTGCTTTTCCTCTCCCATAATTTGGTCTTAGAACCCAGATATCCTCTTTCCCATAACACTTTGAAGTTTGATTTTTTTTCAATATTTATTTATTAGTTTTCGGTGGACACAACATCTTTGTTTGTTTGTGGTGCTGAGGATCGAACCCAGGCCACACGCATGCCAGGCGAGCGCGCTACCGCTAGAGCCACATCCCTAGCCCCTTGATTTTTATTTCTAGTCTAAAATAATTGGTTTTACATTTTCTATTCACTTAGATTTCCTAATTAAGATAGACTGTTCAACTTCTCTTGAATGTCACTATTGCCTTATACTATTGCCTTGGTCAGGTGTTAGAAATGAATTTGAAGTTTATGATTTTCCTAAAACAGTTTTATCTGTCAACCAAAGTACTTGGAGAGCAGCCAAAACATACCACCCATGCAGCCTTAAAAACTGTGGTCACAGGTTATCTAGTCATGGATTCCAGGTAGATTATAATTGTTTGCTTGTTTCTCTCTGAGAAGTTGTTATTGTTATCCTAAATAGATTAAATTAATATAATGTCCTATTAATTATATTACTTAGGATTCTTTTTTTTTTTTTTTAATATTTATTTATTTTTAGTTATCGGCGGACACAACATCTTTGTTGGTATGTGGTGCGGAGGATCGAACCCGGGCCGCACGCATGCCAGGCGAGCGCGCTACCGCTTGAGCCACATCCCCAGCCCTTACTTAGGATTCTTAAACAGGCATTCCTACTTTTGCAGTTCAGGAAGAAGTTGGGATAAAATTCAACATTTTTGATCTTCTTCAGACCTTCTAAGTTTCTTTACAGGAGTGTGTCATTTGGTTTACAGTGAAACAAGATAATAACTTCTGGAATAGTGAGGCAGAATTCTGGTAAGACTGTCATGGAAAAATTGGGTAGTACTGTCACTGTATTTGATAAAGGACTAGTGGTGGTGCTAAGGCTTGGCAACTCTAGCTTCTTATGAGTTTTGACCTCACTTTTCCCCCCACAGGCCTCATTTGTGGACATTCTGTGTCCACAAATTCCCATTTGGGGGCGGGATTTGACTTCTGAATTTGTAGACCTGTCCCTATTCCTGAGCTTTAACATCATCGGAAGGAATATTAAAGGCCATCTTGTCTAGTAACCTGACAGTTCTTAAACATTGCTTGAATGCTTCATCTCAAAATTGTGAAGGTTTCAAAAACAGCATTCTTTGTTTGCCTTTGACCTGCTGATAATTTTAAAGCTGGAAGGAAAAGAAAATATATTTTCTTACAGTCTGATATGCATAAAGATATCAGTGGCTTGGACAAAAGAAGCATCCTGTTTCTGGCAAAAAGGTGATAGTCTCACTGTAGGGGTACACACAAAAGCTTATTTAATCTGCAGTGACGTGGCCAGGGCAAAATGGAGCTGGTTCAGAGAAGAGGTACTTGAAACGTGCCAGTAATTAGGAAACGCAGGAGCCTTTAGTCTAAAAATGAAAAGAGTTGTTCAAAGGACAAGGGTGTTCTTCCCTAAATTTTAAAAAACTGCTCTAAAGGAGAGGAATTAAATGTATGTGGTGTTGCTCTCAGAGGAAATATAAGACTCAGGAATAGAAATTATAGGAATCAGAGTTTAGCCCAATTTCTAACTATTAGAGTTACCTGGGAAAAAAAAAAAAGGCTTTTCCAATAAACATTTTAGGAAACAGATGAATGCTTGACAATCCAGAGTGTTGCAGAGGGAAATTGTATACATATCAAATGTGTATATATCAGAACAGGTGATCTCCAGAAGGACTCTAAGATCCTTTTCCAATACTACAATCTTTTGATTTGGTTGACAACCTTTCTTAATTGATAAGAACTCTTTCCAGCAAGTATTTCTATTGATGTATGTTCCACACCTAAAATAGGCACAGTTTTTTTGTGATGTAACTAAAGAATATAGTCTGGTTTCCTTTTTGTTTTTAACCAACTCTTTTCCTAGTATTGATGAATTATCTTATTTAGTGAATTTTGGATACGCTGATTCAGAGTCAAGAGGAGCAATTATTGCCTCTGAATCTAGATAAAGGGTAGAGAATTAAACCTAAATAGCTTTGCTATAAATAATGCTATTAATTTGGTCACAAGAAGAAAGGGTGTGGCCTAATAATATCTGGTATTCCTATTGTTTTTCAGGTTTTCAAAGCACTTTAGTACATTATTATGTTATTACAACAACCCTACATTATTGTCTTCACTTTATAGATGAGGAAATTGAGGATCGACATTTGATAAAGGCGAACCTCTATTTAAACCTTGTTTCTGTACAAGGTCCATATTTTCCATAATATATTATGCTGCCTTCCTGGGGAATCTATTTTTGATACTATATCCTTGATTTTTGAGTCAAAAATTTTCCTCATTATTTAAGTCACAGATTTATTTTTCACTTGAAAATTATTTTCTTCCATTATAGCTATAAATCCTATACTATTTTTAGTTTTTCTTCGATTCTCAGATACAAAAGGCAGGGCCTAGCCTGGGATAAGGAAGAATAATTTAGCAATTCGTTATCTGCAAACAAGAGACAGTCTCCCCAAAGTAATTAAGCAGCAAATGGTTGTTTTCTTTCATGTGTAGCCAAGAGATGGTCATTTACAGGAATCTGATTAGCAACTTTGATCATAATCAAACATACTAAAATCTAATAAACACAAAGATTGTGAACCATGCAGTTTTATCCAGTTAAATTATTCACACAGTTTATTCCATGAGGAAGTGGTCTCAGATGAGCAATTCACGTCATCTCATAGGATGAGGAGAAAGAATGTCTTACATGATCCCTTTGGACCTCGCACAAATAAGTGAGCATTTCCTGGCATTTCAGATAGACAATCCTACCTGAGAGCAGCTTAAGTTATTTCAGTTTCATAATGCAACCTTTTCTTTAAAGCTTCTATGAAAATTATCAAGTGAAAGTATATTGGGTGTGGATTTTGGAACCAACTCCAGGGTTCCTGTTACAGAGTGTTACATACTTTTAGGATTAGTTTTAAAGGTTTCTTGAAGTATTTATAGATTGAGATAAGAATCTAGCAGACCCTGCTGAGACCCTGAGCACTTTCATGGAATAAGAAGTGAGAAATGTCACCATAAGTCTTAATTACTTTTGAGCCATCTTCTATGTAAGTATTAAATAGGGAGGATCCAGAAAAGCTAGGTTCTAGTCCTAGGGCTGTCATTTACTGGCAGTTGTTTCAGACATTTTTTAAGGTAATCTGTAAGTGGCAAATCGCCTGCTAAATCCAAGATAAAAGATATAAATAAATAAACTGGTTTCTGTGTCCAAAGGACATTTCTAGTATAAGGGAGAGAGAATAACTGAGAATACAATGTGATAGGGGCCTAGCAGTAGATATTAAGTGCTATAGAAACAGGAAGAATGACTAGTACTGGGGGTGGTGTGAAAGACTTCAGAATTGTCATTTGAATACTACCATGAAAAATGAGTAGGTGTTAAGTAGTTTAATCTTTTAAGTTACTGAGGAGTTAGAGAAGGAAAATAAGTAATGACATGAAAAATGAGGGAGGAGAGTGTTTCAGGAGTGAGTTGGAATCAAGAGTGAGGAAGAATGGAGGATCAAAAACAAGTCCTTGAGATGCCGGAAATTTTATTCATTCAACAAATATTTAAGAATATACTAAGAGTCCCATTATACCTTATAGTAACTAGTGATTTAAGAACAATTGAGGGCTGGGGATGTGGCTCAAGCGGTTGCACGCTCGCCTGGTGTGCGTTAAAAAAAAGAGTGTACCACCCTGGCAGAAGATGTATTTAAAAAAACAAAACAAAAAAAATTGATATTTGAGGAAACAAATTAACTATAATCTGCAAAAATTAGAAAATGAATAATGAGAAAAGAAAGTCATCAAGAATCAATTTCTCTTCAAGAAATCTGGTGGCCTAGGAAAGCAGAGTTTAGGGGACTAGCTTGAATGGGTAAAAAGATTAGGACTGGGTATATAAATCAGTGGTAAGCACTTGCCTAGTATGCATAAGGCCCTAGGTTCCATCACCAACAATGCAAAAAATAATAAAAAAGGAAATCACTTTTTAAGTTGTCACTTTTGCACAAGTCACTTATTCTGTAAAATGAGGTTAAAGCTTGCCCCACCTGATTTACAAAGATGTTATGAAATTTGAATGACATAATGTACGCCACCTCATTTTAAAAACCATAGCTCCTCACCAGGCACTGTGGTACATATGCCCCTAATCCCAGTAATTCAAGAGGCTGAGGCAGGTGGATAGTAGGTTCAAAGCCAGGCTCAGCAATTTAGCAAGGCCCTAAGCATCTTAGCTATGCCGTGTCTCAAAAAATAAAAAGAGCTGAAGATATGGCTCAGTGTTTAAGTGTCCCTGGGTTCAATCCCTATACAAAAAACAAAACCAAAAAAATTTAAATGCATTTTTGTTATTATATTGTTACAGTCATTTATCTCTGCTGTACAATTCATGATTGGGTCCATTTTGCAAATTTGTAGATTTCATATTTCAGGGTGACAGAAAAGCTAGAGACTTGATAATTTTTTTTTTTTTTTACTCTAGCTTAGACATCTGAACATCTTTTTTCACAATTCTAGTAAGCAATTGGCCATGGAGTGACAACAGAAGAAGCCCCCTAGACAACACTTAAGTCCTACTTGAAAACTAAAATCACCTTTGGCTTTGCTTTTGCATGTTTTTAAAGGATTATCATTTGAGAAAGATGTTTTCCCTCTCAATAATATAGCGTTTTAAAAAAACTAAGTGAAGCTTAGGAATCTCTGAATGTAGATTTTGATAAGATTCAAGGCAATATCCCAGTGCCTCCAAATAACATGAAAGAAAATGCCCTTTGGGAGAAAGCCCCCTGGGAAAGACCTTGTATTATCCCTTCTTCAATCAAGAGGTTGGGAAGCAAAGGAAAATGCAGAGAATGTCTCTTAAGAATCCCTGTGGTTGTCTCTCCCAGCTTGTTTCTGACCAATTTCAAGCATATAACTGCTCACAGTAGAATAATAGACATACTAGAAAAAGAAAGATTTGTTTTATTGTTTGACTTTGCTAGTGAGAAGACGTTACGTTTCAAATGGTGATCTCTTTCTCATTACTAAATTACTTACCTCCACTGTTTCCCAGGCCAATTTGGATTTTTATTGTACCCTTTCCAAGCATAGTAACTTTGCCAGGCCAGAGTATCATTTCGTAGGGATATCAACCACTGATTACAGTGCTGCATATTAAATATGTTTCAAGGATACTGAAACCTGGGTTCCCAGGGATCCATTTATATTTTCTCACCTTGTCTCTCATAAATGGAACATCACTGAGAAATAATTGAGTAGAAAGTATGTTTAAATGTCTGTGAATTAGAATTGGTTTTTTTGTTTTTTGGTTTTGGAATTTTTTTTTTTTTTTGGTACCATGGATTGAACCCAAGAGTGCTTAACCACTGAGCCACATCCTCAGCCCTTTTTATTTTAAATTTTGAGACAGAATCTCAGTGGCTTAGAGTCTTGTTAAATTGCTGAGGCTGGCTTCAAACCTGCAATCCTGCCTCACCCTCCCAAGCCTCTAGGATTACAATCCTGTACCACCACTGGCTAGAATTGATTCTTAAAAATGTACAAACAGCTGGGTGTGGTGGCATAGGCCTGTAATCCCAGCTTATCCAGAGGCTGAAGCAGTAGTATTGCAAGTTCAAGGCCAGCCTGGGCAGCTTAACTTAGCAAGACCCTGTCTCAAAATAAAAAGGACTGGGGTGAAGCTCAGTGGTAAAGTGCCCCTGAGTCAACCCCCTACCACAACAAAAGGGGGCAGCTGGGTATGTAGTTCAGTAGAACTCTTGCCTAGCGTGCTTGAAGGTTCAATCCACAATATAGCAAAAGGAAAGAAGGGAGAGAGGGAAACAAGGGAAAGAAAAAGAAAAGAATGAACTAAAAGACATCATCCTGCTCTGTATAACCAAGACTAGCACAGAAGAAACAGGAGGATTTTAGCAGAGGGGCATTTGAGAATTAATGAAGATAGGAGTGAGAGAAGGAAATGAGTTCAGAAACTGAACAAGGAGGGGAGACTGAGAGGAGAGAGATCATAAAGGGAGAGTGTTGAAAAACAAAGACAACAAGAAGAAAATGAAAAAAACCACAACCAGAAACTGGGAGAGCAAAGCAAAGAAAGGCATTTCTGTGATGAAAATAAATGTTCAGAATGCCACCAAATATAAGCTCCCTTTGTTTACTTCTAGTCATTGCAGTTGCTGCCACCCCAAAGGAAAAAGGGAGAAGTTTTTCTTTATGCCTATGACCTTGGTATTGAAGCTTTGCCTGGTATTGAAGCTTTGCCTGTATTGCTCTGGTCTGCCATGGTAGACATTAGCATATATCATTATGTGCTTAGTCAGCCATTTTGCCTGAAAAATCTATTTACCTTGAAATTACTCAGAACCACATGCCTGTATATAATTTACAAGTATTCTGCCAAGTCATGAATTCAAACTTAATGCAGAACAGCCTTTTTTTATTATGAAAAATTAATTATTTTGATTCTCACATTGGTTTCACAGTTACATATACATGAAATAAATAAACAAAAATTGTACACCCTAATGATGTTCAGTATATTATAGGTCAATTTTACTTCAATAAGTATAAAAATGAACTATTAAAAATGTTAAAGGTCAAGTAATTTTCCTCAGAGAAGTCCTCTTTTAACTCCTTTTCACCATGCCCTGCCTATCAGGCATCATGTTTATATAATACAAATTAATTTTTTTAAATTTTTTTAATTAGCTACACATGACATTACAGTGATCTTGGCGATTCATACATTTGAATCATTGGGGTATAATTTCTCATTTTTCTAATTGTACAGATTGCAGAATCACACTGGTCATTAGAGTCACCTATATACATACAGCAATCATAATGTCTGTTCTATTCTGCTGCCCTTCCTATGCAGAACAGCCTTTTAAATCTAATGTTTTTACATGCAATTCAGCTGCCTGATTTTGCTGTTCTCCGTAGGGGGGTGGATTTGGTTTGTTTACTTGTTTTTGCTGAGAACCAGCTCTAAGTTGCCCCTTGTACAGGCTGCGGAACCTAAATGAGCAGCTCCCCTGCATTGCCTTCTAGATACTCTTCAGTAAGACTTGTTTTCTGATGCTTAACCTGAAAGAGAATTCTAATCAACCCTTAAAACTTGCTCACTGATGCTCAGTGTGGTTCAACATGTATATGAGTGTCCATTATGTGCTGAGAAAGTGGAATTTGACTTGCAAACTTAAGTGTACATAGTACACCCTGGTAAGTACTACTGTAACAGATAGCACTGAAAAGTAGATTGGATAGCAGGGCCTGGACTCAGTGTCTTCCTTCTTCCAATAAGCCTTGATTTGCCTTCTTGACTTTTTCACCTCAGGCTTGTAGCAGTTTGTAACCTTTAACTTAGTTGCCTGTGATTTCCTGTTTATCAAACTGTCTTTCTCTCAGCTCTACCTTCCTATTTTACCCTCCTCTCTTATCCTTTTAACCTATTAGTAATTCACTTTTTCAAAAAATTTGTATTTTCCAAACCTACTTACAAAGCCTAAATTTTATATTTCTTCAGAAATGTGAATGTCTGAGCCGGGCATGGTGGTGCATACCTGAAATCCCAACAGCTCCGGAGGCTGAGGCAGGAGGATCACAGGTTTGAAGCCAGCCTCAGCAACTTAGCCATTTATAAACAACCTAGTGAGACCATGTCTCTAAATAAAAAATAAAAAGGGTTGAGGATGTGGCTCAGTGGTTAAGCACCCTTGGGTTCAATTCCCAGTACCACCACCACCACCCCCCCCCCGCCAAAAAGAAAAAAGTTTATGTCTGAATGTGAAAGGATTTTTTTGTTGTTGTTGGACACTTATATAACACTAGACAAACCTTGTCAAGAGCAGAAGCCGTGGAATAATACTGTTTAAACTATCACTGATGAATAGCCCAGTTTTAACTTCTAATTCTTTATAGACCAATCTTTTTTAAATACAATAAAATAAAGTGAATTATTACAAAGATGACATACAAAATAAAAGTTTAAAAAATTGTTAGAATCCACAAACAAATTACTCTGCTAAGTTGATATTAAAAATTTTAGGAATAGATGAACTCTAAATAGGGCAGAGGGTGGGAGGGAAATCTAGGGGGCAGGGGGTTAGCAAGGATGGTGGAATATGATAGACATAGTTATCCATAGTACATGTATGAAGACACGAATTGGTGTCAACATACTTTATATACAACCAGAGATATGAAAAACTGTGTTGTATGTGTAATAAGAACTGTAATGCATTCCACTGTCATTTATTTTTTTAAAAATCCATTTTAAAAAAGTGAAAAATAATTGAAATATTAGCCAGGTGCTGTGACACATGCCTGTAATCCTAGCTACTCAGGAGGCTGAAGCAAGAGAATCACAAGTTAGAGGCCAGCCAGAGCAATTTAACAAGACCGTGTCTCACAAAAATTTTTTAAACAAATAAATAAAAAGACTGGGGATGTAGCTCAATGGTGAAAGCACTCTGAGTTCAATCCCTCATGACACAGGAAAAACAAATGTTTTAAACACTGTCACAGATGTGCAAATGGATTCATATTAATCTAAATATGTATAGACTACATTCTGAGTAGTACAGCAGTGGAATCCCCAAAACCATCTGTGCTTAACATGTAGTACTTCTATATGTGTTTGGGAAATAATAGTGAGTGAGATGGTTGGCAAGATTATAGTTATAGGCAAGGCAAAAGAAAAGTAGAGGCTCTTTGAAGAGCTGGAGGGAAACGAAGATAAGGGAAGAAGGTAAGCAAGCCTTCATGTAAAACTTTTCCCATTACTCACTCTGAACATCATTCCTTGAGCTCTCTTGTGAGACAGACCTATTCTAATAAATCCCATGTGAATTCCTGAGAAATAAAGTTTTGATAATGCAGATATAGTTATGATCTCCTAAATGACTGGAGAAGGATGGCAACCTGCTTCTCTAACTACCTCTTAGAAGCAGATCTGTGGTTGGCATTAACCCCTTCTCTTAAAATCAGTGTGTTTCTCCATCTTGAACTATGGAACATAATTGCCAAATGTCCACCTAAGATTTCTTGTTTCCTGTCTTCTCAGAGATTAGCTGAATAGGGTAAGAATTCTGGGACTGGAGTTGTGGCTCAGTGGTGGAGCACTTGCCTAGCATATGTGAGGCACTGGGTTCCGTTCTTGGCACCACATATAAATAAATGAATAAAATAAAGGTCTATCAACAACTAAAAAAAAAAATAAAAAGAACTATTTTTTACCAAAAATTTTGTAACAAGCAAAACTTCTATGTCAATTGAGGTAATTTTGGTTTCTTTGCAACACTAAATCTTTATAAAACCAAATTGTAGTTAAGAACCTATCAGATAACCTTCAGATAAAAGAAATTCATGGTCACATTCAGTATATATTGAAAGCAGGGAGACTACTTTTTAATAGCCAAACCCACAGCTCAATTGAAGGAGATCATTATTTTGAAATATTTAAGCTCAAATATGTAACCACTGCTTGTAATAGGGAAGTTTTATTATGAATAGAATTTTGTTTCCATCATGGATCAGTCAGTACAGCTTCCTAGCTGCATACCTCTACTAAGCTTATCCCAAAAGACCATTTCCATGGTGTATTTGCCTTTTTCGCTCTTTCACCAGTTCTCTCAGCTCTTTCATCTCTGTTAGGCTATCCACAAAGGGACGACCTAAAACCCTGCAGATGCCTGAAGTCACTCTTCCCAGGCAACGTGAACAGACCTCTGTCTGAATGTTACTTACATTGTTTTCCAGCTGTAAGTTCCTAAGAAAAGTATTTAACTGCTGGGAGCACCACTATTTCATGTGGGCATGAGTACTAAATGAATATTGAAAAATAGGAAAAAAGAGGAGCCCGAACACTACTACACTTGACATATTTATTGCAATCTTTGTAATGTTTTGAATAACCAATAAAAAAAAGAAAGTAGGTACTGAAATATCATTCTTTTACCTGCCTCTTCTTTCTTTGAAGACTGCCTGTAAACCATGAATATACCTAGCTAAATGCTAGATAGGCCTGTAAATATTGTTTATGTTTTACATTGCCTTATGCTGTTTTCAGTTATCATGTTAAACATAACTGTTAGGAAGGTAGCCCTGAGAAGTGCAAGAGTTAAGACTTAATCTATCTGTACCGATAACAAAATATAGATTAAGGATTATTTACCTCATTGGGCATGGTGCCACACACCTGTAATCCCAGCAACTTGGAAGGCTAAGGCAAGAGCATTGCAAGTTTGAGGTCAGCCTGGACAATTTTGTGAGACACTGCCTCAAAAATAAAATACAGCCTGGTGCGGTGGTGCAAGCCTGCAATTCCAGCAGCTCAGGAGGCTGAGGCAGGAGGATGGCAAATTCAAAGCCAGCCTCAGAAAAAAAAGCTGCTAAGCAACACAATGAAACCCTGTCTCTAAATAAAATACAAAAAATGGCTGTGATGTGGCTCAGTGGTTGAATTCCCCTGTATTCAATCCCCAGTACCAAAAAAAAAAAAAAAAAAAGCAAAAAATAAAATACAGAGGGCTAGGGATATAGCTCATTAGTAGAGTGCCCCTAGGCTGAGTGTTTGAGTGCTTGCCTAGTGTGCATAAGGCTCTGGGTTCCATCCTCAGCATCACAAAAAAAAAAAAGATTGGCCTTTGTAGCCATTATTGGCTAGTATAATGAATGGGATTTTCCTGAACCTTTGGAGATATATAGAAACTCAAAATAGAGACAGGAACCTCAATCTTGGACTGATTTGTTCTGATAGATTTTAGTATCAAGATGTCAGGCAACACTATCATTTAATGTAAATGAGACCAACCCTCAACTGGTATTAGATTTATTTCCTAGAAACTGTTGTGGCTGATCAATTTTATATAGTTTGATGTAGTTCAATAATTTCTGGAAAGCTTGCCTGAACTAGAAAATAGTGTATCTTCTTTTGAATGTATCTTTTACCCATCAAAGATATATAAAAAGATCAAGAATCAAGGACCCCAAATGAGATGAGATCTGACTTGTGGGATACACTAGCATAATCTGCTAGTCAGATTTCATCTCATCTGAGTTGGCATCCCATGACACCAAAAAACATTCTGCTTCCTATAGTATTGAGAGTGCCTTTCTTGTGTCCTGGAAGCACTACTTGTCTTGAACTTAAGGATCATACCTTATTCATCTTGTATCCCCCAGTCTTGAGTATAGCCCCTCCCTGAGACAAACAGCATGCAGGATAGCTGATAATATCATATAAATATTAAAAGAATGGCCTTTGGAATCAGGCAGTCAAAAAAACCAACTTTACCACTTTCTGGTGTTATGAACTTTGAGCAATGTACTTACCATCCCCAGACCATAGATTCCTCATCAACATATGGGTTATATAATAATGCCTGTTTTATAGAATTTGAAGATTCATGTGGATATGGATAAAGTACACATCACAGTATCAGGCACTCACTACATGTTAACATCACCATCATACAATAAATAGCCGCTAAATGTAAAGATTGCTAACATTTCTGCAAAGACACATACAGCATGCATGAATCATCTGACAACAGAATTCCTTCCACTTCTTAGTAAAGTCTTCTCCTTTAGTTTCTTCTATTTAAACACAAATTTACCTAGATATGGCCCCTGTTTTATATTGCTCCAGATAATTTTACATGAAAGTTGACTTATTGTTTTTAGAAATTATCTTGCAGGAATAAGTCTGGTAGTGATTTATGAACATTTTTATACTAAAGGTTTACTTTGTCATTCTAAAAAATGTACTAATTAATATACTAATATTTCCAATTACCATGGGAAAACCCTCAGGAAAAAAATGGTTGGTTTGTTTGTTTTTGCCTTTTGTTGTTATATGTCTAGTGAAGTAGGTCTGGATGTTTAGAAATTCACAGAAGGGTGCTGTCAGGAAGCTGCAAAGGGACCCCATGTTTGAGCCCAGATGTTCTCTTTGCTCACAGAAAAAGGCATTTAAACAAATGGTTCACTGTTTGTTGTTAGTTCCCAAAGCACTGCCAGGGGAAACTTATACTCCTGGGGTCCCTTCTGTCCCCAGAAGGGATTTGATAGAAGATGGTTGTTAATCTGCACCGATGTCAGTTTATTAGCTGTATTGGTTCCCAGATATGTTTTTGGCAGAGAAATAGATTCTGAAGATCCCCTTATACCCTTCCAGATTCACTCTATACCTTTCTAGTACTATGGCCAAGGGCTTTATTTTTTCCACAACTTTCTAGATATTTGATATTTTTTTTCTCTCACTGCCCACTCTTCTCCCCCATGCTTGCTTATGCTCTATTGTTCACACAAATACATAAACTCTAATGACTGTTCCCCGCCCCCCCCAAAAAAAAAGTGCTATTCCAAATATTGGGTGGGATAGTTCCAGTGCTGGGGATAGAGCCCAGGACCTGATATATGCGAGGCAAGTGCTCTACCACTGACAACATCACCAGTCCTTTTTTATTTTATTTTGAGATAAGGTCTGTCTAAGTTGCACATGTTAGCCTCAAACTTTTGATCAGTCATCCTTGCTGATAATAAAGAGTATGGACTTCAATGGCCATATTTTGGCTATATTTTTCTTACTGTTCTGTAGGAGAATTTTCTTTCCCAGAATGAAAAACAAAATGTTCATCAAAGTGTGGTCCCTGGGCTGATAGCATTGGCCTCACCTAGAGCTGTTTAGATATGTTTAATTTCAGGTCCCACCGCAGACCTACTGATCCAGAATGTAGTTTAACAAGATCCCCAGGTGATTAGTATGCACATGAAATTTGAAGAAGCCTTTTACTCAAGGAGTGTAAAACTGTGTCAAGTAGTGTTTTTCAATTCTGGCTTCCTTGGAATCACCCAGGGAACTTTGAAAAATACTGATGCCTGAGTTCCAACTCTGGAGATCCTGATTTGATTGGTTGGCTTTTTTTGGGGGGTGTCTAGTCCAAGCATTGGGAATTTAAAAATTCCCCTACTGCCAAGGTTGAGAACCACTGTTGTACATGAATCTTATAATTTGCCTTAGTTTTCTTAGAGCATCATGTGTATGTAAATTTATTTTTACATTTACTAGGGAAAGTATATATTCATAGAAAAAATATAAAATGATAATCTCTGGGCTAAAGAATTATAGCTATTTCTTATTTTTTTGTCCTTTTCCAAACTTTCAGTAATAGTCATGATTCTTTTAATCAAGAATCCTTAAATGTACATACATACTGTTTAATGAACATGATCATATTATACAAGTTTTATAAATGATTTTTAATTTTTAAAAATTTTTATCCTGGGATGGGGATGTAGCTGGTCTGTAGAATTCTTGGTCAGCATGTGCGAGGCCTGGAGTTCAATCCCTAGTACCAGAAAAAAAAAAGTTATTCAACCATGTCACCTTTTATATTGTTTTAAGTGAATTCTGACCCAAGGTAACCTGATTCACTGACTTGGCCTGGGGCTGGGGCTCAGCCTGGCATGTGTGTGGCACTGGGTTTGGTTCTCAGCACCACATATAAATAAATAAAATAAAGATCTATGAACAACTAAAAAAATTTTCTTTTAATTCACTTTCTTTACAATGTGCGGTCTTTGACAGACTATTTTACTTTTGGAAACGTTTTTATACATTTAGTATAAAAGATGAGAAATGTGCAGTTTTTCATTTCAGAGAAATAGACTTAATATTCTATTCACAGAACTTGTTGTTCTTCTACACAGAAAGAGACATGTGTAAAGGGAGATGTCACAGTGAAGTCAGAGACCTTCCCAGAGGCTCTTACAACTACCATCAACTAAGCACCAGTATTTTTTTGTGTTTAAACCTAACACATAGAACTTGACCTTACCATCTCTTAAGATGCTTCGCCATAGGGAATTCTTAATGGTGTTTAGATTGTAATTTATGAATCATATTGGAGGGAATTGTATTTCTAAATTTTTTTAATTCCTTGATTTAGTTGGAATTTTGCTTCAAGACAACCAATATCTGACAGTTAGAGGTTCCTCTGCATTAATATGTCTGTGTGGTAAGCAAACTGGAAAATCCTGAGAGCAAATCCTTGAAAACTTAAGCAATTTATGGTTAGCCACACTGTGTTATAATCAAAGAAAGTCATGGATAACCTCTTTCCCAAACTTTTGAGAATAAATACCAGTCTTATTACTTCAGAAAACAATGGTCTGCACAGGTGTAGCTCAATGGTAGGGTACTTGCCCAACTTGCCTAGCATGTAGAAAGTCCTAGGTTTGATCCCCTGCACTGCCAAAAAAAAAAAAAATCTGTTATTGCCTGGTCCAATTGCATTATGAAGACATCCTGCTAAGAACCTTTTTAAAAGATACACACTGGTTTACTCTGCAGGAGAAAAGCTCTACTTGGCATATTATTGCCCCTTTTTCTACCAGTATCTGTAGATGAGAAATGTGCAGTTTTTCATTTCAGAGAAATAGACTTAATATTCTATTAACAGAACTTTTAAACTTAGCATTTCTTCTGAGGAAGATTACAAAGTACTTCATGACCAAAAGCATTTAGGAGCTGTAGCTATACCTGTTGAACAAAGTCAGGACAAGATGTGAGCTCTTTTGAGTCATGTTTGATCTCTGTGTGCCTTAACCTGATATGGTAACCCTATCAACCTTGGCCATCTTGTCTGGATATGCAAATCGGGCAAGAAGGAGACACCTGGGTATGGCAAAGTACTGAAAGGTGATACAAGTTAGTGAGTAGATATTCAGCTTAGGAGGCATGTTTTAGACACTGATACTTATCTCATAAAACCTGAGCACAGGCAAGCCCAAGATGGTACTTTGTAAAAGCCTCCTTTGTAGATAGTGCATCTCACATTACATTGTAATTATTTTTTTACCTGGTGGTTTTCCCCGCCTGGAGGAAACTCCAGAGACTGTTGCAGGGACTATGTCTTATTAAATCATACTATGTGTTAGCCCTGAGTCAAACACATAAGTTTTCAGCAAATGTTGGACAAATGAAATGCCCACTTAAGCCTTGTTATAGCCCAAATAGCTTGTTAGAATTCAAGTCTGGATTAATTTCACTTTTAAAAAATATATTTATTTTTTAGTTGTAGTTGGACACAATATATTTAATGTATTTACTTATTTTTCAAAATTTATAGTTGTAGATGGACAGCATGCCTTTATTTGTTTAGTTTTTTTTTTTTTTTAACATGGTGCTAAGGATCAAACCCAATTTCACTCTGCCACTGAGCTATAGCTACAGCCCAGTTATTTACTTATTTTTATGTGGTACTATGGATTGAACCCAGAGCCTCGCCTGTGCTAGGGGAGCACTCTTCCGCTGAACCACAACCCCAACCCCAATTTCACTTTTTTTGGTACCAATTATATGTTGATTATTATCTGATACTGAAAAGGGTTTAACAACTATAAAGTAGATAATGATTTTGGATATTCTAGATGAAAAATGGAGAAAAATAACTATAAAACTTTTCATATAAAATTACATCAAAATTTAGTGGTGGGGCTGGGGATGTGGCTCAAGTGGTAGCGCGCTCGCCTGGCATGCGTGCGGCCGGAGTTCGATCCTCAGCACCACATACCAACAAAGATGTTGTGTCCGATTAGAACTAAAATAAATAAATAAATAAATTCTCTCTCTCTCTCTCTCTCTCTCTCTCTCTCTCTCTCTCTCTCTCTCTCCCTCCCCCCCCTCCTCTCTCTTTAAAAAAAAATTAGTGATTAGATTTTTGGACCAAATTTAATTATTTATATTCAGAATGATATCGTGCAAGCCAGGCACATTGGCTGACACATATAATCCCAGCTGTTCAGGAGGCTGAAGGAGGGAGGATGGTAAATTGGAAGGCAGCCTGGGCAAGTTAGTGAGACCCTGTCTCAGAAGTAAAAGGGGATAGGGATATACCTCAGTGCTAGAGCACCCCTGGATTCTCCCCAGTATTAAAAAGGAAAAAGTTCAAGACACTAATGTAAGAAAAAATTCACTAAGAAATATTTATATTAAAATAAAGAAATATTCTATACAAAAAGCAACTTTTTATAAGCTTAGAAGATGGCTTAATAGAGAGATAAGACCTAGGTTCTAATCCATCACTACCTTTCACTACCTGTTAGTGTCTCTGAGGTTGTTACTTTACAATGAGGGTGAAACCCAATTAAATCAAGAGGATCAGCTAAGATACTGTGTATAAAAGTGCTATACAAATGCATGATGGATTTCATTGATGGTCTTAGTGGATTTGAAGCCCAGTTCCTTCTTTATAATTATTAAAACAATGATTTATAAAACACTGGGATATCATAAATAGCTATTGAGCTTTTCATGTATCTTTAGAGTCCACGTACAGATTAGTCATTTTTGGTCATTTATGCATGAAAACTGAAAAAGTGGAACAGGGTCATTTTATGATTCTTTGAAAGACTTTTGATATCTCTATAATTCTTTATATATATATATAGATAGATAGATAGATAGATAGTAGCTTTATTGAGATAAAATTCATATACCATATAATTCACCCATTTGAAGTGTAAGATTCAGTGGTTTTTAGTAGACTTGGTGTTTTGCAACCACCAACACAATCACTTTTAGAACATTTTCATCACCCCAAAGGAAACCCTGCACCCATTAACAATCAATCCCCATTTTTCTACCCTTACCCAGCCCTAGGAAACTCTTAATCCATTTTCTGCTCTATAGATTTGCCTATTCTGACATTTCAAATAATTAGAATATTTGGTCCTTTGTGACTGGCTTCTTTCATTTAGCATACTGTGTTCATCATCCATCCATGTTGTAGCATATATACATATTTAATTCATTTTTATGGCTGACTATCCATTGTGTGGATAAAGCACATTTAATTTATTCATTGGCTGATGGACATTTGGGTTGCTTCCACTTTTTTGGTTATTGTGAATAATGCTGCTATATTAATTCATAGACAAAGTTTGTTTTGTTTTTGTTTTTACCAGAGATTGAAGCCAAGGGTACTTAATCACTGAGCTACATCCCCAGCCCTTTTTATTTTTTTAAATTTTGAGTCAAGTTCTCACTAAGTTGCCAAAGGCCTTGCTAAGATGCTGAGGCTGGCTTTGAACTTGCAATCCTCCTTGCCTCAGCCTCCTGAGCTACTGGGATTATAGGCGTGTACCACCAGGCCTGGCCATAGATAAATTTTTGGTGAGGGTGTGGAGTACTGAGGATTGAACCCAGGGATGCTTAACCACTGAGCCACATCCCCAGCCCTTTTTTATTTATTTATTTAAAATACAGGGTCTTGTTGAGTTGCTAACTGCCTCACTAAATTTCTGCAGCTGGCTTTGAACTGTGATCCTCCTGCCTCAGCCTCCTGAGCAGCTGGGATTTCAGGTGTGTGCCACGGCACCTGACCATAGATAAACTTTTTTGTGAATTTATGTTTTTGTTTTTCTTGGGTATACACCTAGGGAGGGAATTGCTGAGCCATATGGTAATTTTATGCTTACCTTTTTTGTGTGTGTGGTATTGGGGATTGAACCCAGGGTTTTGTGCATGCGAGCCAAGCTCTCTACCAACTGAGCTATAGCCCCAGCCATGTTTAACCTTTTGGTGAAATACCAAACTGTTTATTCTAAAGTTTATGTACTATTTCACAGTGCCACAAATAGTGTATAAGGAATTCCAGTTTTTTACACTCTCATCAATACTTGTTGTCAGGACTCTTTAAAAGAACCCATCCAAGTAGGTGTGATATTGTATCTCATTGTGGTTTTGATTTGCATATCCCTGTTGACTAATGATGTTGAGCATATTTTAATGTGCTCATTGGGTTTTTGTGTGCATATGTATGTATATGTATATATGTCTATAGTGTACATTCATATATCCTTTGCCTATTTTTTAAAAATGTGTTATTGTCATTTTATTATTGAGTTCTTTATCCTGGATACAATACCCTTGTCAGGTCTAAGATTTGCAAATATTTTCTCCCATTCTGTAGGTTGTCTTTGTTGTAGTGTATATGTGTGTGTGTGTTGATACTAGGGAATTAACCCAGGGCCACTGAGTTATACCCCCGACTTTTTTATTTTTTATTTTGAGAGAGGGTCTTGCTAAGTTGCCCAAACTGGTCTAAAACTTGAAATCCTCCTGTCTTGGCCTCCCAAGTACCTGAGATTACAGGTGTGCCACTATGTGAGGCTAAAATTAAAATTTTCTTATGTTTTAAAGTTTGTCATGAGAAAGCAAAAGGACATGATATATTCCTGTAATTCCATGTACTCAGGAGACTAAAGCAGGGTGATACAACTTTGAGGCCAGTCTTGGCAACGTGGACCCTGTTTCAAAATAAAAAGAGATCAGATATAGCTCAGGGTGCATCACCCCTAGTTCAGTTCCCATCACTGAAAAATAAAGGGAGTGCAGGGGAGCAGGGAGCTGGGCATGGCAGTGAACACCTATAATCCTAGCAACTCCAGGCTGAGGCAGGAGGATGGCAAGTTTGAGGCCAGGCTCTAAGTGACTTAGTGAGACCCTGTCTCAAAACAAAAAGGGTTAAAGGATGTAGCTCAGTGGTAAAGTACCCCTCGGTTTAATCCCCAGTACCCCCACCAAAAAAAAAAAAAAAAAAGTAGGAGAAGGGCTGAGATGTAACTCAGTGGTAGAGTGTTTGTCTGGCATGCTCAAGGCCCTGGGTTTAATCCCCAATACAGGGAGGTGGGTGTTAATTTTGATGAAGTCCAACTTATTTTTCTTTTGACACTTGCATTTTGGTTTTGTTTTTTATTTTGTCATACCTAAGAAGGTTTTTCCTAACCCAAGGTCACAAAGATGTATTCCAATATTTTTTGTAAGATTTTTATAATTTTATCTCTTACATTTAGGTCTACAAACATATTTTGAGTTGACTTCTATATAGGATGTGAGAGTAGGGGCCCAATTTTTTTTTTGGGGGGGGGGCGTTCCGGGGATTGAACTCAAGGGCACTCAACCACTGAGCCACATCCCCCACCCTATTTTGTATTTAAAGACAGGGTCTCACTCAGTTGCTTAGTACCTCACTTTTGCTGAGGCTGGCTTTGAACTCTCGATGCTGAATCAGCCTTCTAAGCTGCTGGGATTACAGGAGTGCACCACCACACCCAGCCCAATTTTTTTATTTATATAAGTATGTGAATATATATTCATATATTTTTTCAGATATGTGAATATTTGCATATTCATATATTCATTCATATATATTTGTATATATGAATGTATATCCATATGCAGATATATATTTCTGTATATATGTGTGTGTGTGTGTGTATATATATATATATATATATATATATATATATGTATTATATATCCATTGTCCCATTACTATTTGTTTAAAAGACTGTTCTGTTCTCCATTGAATTATTTTAGTACTCTTGTGAAAAATCAGTAGACTGTTAATGTGAGATTTATTTCTAGACTCTCAATTCCATTCCATTGATTTTGGTCCATTCTTCTGCCATTTCCACACAGTCTTAATTACTGTTGCTTTATAATAAGCTACAGCAAGATGGGTGACACATGCCTGTAATCCCAGTGACTCTGGAGGCTGAGGCAGGAAGATCACAAGTTCAAGGCCAGCCTGAGCAACATAGAGAGGCCCAAAGCAACTTAGTGAGACCTTATCTCAAAATAAAACATAGAAAGGCTAGGGATGGGACTCAGTGGGTAAGTACCCCTGGGTTCAATACCCCAGTACCAAAATAATAATAATAATAATGTTAAAGCAGGAAGCATGAGTTGTTCAATATTTTTCTCTCTTTCAAGATCAATTGGCATTTTTAGTTTTAGAATTAGATGGTCTGTTTCTTCAAAGAAGCCCACTGGGATTTTGATAGGATTGCATGGCATCTGTAGATGAGTTTAGGGAATATTGTCATATTAATATTAAGTGCAACCTATTTAATTAGTTTTTGATCATAGGAGAGAATAAAAGGCACTATTAAAAAAAAAGTTAAAAAGAGTTCTCCTCACTCCCACCATAAGGAAAAAGCCTCTGGGGAGAATTTGACAAGTGAAGGAACCAATGGAAAAACCTCAAACCCCTCAGTCATCAATCCCAGTCTCCTGGCAAGGGGAGTTATAAATTCTGGGCCTTAAAGAATCCCTATCCATGGCTGGGGTTGTGGCTCAGTGACAGAGCACTTGACTAGCATGCGTGAGGCACTGGGTTCGATCCTCAGCATCACATTAAAAAAATAAAAATGATAAATGTATTAAAAAAAAATCCCAGGCTGGGATTGTGGCTCAGTGGTAGAATGCTTGCCTAGCCGGGTTTGATCCTCAGCACCACATAAAAAAATAAATAAATAAAGGCATTGTGTTGTGTCCATTTATACCTAAAAAATAAATATTAAAAAAAAATCCCAACCCAGAGGGTTTCCAGAGATTGACAGTAGACAGGTCCTCTACTAAGAAGAATGTGTTGTGACCTCTAAAATGTCCCTGGTGACTAGAGACAGTGAATGGGAAAAATGGGTTTGTTAATTTCCTAAGTAGATGAATCTGTTTTATTTTCCTGGACATTAGAAGTTTGCTTTTCTTGTTGTTTTGTTTTATGGTTATTGATTTCTTTCATTTGTCTGTTTTGGAGGGGTTCTTTAAACTTCATCAGCCAAAACATTTTGAAAGGCTTAGTGCAGAGGCTATACTTTTTCACAGGTAAAGAAGCCTAATGTATGATGATTCCATTGGAAGTCAGTTCATAAATATTATTATATTATCAATATAACCTTTTTGTGTTCCTTTAATTTAAAAAACATAGGGGTATATATTATATCCTCACGTGTTCAAACTGAAGAATAAATAGTAGTGGAATCTGCTCTTCCCAAACCCTTTAAGGTTTAATATTTCTGACTCTTAAAACTCACTCTTAAATGTTACCTTTGGGGAAAACTGGCCTCTTCTGTCCCAGGAAGCTTGCTCTTTCTAACAAGAGCCTATCCTTTTTTTCCTAAGAAAACTCAAAAGGATAAAGGATGCTTTTTGCTGGTAGAAACTTGGGTTTTATTCTGGATACCCTTCACATGGTTTCTGACTCAAGAAGGGGTCTTTCTCTTCTTACAGCAAAAGTCAAAGGCTAACAGCACTCCCTGGAGGAAGCACAGGCTGTGGCTGGCTGGCTGGGGAATGAGGTTGAAGCCAGAGCCAGTGACAGTGCTCAGTTCTCCCTGGGGAAGATCTGGTAAGGGAAGAATCAAAGAACTAGCTCATTAGGACTGCCCACTGAAAATTCAGAGAAATTCTAGGAAACTTTACATCTTAAAAATAAAGCAATACAAAGTACCACCTGCATCTTTATCCCACTACTACTAGCTTTTTGATTTTAGGTATGATTTTAATATTTTTAAGACTTAATTTTCTCATACAGAAAGTAAAGTATTTGAGCTAAGAAGACCTAACAGGGGGTTTTTGTAAAGCATCTAATACAGTACTTGACACACACTATCTATTAATGAGGTGAAGTATATAAAGTATCAGCAAACATGCTAATGTACCCACATTAGTACACACCTCTAATCCCAGCTACTCTGGAGACTGAGGCAGGAAGATCACAAGTTCAAAGCCAACCTGGGCAACTTACCCAGATTCTGTCTCCAAAACAAGACATAAAAAGGGTTGAGATGTAGCTCAGTGGTAGACTTGCCCCCAAGTTCAAACCCCAGTACCAGAAAAATAAAATATTAAATATTTTTCTAATTTTTCATTTGACTTTATCGTGATTTGGAATTACATAAGATTTTCTATGTTTTTACTTTCTGAAGTTCTTTTAAAACTAAATTTACGGGGCTGGGGATGTGGCTCAAGAGGTAGCGCGCTCGCCTGGCATACGAGCGGCCCGGGTTCGATCCTCAGCACCACATACAAACAAAGATGTTGTGTCCACCAATAACTAATAAATAAATAAATATTTAAAAAAAAAACTAAATTTACTTATTCAGGCAATACACACATTCTCCTTGTCAAAAAATTAAAACGATTTTTTTTTTTTTTTTTTTTTTTTTTGGTGCTGGGGATTGAACTCAGGGGCACTCGACCACTGAGCCACATCCCCAGACAGGGTTTCACTGATTTGTTTAGTGCCTCACTTTTGCTGAGGCTGGCTTTGAACTTGTGATCCTACTTCCTCAGCCTCCCAAGCCACTGGGATTACAGGTGTGAGCCACCGCACCCAGTTTAAAGCAATTTTTTTTTTTAATTTTAACATTTATTTATTTTTTCTTAGTTCTCGGTGGACACAACATCTTCGTTTGTATGTGGTGCTGAGGATCCAACCCGGGCCGCACGCACGCTAGGCGCGCTACCGCTTGAGCCACATCCCCAGCCCTTAAAGCAATTTTTAGCTGGGTCTCTTCTGACTTCCATCCTCAACCTTAGTCCCTACTTCTCCTTCTGCTAAAACCACTCAGATCTTGAATTCTTTCTGTGGAATTATATATACATATAATTTTAGTCTTTATGATTTCTTCTTTAGCTTTCTGCATAGAGAGGCCTTTCTCATCCTCTGGTTATATAAATATTCACACACATTTTCTTTGTGTCTTTATGTTGAGGTCAATTGTAGTGTATTGTATTATGTAATAGGAAATGACAATTTTTCTTCACTGACTTGAATTTAAGCATATATAATACATATGATGAGATCATATCTAGGTTTTTCTGCTACATTGATCTGCTTATTTTATGCCGGTATACCATACAATTATTGAAGTTTGAAGAACTTCATGTCCACCACTACCATTTATGATAACGTTTTTCCTTTTCATCTTTGAAATTCATAAAGGGCCTCCCTGTTAGCAACTACTCTTCTCTTCCTCTCCAAAGTAAGATCAATTTGCTTCCTTGAATTCCTTAATTTTTTGAGGTACCTTTATTTTCTAGTTACCCAGGTTCAAAATCACTGCCATCAGCAGCTCTCTCCTCAGCTATTAACTCTGCTACATCCTTCTCTCAACCTAAAACTTGTAATTTTCAGAGTGAGAAATAAACACCCTGATAATAGAGAACAAGGAAAGGATTTCCAAAAACTCCTTCTTCTGGCCCTCTCAACTGATTCTCTTTAATTTCATTGCCCCATTTTCCTATTGAAATTTCTGTTATAATATTATTGTAATAGTTTTGGAGTTTAGGGAGGTGGTTTTTTGTTTGTTTGGTTTTTTTCTTCTACTACTGGGGATTGATCCCAGGGGAGCTTTACCACTGAGCCCATCCCCATCCCCTATTTTGGGGTAGGGTCTCACCAAGTTGCTTAGGGACTTGATAAGTTGCTAAAACTGGCCCTGAATTTGCGATTCTCCTGTCTAAGCCTCCTGAGATTACAGGTGTGCACAAGTGCACCTGGCTACTCTGATATTCTTAAGGAAGAAAAAAAACCTGAGTGATAAGGTTTATTCCTAAGAAAAGTATAACAATGGGATGTTGAGGGCATTTAAAAACCCACAGGCCAGACACCTGTCAATCTTAGCTATTTAGGAGGCTGAGGCAAGGGGATCATAAGTTCCACAAGCTAGGGCAACTTAGAGACACCCTATCTCAAAATAAATTCTTGGGGTATAGCTTAGTGATAGAACACTTACCTAGCATGTGCCAAGCCCTGGGCTCAATCCTCAGCCCTGCAAAAATAATAATTTTAAAAAATAAATATGTGTGTGTGTGTGTGTGTGTGTGTGTGTGTGTTACAGTGAGTTTGCATGTACCCTCCATTCATTGTCTCAGTGATGAATGACATCTTACAGTAGTCTTGGTGTATTATCAAGACCAGATAATCAATATTAGCACAGTACCATTAACTACTTTTTACCTGGATAATGTACTCTCTCATTATCCTGAGAGTTTATTTGGTGAATGACCATGCAAAACAGTCATGGAACCAGCTTTCTTATTTACAGTCAGGTTCCACTATGTGCATTAAAAGCCAAAAAGTTAGCAAATGTTATATATTATTATACATCAATCAAAAGAGTTTTTAGGGCTGGGGATGTGGCTCAAGCGGTAGCGCGCTCGCCTGGCATGCGTGCGGCCCGGGTTCGATCCTCAGCACCACATACCAACAAAGATGTTGTGTCCGCCGAGAACTAAAAAATAAATATTAAAAAATTCTCTCTCTCTCTCTCTCTCTCTCTCTCCTCTCTCACTCTCTCTTTAAAAAAAAAAAAAGAGTTTTTAGGGCTGGAGTGTAGCTCAGTAGTAGAGCATTTGCACAGCACGTATGAGGCCCTGGGTTTGATCATCAGCCCCCCCCCCCAAAAAAAAAGTAAAACAGGGATTCATTTCAATAAAAATCCTTTAAAGAAAAGTACGACAACAAAAAAGTGGTGAGCAAAGGGTCAAAGGAACTTAGTCTACTCAAAGTCCACTTCCCTGCCACAGTCAGCTTTACAGAATTTCCTTTTGTTCCTTCCTCTTTAAAGTAATTTCCATGTTCCCTCAGTAGCCAACCACAAGTTTCATGACATAGCCAATTATTTTTACTCTTTGGTATATTCTGTCTTCAGTTTTATCCTGTTTCCAGGGGAGGAGCAGAGTCAAGTTAGGCCGAGAAGGGAATCCACTGCCTCTGCTGTTGTTACCAATCAAAAGCAAACTCTGTAGACCTCCCCTGTGGCTCTGAGACAAAGGAAAATAGTGGTGACAGGAAAAAATTGACAGAGGACATCCCTGCCAGCTGTTCCTAAGATATCATAGAATTACAGGTTGTCTTGGCACATTTAGTGAAATTGTTTTAGATACAGATGTTTTGGTCTTGGTGCTTGTGTGAGGTATGCTTGATGTGCTGGGGCTATAGCTCACTGGTAGAGCACTTGCCTAGCACATGTGAGACACTGGGTTCCATCCTCAGCACCACATAAATAAATAGTTATTTTTTAAAAAAAGAAAGTATATGCTTATAAAGTGCTATTGATATAATAGTGATTGTATTTCAGATTCTTTGACTTTAAAAAAAAAAAATATATATATATATATATATATATATATATATATATATATATATATATATATATATATAAAGATATCAAAAATGTTTTAAAGTCTCCTGTGGTAGAAAACAACATATTATAGTAGTGTGACAAATGTTTCTGTTTAAGAGGTTCAGTATCTGAAATGTGATTACTTATAAATGGAGCATAAATTTTAGAAGTTATCACCTAGCTTGACTCAGATTCTTCCCTGTCAGGATGAAGCCCCTAACCAGTAGGACATGTGCCCTGCCTCACTGGACACCATGGCTCATGCCTGTAATCCCAGCTACTTGGGAAGCTGAGTCAGGAGGATCAGTTGCAAATTCAAGGACTTCTTAGTGACTCAAAATAAAAAATAGAAAGGGCTGGGGATATAGCTCCGTGGTAAAGCACTTGTCTAACATGGTTAGGATTCCGAGTTCCATCTCCAGTACTGAGGGAGGAAAAAAGGAAATTTTGTTTTTATTTTGTTTTTGTTTTGCCTTAATTCAAACATGAATTACAGGGCTGGGGATATATGTGGCTCTGTGGTAGAGCACTTGCCAGTCTCCAGTACCATAAAAACTCTAACAAATATGAATTACATGAAAAATCCTTCTTAAGAAAAATCCATGTACTCTAAGGATGGTAATATAGCTCAGTTGGTAGAGTCCTTGCCTCGCATGCACAAGGCCCTGGGTTCAATCCCCAGCACCAAAAAAAAAAAAAAAAAAAAAAAAAGTCATAAAAAATTAATATTGACTAGCCTTATATAGATTATCCAAATCTAAGTTGTAAGCAGTTTCTCCTTTATTTGTCCTTCTTCTCCATAATTCCTCCCCCCAAAATAAAGATTTTTCTAACAGATTTTGGTACATTATAAAGTTACTGATCAAAATGACCAGACTAATGCCAATAACTCTCAGCCAGAGACTCCCCTGCTTTATTTATCAACTCAAGGAGAGGAAATATCTATATCCTTAAGAAGCCCATAATCAAATTAGGGAGATGATAGCTAACACTCAAAACACGCACTAAGAGCAAGCACTACAAGAGTTCAGAATAAAGGGAAGACTAAAGAGGAGAAGGTACCAGAGAATCAGACAGAGGAAGACAGAGGAAGACATGCAGGAGCCATTTGCAAGTGGAAGCTAATTTTTAAATGTTGATTAGTTCAGATGAAGGATTCTTTTGTCTCTTTTAGCCAGGAGGTACAAATGTATGGTCTGTTAATTCTGCCCCTTTTATTCAAAGAAGCCACACACCTCTGCCTTTAGTGAACTGAAACCAGGTGACTATGGAGTTGATGCAGAGAGTAACCTGATCAAATTAACAGATCCTGCCAGAATCCATCTCTGCAAGAAGTTATGTATGTTAGAGTAAGGAGGAACCCAGCCCCAATCAACACTAAAAAGAAACTTTCTGGTAGAACAAAGAAATTCAAGGAAACAATGATATGAAAAATTAGGTCTGTCCTCTGGTTAATAATTAAGAAGTGATTTTAGGACTGGGGTTGTGGCTCAGTGGTAGAGCGCTCACCTAGCACATGCGAGGCCCTGGGTTCAATCCTCAAAACCGCATAAAAATAAATAAAATGAAGGTATTGTGTCCAACTACAACTAAAAATAAATATTAAAAAAAAGAAGTGATTTTAAATCCAAGTTATTTATGTCTTTATAACATTTTAAAGCAGTATAATAGATTATATGCCATGAAAATTCAGTCCCTCTAGCCAAAAAAGAAATTTTTCTTAGGTTTAAAAGCCTCTTTTTTGGGGCTGGGATTGTGGCTCAGCAGTAGAGTGCTCGCCTAGCATGGGCGGGACCCGGGTTCAATCCTCAGCACCACATAAAAATAAAGGCATTGTGTTATGTCCATCTACACAAAAATAAATAAATTTTTAAAAAAAGCCTCTTGTTGTTGTTGTTTAATCTGAAAAAGGGCCTGGCATGATGGCACAGACCTGTAATCCCACCTAGCTCCGTGGTTGAGCACTTGTCTAACATGGATAGGATTCTGGGTTCCATCTCCAGTACTGAGAGATGGAAGACTGAGGCAAGTGTAAGCCCAGCAGGGGCAACTGAGACCCTGCCTAAAATTTTTTTTTTAAAGGACTAGGGATGTTGCTCAGTGGTAGAATGTTTGCCTGCCATGCACAAGGACCTGGGTTTGATCTCCAGCTCCAGGTAACAAATAAATAAATATTTTTAAATTATTTTTAAAATAAAGGGTCGGCCATAGTGGTACATGCCTGTAATCCCAGTCGCTCAGGAGGCTGTGGCAGGAGGATCACAAATTCAAAGCCAGCCTCAGCAATGGCGAGGTACTAAGCAACTCAATGAGACCCGGTCTCCAAATAAAATACAAAATAAACCTGGGGGTTTAGCTCAGTGTCCAAATACCCCTGAGTTCAATCCCCAGTATCCCCAAAAAATTACATAAAGAAATAAATTATATATTAAAAAAAATAGGGAGTCTTTGCAGATGTTATATAGAGGATAAGACAGTGACAGTGCCATTGATGTCACTCTGCCATTGATGGTTGACTCTGTTGTTGCAGTTTGCAGGTTTGGTCAGAAAAGGAAGAAGCAGACTTACTATAAAGGCTTCTGGACTTTTTTATTACAATAGATTTTCCCTACTTTTTCTAGATTATAAAAAGGATATCCCCAAGATTCCTGAGGCTTTTTTCTGGTTCTTTCTTTTTTCTTAATCTTTGACCTATCTGAAATACATTTTAGTGGACAGAGGTAGAGATTTAATTTTTCTAGATGTCAGTCCTTGATCCCAATGGTATTCAACAGTCCATCTTTATGCCACTAATTTAAAATGGCCCCACTGACATATGCTAAATTCCATATGATTTATTTTTCTAGGTAAACTTTATATTTTTTTCCATTGATCTGTCTAGTCATATCCAACCCTATATACACTACTCTATTCTAATTACTATTCATTTATAAGTTTTACTGTCTGAAAGGTTATTCTTTTTTTTTAAGAGAGAGAGAGAGAATTTTAATATTTATTTTTTAGTTTTCGGCAGACACAACATCTTTGTTTGTATGTGGTGCTGAGGATCGAATCCCGGGCTGCACACATGCCAGGCGAGTGCGCTACCGCTTGAGCCACATCCCCAGCCCTCCCATAACTTTAGAATCAGCTTATCCATTTGTTTTTATCTTATAAGTTATAAGTACTCTACTAATTTACAGATTAATATGGAACATTACATCTTTCTCACATTAAGATTTTTTTTTTTGTGGGGGAGAACTGGGGGTTGAACTTATGGACACTCAACCACTGAACCACATCCCCAGCCCTATTTTGTATTTTATTTAGACACAGGGTCTCACTGAGTCACTAAGGACCTTGCTAATTTGCTGAGGCTGGCTTTGAACTCAAGATCCTCCTGTCTCAGCCTCCAGAGCTGCTGGGAATACAGGCATGCTCTATCACACTCGGCCTCATATTAAGTTTTTTTATCTGAAAGTAGGATGTTTCCACATAAAGATTTCTTTGGGGAGATGGGGATATAGTTCCGTGGTAGAATGCTTGTCTAGCATGCATGAGGTTGTGGGTTCAATTCCCAGCACTTAAAAAAAAAAAAAAGGGTGGGGGAAAGAATATTTCTTTTGTATTTCTCAATAGCATTTAACATTTTGTAATAGTTTACAATATCCTTACTGTTTGTTTCTTCCCAGGCGTTTTCTGTTGCCTTTGAAAATTTTTCATTCTAAATCTTTCATTTTCTGACTTATTAACATAAAAGATATTTATTACTTTTTTTTTTTTTTTTGGTACCCAGGATTGAATTCGGGGACATTCAGCCACTGAGCCACATACCTAGCTCTATTTTGTATTTTATTTAGAGACAGGGTCTCACTGAGTTGCTTAGCACCTCATTTTTACTGATACTGGCTTTGAATTTATGATCCTTCTGCCTCAGTCCCCCAAGCCACTGGGATTACAGGCATGGGCTACCACACCTAATTATTATTACTTTTGTATATTGATTTTGAGCCAAGCAACCTTTATTATTATTTATGGTAGAATCTCATTTTATTCTTTTGGGTTTCCAGGTATGAAATCATATCACTTAGAAACAATAATAATTTTATTTATTTTTTCAACTTTTACATTTCTTATTCCTTTTTTTCATAATTATATTGCCTAGTACCTCCAGAATAATATTAAATAACAGTGGAAGTTAGAAGGTGTCTTTGTCCTCCTGACTATAAAGGGAATGCTTCTAAAGCTTTCCCAGTTAGCATGAATCACAACTTATATATTTGCATCATTTTTTCTCATTTCTAAACATCTCTTGAATCATTCTCTTAACACAAAGTGTTGTTTTCATATTCACAGAACACAAAAATCCCTTCTGTCGCAATATTCAAGTGTCTTTAGGTCTACCCATAAAACACAGGATATATAAGAGTGAGCAAGATAAGGGAGACCTGAACAGCTGAAGTGAAAGGATTAAGTTGTATTTTACCTGTGAATCTCTTTTATGAACAATCAACTTCCCTAAAAGTGGGAGCATATGACTGAAATCAGAACTGTTATTGGTTTGAACAGTTCAGTTTAGAAAACTGCTTAAGACTTAGTTTTTCTGGATCTTTTTGTGAATAAGTTGTTCATTAAGAATAAAACACAGGGGGGCTGGGGATGTGGCTCAAGTGGTAGCGCGCTCGCCTGGCATGCGTGCGGCCCGGGTTCGATCCTCAGCACCACATACCAACAAAGATGTTGTGTCTGCCGAGAACTAAAATAAATAAATAAATAAATAAATAAAAAAGAATAAAACACAGGGGCTGGGGTTGTGGCTCAGTGGTAGAGTGCTCATCTAGTATGTGTGAGGCACTGGTTCAATCCTCAGCACCACATAAAACATTTTGGAAAAAAAAAAAAGAACAAAACACAGACTGGGGGTATAGGTTCAAGGTAGAGCACTTGCCTAGCATGTATAAGGTCCTGAGTTTGATCCCTAGCATTGGAAAAAAGAAAAAACAGTAATTTTTAAAGTTGCCATAGAAATGTCTTAGTAAGTTCGGGATGCTGTAACAAAGTGCCTCTGGGCGGCTTATTGTATACAACAGAAACTTACAGCTTCACAGTTCTAGAGGCTGGAAGTGTGAGACAGAGTGCCACATGGTCAGGTTCTGGTGAAGCCATCTTCCAGGGTGCAGACTGCCCTCTTCTCTTGGTATCCTGGCAGTGGAGAGGGAGGGAGAGAGCCGTCTACCCTCATGATCTAGTCATTTCCCAAAGTCCTCATCTTCTAACACCATCACATTGAGGGTCAGGATTTCAATATTTGAATTGAAGAGGGACGCAAATATTTAATCCATTGCAAGAAATAAAGGTGAATTTCAGTCTTTGGAGGAAAGGATAAGAATGGCGTAGCAGAGCAAGAAGAACCTTGTTGTTTTATCATTGCTTTATTTCTCATCACAGGGAGGAGAAGGGTAAGGGGGACCGCAAGAGACTTGGGCTTCAATCTGACCATTATTGTAGTTCCTGGTCCACAACTTCTACCTGCGCCACTTTGGCCAAGGCACTTGACCATTCTCTGTATTACCTGTGAAGTCTCATCAAACAATGAGAAATTTTCTTAGGATCAAAGGTATTCTTCTACAAAAAAAAAAAAAAAAAAAAAGACAAAAGACATTCTCTTCTCTCAAAAGAGATGTGATGTATTCGGAATTGGTACCTCTGGGACAATTGCTGTGTTGTTGGTCCTACCATTTGCTTTTGTCATGATTGCCTCCACAGGGGTCCTCTAGGGTAAGAAAATCTTTCTTTCTGTGTCTTCAATCAGTTTTGTCCTCAATCAGCTTGGCCTTGTAGTTATCATAACACTTGAATAGATCCCCAAAGACAACTCAAGTCTTTTGATTTTGCTGTCTCCTCCTGCGAAAGGTTTCCAAAACTACCTGAGAGCACAGGCTTTTCCCTGTGCCCCAGTGACAGTGGGGGTGGGAAGGAGCGTCAAGCAAGAAGGGAGACTAGAGATGTTAGAGCCACAAAGAACTTGAAATGGCAAATTAAGAAAATAGGACTTGGGGCTGGGGTTGTGGCTTAGAGGTAGAGCGCTCACCCAGCATGCGTGAGGCACTGGGTTCAATTCTCAGCACCAAATAAAAATAAAGATATTGTGTCCACTTTTAACTAAAAAATAAATATTAAAAAAAAAGAAGAGGGGGGTGGGGCTGTAGCTCAGGGGCAGAGTGCTTGTCTAGCATGCGTGAGGCACTGGGTTCAATGCTCAGCACCACATAAAAATAAATAAATAAAATAAAGACATTCTGTCCATCTACAACTACAAAAAAATTAAAAAAAAAAAAAGATAGGACTTGGGGTTGGGTTTGTGGTTCAGTGATAGAACTCTTGCCTGGCAAGTGTGAGGCACTGGGTTTGAGCCTTAGCACCACATAAAAATAAATAAATAAAATAAAGGTATTGTGTCCATCTACAACTAAAAATAAATAAATAAATAAATAAATAAATAGGGCTTTCATCTTAAACAGTGAAAAACTATTGGAGGTTTTGAACAGGCAGTGCTGATCTGAAAGCTAGGCAGGTAGTTCTTAGATTTTATTGCCCATAAAAATCTCTTTTTTAAGAGGAGCATTCCCAGCCTTCACACTTAGATTCTGATCACATAGGTCTGAGATGAGGTCTGGGAAGCAATATTTTTAACAAGGGCATGGAACCATACTTTGAGAAACAATGGACTAACAACTAAAGGAGAAATATTAGGCAGCTGTTTTATACCAACAGTATAAAAGAGAAAAAAGGGAGTGGATGTAGCTCAAGGGAGAAAATTGCCTATGCCTAACACACACACACACACACACACACACACACACACATATCTTAAGAGCACTAATTTAGCAACACATGCAACAGTAGAACATAGTCATTGTTTTCTAATAATTTTTCCAGAAATAATCCATCCTACTCCTAATTTTGGTTGTTACATATTAGTCCTGAGTTCTGCTGGTAAAGTAAAAAATTAGAAGGAATTAAAATTAGGTTTTATTTAAAATGCTAAAACTAAGGGAACCATTCCCTTCCTTTAATCTCTTTCTAGGTTAAGCTACTCAAATTAATCCATGCCTGTACTTCCAGCACCTTGGGAAGCAGAGGCAGAGATATTGCAAGTTCGAGGCGAGCCTGAGTACCTTAATGAGACCCTGTCTCAAAATTTAAAAAAGTTCTGGGGAAACTTTTGCAAATTTCCTGGACCTCTTTCTTCCTTTTTTTCTTTTTCTTTTTTTTTTTCTTTTTTAAAATTATTCCTATTACTGGGGATTAAACCCAGGGGTACTCTACCACTAAGCTGTACCCCCAGCCCTTTTTATTTTTTGAAACAGAGTCTCACTAACATGCCCAGGCCGACCTCAAACTTGTGATCCTCCTGTCTCAGCCTCCTGAGGAGCTGGGACCATAGGCATGAGCCACCACACCCGGTTGCTTCTTGTTCCCTTGCATCTTGGCCCTTCTTGGTTTTCAGTTGTATGTGGGCATTTCTTGGTGTGTCTTTTTCTCAATGTCTTTTTCCCATCGCATCGCTCCCTTCTTATGTCTTTCTCTTCCTGTGTTTCTTTCTTCTATCCCCTCTTTGCCATCCCATTCCCTCACTCTCTCTGCTGTCTTCCCTTAAAATAATTTCTCTCACTTTTCCTTCCTCCTTTAACTCACCAGTGAGGTGCTAGCTCTGTTTATAATGTAAAAACTGATATTGAGCCGGGTGCAATGGCACACACCTGTAATCCCAGCAACTCAGGAGGCTGAGACAGGAGAATCTTGAGTTTAAAGCCAGCCTCAGCAACTTAACAAGGCCCTAAGTAACTTAGTGAGACCCTGTCTCTATGTAAAATACAAAAAGGGGCTGGGGAGGCCAGGGTTGTGGCTCCATGGTAGAGCACTTGCCTAGTGCCACCCTCCTCCTTCACTGTCTTCTATACCTCATATGTATCTGTCTCCACTGGCTATACTGCATCACACCAGGGCACATATTTTCTTCTACATAAGAGAACTTAGCTCACCTTTCCTTTGAGCCAAGGGCCTCCAGTTCTTCTATGATGTTTATAGAATGTTCACTTCCTTTCTCATCTTTCCTGAGATTCAACACTTTGCAAACTATTGATTTTGCTCTGGAGCTGGGGATTAAACCCAGGGGCACTCTACCACTAAGCTGCACCTTATTTTAAAGATGCTCACATCTATAATCCAAGAAATTCGGGAGACTGAGGCAGGGGGATTGCAAATTCAAGGCCACCCTTGGCAATTTAGGGAAACCCTGTCTCAGAATTAAAAAAAAAAAAAAGGTCTGGGGATACAGCTCAGTGGTAGAGCATCCCTGGAATCAATCCCCAGTGGCAAAAAAAGAAAGAGAGAGAGAGAGGGAGGGAGGGATGGGGAGAGAGAGAGAGAGAGGCTCTTATTTTTACATATGAGAATTTTTTTTATTCTGCCTGGTTCCAAATAAGAAGGTCCCAGTGCCAGAAGATAGCTCTCCTCTAAGCAGGAGGCTTCCTGTAGTACAGGAGGGCCCTCTGTGCTCATGCAGCATACAAATCACCTGGGAGCTTTCAAATGAGAAAAGACCTAGGTGACCCAGAGGGTGGTATTTATAAATAGTACTCCAGCCCTCACCTCCCTTAAAGCCTGTCTACCTAATCCTCCTCTCTCAAGATTGGAAGAGACTTGACCTTTAAGTCTTAAAACTCAGGCTCCTTTCTCTGAAAAATATGGTTAGCAAGAAGCTGTTAAGACAAAAATGTTTCAGCCAAATGATGACCAGTCATCAAAACTCACCTTTCTATTTCTAGTATTTTTAGCCAGATGTTTCTTCTTTTGAGGATCACCTGTTCTTTTTATTATTTTAAGACACTTACCTTGATAATTTTTATTTGCTATAGGCTATTATGAATTTGCATTTTATAATTTGTAAATCAGTTCCCCATATTCATCCCCATGAACTAAGAGCCTTCCTTTTCTTCCTTCTTTCTTTTCTCAGGGCTGGGGTGGGACCCAGGGTCTTGCCCATATTAGGCAAGAGCTCTACGCTGAGCACACTTCCATCTTCAAGCCTTCCTTTTCACCTCAAAAATTACAGAACTTGAAGAGGCCTTAAATAGCCTTCCTCTAACACCTTTGTATGGAATGCTTTGTATTTCTCTAATTTTGTATTAAATATTGAGGATAGAATCTTACAACTCTTGTTAGGATTGTAAAATGAAGCACTTGAGGTAGACATTGATTGCCATAATCACAGCAACTTGGGAGGCTAAGGCTGGAGGATTGCAAGTTTGAGAGTCCCTAAGCAACTTAGTGTGACCCTGTCTCAAAATAAAAGATTTAAGAAAGGTCTGGAGATGTGATTCAGTGGTAAAGCACCCCTAGGTTAAATCCTCAGTAAACCCCCCCAACAAAAAAATAACCCAGGCTGATCTCAAATTTGTAATCCTCCTGCCTTGGCCTTCCAAGTAGCTGGGATTACAGGTGAGCACCACAACACTGAGCCTCAGAAAGGAATGATTTTTTTTTTATTTTTTACTGGTACATTATAATTATACACCATGGTGAAATTTATTGTTACCTGCATACAATATAATTTAGACAGTATCATACCCCTACATTTTCCCTTTCCCTCCTCTCTTCCCTCTCTCTGGTCCCTAAAAGTGGGTAATTCTTGAACTAGCCAGAGATTTTTTTTAAATAAAAGATAATCAATTATATCTTTAACTTGATTACTTATAAAGAGAAGAGCACTGGGCTATGGAGACTAACAGTGTATTTTTAGCTGATTCTCTCCCTTAGTCTGAAATGGAGAAACATCAAATTCACTCTTCACTGAATGTCAGATAAAAGACTAACTTAAAACTTTCTTCTTTTTAGGACTTACTAGACAGATGGAAAAGTGATCTCTAGTCTCAGGCTTTTCTTATTGACCTGGGTCAGTGTTTTCTGGAAGCTGCTGGGTCTGATCTAGGAAACCCCTTCTCCAAGGTGTTTCTCACATTAGTTTTACTAGAATGCCCCTCCTGCCTGTGAGTCTGGAACTGTGGGGATAATTCCCATTTTGTTTGGTTTGTTGTTTAATTTTAAGAAGTCTGATGCCCCTATCACTGTAATGGGGACATGGGATGCTCTCTGTTATGTCAGAATGAGAAGTCTCTCCTGAGTTGTCTGAATAAGGACTGTTTCTTCTGGAAACCTTGGCTTACGTGTCTAGGACATGTCTGTTAGATCTGAACTCAGAATAAGTTGACAGGGCAATATTATCTGTTGTTTTCCCCTCTCCAGTTGGAGAAGCTTCTCTTAATATACAGAAACCCCAGGACTGGTAGGCAGATTTGTAGTACTTGGAATTGAGAGACATGACCTAAGCAGGATCATATATTTTTTAGTTGCCTTTGAATTTAGTTGTAGAAAAAAAGATGGGGAGTGTGGCTCAGTGGTAGAGCACTTGCCTAGCATGCAAGAGGCCTAGCAAGAGAAAGAAAAGGTGGAGTTTGGAAATATGAAGGCCAACCAGCTCTGCAGTGCCTAGAGACCTGGTGAACACACAGGTGAGTTGATTAGGACCTGCACCCCAAAGAGGAGAAATATGCAGTCAAGTTGAGGGCATAGGAAGCTAGAGTCCTCATCTCATTCCAGGTGCTCTGCTGGACAGCCCTTTGTTATCCCTTGTGATTCTCCTATATGACAGCAAAACCTAGAAGGAGTCTCTCCAGAGGGTTAAATGTAGTGCCAGTGCACATGAGATGTTGGGCTGGGCTCTCCACTGCCAGCCAGCCAAACAATGAGAAAGTGTGCCAAGGTATCTGGGGCTTTTGGAACTGCTTGGAAAGGCCACAGAGCAGAAAGGGCAAGTTGGCTGCCTCTCACTCCACATGGAAGACTCCCAAGTTCTTGTATGACTCCAGAACTGGACACCCCAGATGTACAAGACTAGGCCTCACACTGTCTCTAGTTGCACCAGGGTGAAAAGAGAAGGATCTGCCCTCCTACCTGCCACAGTGCCGTGTAGTCTCTGCCTCCCCCAGGGAGAGAGACAACAGGGTCCTGTGGGAAGAGTGTTGAGTTGCTAAATAGCAAAGAAAAACTATATCAATATGTGAACTGTATTTAGTTGGCACTCAATCTACAAAATTTACAAACATTAGCCATCTTTCACAGATTTGGCCTTTGATTTTGGAAAATACTTCTTTATCTTTTTTTAAAGAGAAAAGACATGATTTATTTTCTTGTTTACCTATTTTGTTGTTTTTAAACAAAAAAGCTTGAGACTATCTTTGGGAGAGGGGATGGTTGGGAGGGTGTTAGGACTGAACCCAGTAGTTTTTTGGGGGGAGGGGATGTACTGGGGATTGAACTCAGGGGCACTCGACCACTGAGCCACATCCCCAGCCCTATTTTGTATTTTATTTAGAATCAGGATCTCAGTGATTTACTTAGCCCTTCACAGTTGCTGAAGCTGGCTATGAACTCAAGATCCTCCTGTCTCAGTCTCCTGAGCTATGAGTATTATAGGCATGCGTCACCATGCCCAGCATGAACCCAGTAGCTTTACCACCCCTACCCCTTTTTACTTTTTGAGACAAGGTCTTGCTAAGTTGCCCAGTCTGGCCTTGAACTTGCCAGATACATTTTTTTAAGCTTACTCTTTATTTTTATAAAGTCATATGTATCTACCATTCAAAGAGTCAGTTCACCAAGTTTCTAATGAAGAGCAATATGCTCTGTCCTCATACCCTGTTTTCTACTCCCCAGAGAAGACTATTTTTCATTCTTCTTAGCTGATTAATTTGGTGTTTATCTTGGTATTTCTAAAAAGCACCCTGTGGCTACACTCTAGTGTTTCAGTTTTAAGTATTATTTATTGATTTTCTGCTATTGAAAATGATGGTTTTGTTGTTTATCCACACTTCATTCCTGTTCCGTGTCTTCCCAGAAAAACCATACTGAAGCCGTAGTCTGGTGTGTTTGTGTGTGTGTGTGTGTGTGTGTGTGTTGTTTTTTGTTTGTTTGTTTGTTTTGGTTAAGGTAGTGGTAGTAGTGGTGATACTGCAGATTGAACCCAGGGCAGCTCTATCACAGAACTACATTCCTAACCCTTTTATTTTTTATTTTGAGGACAGGGTCTCACTAACTTGCAGAGGCTAGCCTCAAACTTGCAATCTTCCTGAGCTGCTGGGTTTACTGCATGCACTACTGTAGTCCATTTTGATCATAATGACTGTGTCAACACTATTTACAGTGAAGCCATGTTGTGTCCCGTGCCTACTCTTTCCTTCTAATACAACCTTTGGTTTTTCCCTGATATCAGTAATTGTATTGTTTTGTGATTCATTTGTTTAGGTGTCCTGTATTATATACTAATTTGACCCCAGACTCCCCTAATTATGTGGATCTCCTTTCTGTATAAATGCATTGGGTATTCTGTGAAGTTCACCTTATGGAGAGAAATCGTGTCTCTTGCTTCTGCCCTGCTCTCTTCTGCTCCTGGGCCAGGCACTCAAGATTTCTTGTCTTGGGACCTTCAGCACCACCACTCCAGTTCCCATGCCTGCCTCTTGTGTTAGAGCTCTTGCTTCCTGGATCCCGTGTAATCTTCTAACTTTGATTTTTTGGGGTTTTTGTTTGTTTGTTTTTGTTTTTGTACTGGGGATGAAGCCCAGGGGTGCTTAAACACTGAGCCATATCCCAGCCCTTTTTTATATAGAAACAGGATCTTGCCAAGTTACTAGGGCCTCTCTAAGTTGCTGAGGCTGGCTTTGAACTCGAGATCCTCCTGCCTCAACCTCCCTAGCCACAGAGATTACAAACATGAGCAACTGCACCAGGTTCCCTGTTGTTTTGGTAGAGGTTGTTATTGTCAGTTTATTGAAAAATTAAACAATATTTTCAGTTTGTATCAAAAATTGTTTCCCTGAGAATATTAAAGGCACTGCTCAAATTTTCTCTCATTCTCCAGGGTTCCTGTTGAAAAGTCTGATTCATTCTGATTTTTTTTTCTTTTCCCATTATGATTTTGATCTTTTATATGACAATTTCTTTTTCCTTTGGAAGAAAACTTCTCTTTATCTTTGATATTCTGCACATTCACTAAGATGGGAATTGGACATTTGTAGAACACTTACAATCTGGGAAGTTTTCTTGAATTGATGTATTGATGACCTCCCTGCCCCCTTATCTCTGCTTTGTTTTTCTAAAACTCCTGTTAGTTAATAGATGCCCACTTTTTGCATATCTACTCTTTTCTCTCCTTGTCTTTTTCTTTCTCTTTCTGAGAGCTTCCTTCTGCTTTATCTTCTAACCCTTGCATTGAGTTATGTGGTTCCTCCATGAAAATATGTTTTTCTAGAGGATATTTTTTCCCAAACTTATTTTTTTTAATTATAACAGGAATCTCTTTAATAAATTATGTGTATTTTATTCTTTTTTAGTTTTGTTTTGTTTTTTATTTATTGTTTTAATTTTATTTTAATTAGGTATATGATAGCAGAATGCATTTTGATTCATTGTACAAACTGCAGCACAACTTTACATTCTATGATTATACATGATGTAGCGTAACTCCATACGTGCAGTCATATATGTACCTAGTAGGGTAATAATGTCCATCTCATCCCACCATCTTTCCTACCCCCATGCTCCCTCCCTACCCCTCCCTACACTTTGCCTCATCAAATTTCCTCCATTTTTCCCATGTCCCCCCCCCCATTATGGATCAGTATCCACTCATCAGAGAAAACATTTGGCCTTTGGTTTTGGGGGATTGACTCACTTCATTTAGCATGATATTCTCCAACTCCATCCATTTACCTGCAAATACTATAATTTCATTCTCTTTTAATGCTGAGTAATATTCCAGTTTCTTTTTTTTAAGAGAGAGAGAGAATTTTAATGTTTATTTATTTATTTTTTTTTTAGTTTTTCTGCAGACACAATATCTTTGTTTATATGTGGTGCTGAGGATCGAACCTGGGCCGCACGCATGCCGGGCGAGCGCGCTACCGCTTGAGCCACATCCCCAGCCCTCTCAAAGTTTCTTAATCCATTCATCTATTGAAGAACATCCAGATTACTTCCACAGTTTAGCTATTGTGAATTGAGCTGCTATAAACATTGATATGGCTGCATTACTATAGTATGCTGATTTTAAGTCCTTTGGGTATAGACTGAGAAGTGGCATAGCTGGGTCAAATGGTGGTTCCATTCCAAGTTTTCTAAGAAATCGCCATACTGCTTCCCAGATTGGTTGCACCTGTTTACAGTCCCACCAGCAATGAATGAGTGTACCTTTTCCCCCATGTTGAACATTTTTTCATATATTTGTTGATCAAATGTATATCTTCTGAGAAGTGCCTTCAGCTCCTTAGCCCATTTATTGATTGGGTTGTTTGTTTATTTATTTATTTATTTTGGTGTTAAGTTTTTTGAGTTCTTCGTATTTCCTGGCAATTAGGGCTCTATCTGATGTGCATGTGGCAAAAATTTGCTCCCAAAAGGTAGGCTCTCTCTTCACTTCATTGGTTGTTTCTTTTGCTGAAAAGCAGCTTTTTAGTTTGAGTCCATCTCATTTATTAATTCCTGATTTTATTTCTTGTACTTTAGAAGTCTTGTTAAGGAAGTTGGGGCCTAATCTGATGTGATGAAGATTTAGGCTGCCTTTTCCTTTATTAGGCACAGGGTCCCTGGTCTAATTCCTAGGTCCTTGATCCACTTTGAGATTTGAGTTTTGTGCATGGTGAGAGATAAGGGTTTATTTTCATTTTGCTGCATATGAATTTCCAGTTCTCCCAGCACCATTTGTTGAAAAGGCTGTCTTTTCTCAGGATGTATTTTTGAATTGGCATTATTGACTCATTTGTTTTGCCAAATGATACAAGAACTAGAAAATATAAATACTTAGGTTAGAAGATTTTTTGGACTGAGAGTATACTAGCCTCATATATTATAACCTTCAGCCAAAGAAAATCACCAAAAATATACACAATCACTTATATATAACATCTAGTGCCTATAAGGTTATGCCTTGCCACTTCCTGCCCCCCCCCACTTGGTACTGGGGATTCTAGAAGCGCTGAATCACATCCCCAGCCTGTTTTATTTTTTATTTTCAGTCAGGGTTTCACTCAGTTGCTTAGAGCCTTGCTAATTTGCAGAGGCTGGCCTCAAATTTCAATGCCTCCCAAGTCACTGAGATTTTAAGTGTGTATCACCACACCCATCTTTAATACTCCTCTTAAAAGTTTGCATCTGAAAAAATTAAAAATAGTGATGGCCAAACCAGGAAAACATTTTAAAAGTTTCCATTTGTCTATATTCTCTTTTTTCCTTTAAATTGCTTTTTTCTTTGTTCTGGTTCGTTTTTTCAGAGTAAATGCCTTCTTGAATTTCTGGTGATATTTCACTATCTTCTCATTTTTAAAAGCAGGACTGGGGCAGTAGCTCAACTATAGAACACTTGCCTAGTATGTATAAGGCCTGGGTTCAAAAAAAAAAAAAAGCAGAACTTCTGTGCTTATGATTGAAGCTTATGCACCATGATTTTCACTTTAGGGGGACCCACATGTGTCATTTCCTTCAGGGACCTCTGATATATGTTCTTCTAGGTCTTTTGGGTAATCATATTCAGTTGGTAAATTGTAAATTTTTCGATGTTGATTTTCTGTCCCTTTCTTGGAATTTCTAGGTGCGTGCAGTCTTTGGATTCTTATATTGTAGATAAAAACATCTCCTGTAGGTCTCTGCACCTTCTTTTAAACATCTTTTGGACTCTGCATATTCATTTCAACTTTCTTGGCACTTAGCAGTTTGAGAAACTTGCTAAAAAACTAAACAAGAAAGTAGAAGCAAATACATGATCCATAGAGTACAAAATTGGAGTCACTTTCAGAGCCTTATTTTTCCTTAATTATATTTGATCAGAAATTGGATGAACCTTCGAGATGCTGAGACAGGGAAAATACTCTGGCAAGGAACAGAAGACCTGTCTGTCCCTGGTGTGGAGCATGAAGGTACTTTCTAATACCTGTGTTCATAGGGCTGTAGTCAATACCAGAACCAGCTCTGGGCATCAGGAAGCTAAGTAAATGCATATCTAATAAGTGTGTGAGCCCTGATAGCATAACATGCAAATCCACATGTTGCTGGCATTTTTTGTTCCTTTCTTATATTTTTTTCCCACTTCCCATTTTGTGCTGAAGTTTTAGCATTAGAATAAACCTAAAGATGTGAACTAAGATCTCAACTTTTTTTCCAAAAGGAAATTTGCATTTTTATCTCCCTGAAGTAAAAGAGAAAGCAGAGTTAAAATTGAGAGTAGAGGGGCTGTGGCTGTGTCTCAGCAGTATAGAGTTTGCCTAGCATGTGCGAAGCACTAGGTTCAATCCTCAGTACCACATAAAAAATAAAAAAAAAAAAATTGAGAGTAGAGTCAGGCACAGTGGCACACACCTGTAATCCCAGCTACTCAAGAGGATGAGACAGGAGCATCGCAAGGTGGAGGCCAGCCTCAACAATTTAGTAAGACCCTGTCTTAAAAAGGGCTAGGGATGTATCTTAGTGCTAAAGCTCTTGTCTAGTATGCATAAGGCTGGGTTCAATCCCAGTTATATAACAACAACAACAAAGTACGAAAAGAATAAAAAGAGGGCACCCATGCAGCCCTGTGCCTGGTGAAGGCAGCTACACAAGGCCCTAAGAGGCACCAAATCTGGTATTCCTTGAAGATCTTTCAGGTACAGTGGGTACATTCGAGTTCTCTCCCTTCAACTGAAGTTTCATGCAGTTACAGGGGCATTATCTGAATTTAAGATATATATATATATATAAACAAGTTTCCTAAATCAGCAGTAACAAGTTCCCAGAAACTTGAGGCATCATTGTCATATGGTTTTATGTGGAATGGATCCAACATTTCTATTTCTTTTATCAGCTCGTGTTCCCAAGAAAATCCTCAAGTGCAAGGCAGTGTCTCGAGAATTGAACTTTTCTTCAGCAGAGCAAATGGAAAAATTCCGTCTGGAACAAAAAGTTTACTTCAAAGGGCAATGTCTAGAAGGTATTCTGCTTCCTACATACCTGAAATCAGGGCTTAGATGGAATTGGGACAAAAAGCAAAGGAGTGTTTTGAAAACATTCATTTTTCAACTCAGTTTGTAATAGGATTTTTACTCTCTTCAAGATCAGGGACCCCCAGTGAAAATAAACCCAAAACAAGTCTGGCTATGATAAGGGGCTTCAAGGTCCCTGACACTGAGAGTCTGGGTGTTGGTGCCTGGCTTGGCACTGATATGATATTTTGACATGGTCGTGGAAAAAGCAGCTGTGCTCAGGTCTAGTGCAGTGCTGTACATATAGTGCCATAAGTAAGATTCAACTGCAAGGGCACCCTGCATTGAGTTCTCCCCATAAAGCCTAAGAGGGCATTAGGCACCTTAGCACTAAAGTTCTGAGTGAGAAAGTCTACCTCTGTTTTAGTTCACATCCAGTCTGCTTTTAAGAAAATGCTGCTTACCCTGTGTCCTGCTTACTTGTCCTCCTTTGCTAAGCCACAAGAAGCAAGCCTCTGGCACTACTCAGAGGACCACCTGAGGGGACTTCCTCATCCTTTCTTATGCCTTTAGGGTCTGGAAAGTTTCTGATCACTAACTTCAGTAGTTCTGGAGTAAAAAGAGGTCACCTCTAAAGGGAGACAAAGAGCCTGGTAACTTTATATGGGGGCACTGCTCACCAGCTTTTCCTTCTTCCCTCAGAATGGTTCTTCGAATTTGGCTTTGTGATCCCTAACTCCACAAATACCTGGCAGTCCTTGATAGAGGCAGCACCTGAGTCCCAGATGATGCCAGCCAGCGTCCTAACGTGAGTGAGGTCCCAGGAAACTGCAAAGTGTATCTCAAAGCAGGCATTCCAGGCCCAGGGAGCCCCTGATCCTGGTCAAGGGGGCAGAGAACTAGGTTGAGAAATAAAGGTAAAGGAGTATCCAGGGATGTCTTAATTTACAGGTTACTGACTTTTGTTCTATAAAAAAGATAGTGTGGCCAGGCGTGGTGGCGCATACCTGTAATCCCAGTGGCTTTGGAGACTGAGAGGAAGATCACAAGTTCAAAACCAGCCAGAGCAAAAGTGAGGCACTAAGCAACTCAAGTGAGACCCTGTCTCTAAATAAAATACAAAGTTGGGCTGGGGATGTGGCTCAGTGGTCAAGTGCCCCTGAGTTCAATCCCTAGAATCCCCCCAAAAATAAATAAATAAATAAGATAGTGTGATAAGAGCAGAAAGAATAAAAAACTTTGGGTTGTGGCTCAGTGGTAGAGTGCTTGCCTAGCACATGTGAGGCCCTGGGTTCAATCTTCAGCACCACTAAAAATAAATAAAATAAAATAAAGGTGTTGTGTCCATCTAAAATGAAAAAAAAAATTTAAAGAATCAAAAACTTTTGATTAGACCACATTTTAAATTCCTGATTTAGGAGGCTGGGGATATAGCTCAGTTGGCAAAGTGCTTGCCTCGCGTGCACAAGGGTTCAATCCCCAGCACCACAAAAAGAAAAAAAAAAAAATTCCTGATTCATACCGGGTGCGGCAGTACAACACACCTGTAATCCCAGCCATTTGGAAGGCTGAAACAAGAGAGTCACAAGTTCATGGCCACCTAGGCCACTTAGTGAGTCTGAAGGGCTGGGAGTGTAGCAAGTAGTAAAGCATTCCTGGGTACAATCCCAAGTGCCCACCCACCTGCCCCAAAAAAGAAAAAAACCTCCTGATTCACCCTAACTTCCTGTCATCTTGGGTAATAATGTATGTTACTTCTCTGAGCCTTAGTCTTTCATCTCTAAACAAAGAATGAATAGTTCTTTCTCACAGAAGCATTGTGAAGATAAAATGAGATGATGTGCAAGGGAACTGGCATGTAATAGATACCAAATCTAGCTACCTCACTCCCTGTCCTAATTGCCATCCTTCTGGTGTCTCTAGGCTTTATTTTATCACCTTAACAGAATCTGCCAAACTCTAAGTCCTGACTTAGAGGATATGTTTGGTTACAGGTTTCCAGTGACTAGCTTCTGATTTAATAGCTATGCTTCTGCACAAAGAACAGTTCATTTGTCCTTTGCCCAAAAACACCATCAGTTACTGCCCACCTACCATTTTCTCTTGGGAAAATATATTAGTCTTTCAAATGTTTTATCTCTGTTGAAGGTATAGCTCAGTGGGAAGGAGCTTCCTAGCATATACAAAGCCCTGGGTTTGATCCCCAGCACTGTTGGGGATGTTTTAGTAATAGTGACTTCTAAAGAGTTAGTCCTGCTGGGTGCAGTAGCACATGCCTTTAATCCCAGCTACTTGGGAGGCTGAGACAGGATTACAAATTCAAGACCAGCCTGGGCAACTTAACAAAACCCTGTCTCAGAATAAAAATAAAAAGGACTGGAGATGTAGCTCAGTGTAAAATCACCCAAGGTTTCAACCCCTAGTTCTATGGGGGAATAAAAAGACTACCACAGATAACTGTGTACTATCAGATCATCTCTTTCAACAGGTCCTTTATAAAAGCCACATTAAATATGTAAATAGAGGTTATTTACTTTTGAGTTTTTAATAGTCTCTTTTCTTTAATAGTTTTTTTATTACAGTAGTACCTTTTTATGTTTTAATTTTTTGTAGTTGTAGATGGACACAATACCTTTATTTTATTTGTTCATTTTTTTAAAAAATATTTATTTTTTAGTTGTAGTTGGACACAATACATTTATTTTATTTGTTTATTTTTATGTGGTGCTAAGGATCAAGCCCAGGGCCTCACATGTGCTAGGCGAGCACTCTACCGCTGAGCTACAACCTCAGCCCTATTTGTTCATTTTTAAGTGGTGCCAGGGATTGAACCCAGTGTCTCATGCATGCTAGGCAAGCACTCTACCAATGAGCCACAACCTCAGTCCCCTTTTTTGTTTGTGTATGGGGATGGCACATAGGGCCTCACACATGCCAGGCAGAGGCTCTACCACTGAGCTACACCCTAGCCCAGTAGAGTTTTAGTACCTTATTTACCTTTTTTATAATTGATCACCAGTAGAAATGTATCTCCTGGTTATTAATTACCCTGAAAAAAATACAAGGTAGAAGAGGAGGACATTGTTTTAAATTTGATTAATCTTTGTTTAACTTCTTGGCCAGATCTGGTTTCTTTCAGGTACTAAAGCCAGCCAATCTACTGGAGTATGTGATGTCTTACTTTTTAGAGCCTCCCAAAATAGTTGTTAATTTTTGAGAGCCCCCCCCCCCCAAAAAAAAAAAACAAAACAGTTGCCTTTCACTCAGCTTAAGTGATTTGGTAAGGTCACAGTCTCTCCTACTTTACAAATAAATGGGGGCACTGAGATAGCCACCCAGAAAAATAAAATCTCATCCTCACAGTACAGGTACATGGTTTAAGGGTCTTTGACTATAAGCCACTGGAACAGACTCTGGCTAATAGAACAGAGTTGAAGGAGCCAGGGAGAAACCTGGGCAGCTTAGAAGATGCAGGGGTAGGAGTCTATGGATGGCTTCCTCCAGGAGCAACCAGAGGAAGGATCCTGCTCAGGGGAGAGATTGATTGATCTGAGTTACATCCCATGGTCACCCCTCTGCAAGGTACAGGAGGAGCCACTGGTTTGACACCTGGACTAGAGGAAGGACGGTTCCCCAAATGAGAAGCAGAGTGCTGCTACTCAAAGTCAGGAGAATTGGTACAGGGCAAGCCAAACCTCAGCTATCCACTGCAGTAGGTATTATAGGAAAAGGTACCTCTCTAAAGGGCAGAGGCAGTCTGCAGGTGGCTGTTTGTAATCCTGCCTCCAGCTTGGTATCATGAGGACCCTGGGCTCTGTAAGCAGCCTATGCGTAGAGCACCCTATGAAGGGTGTAAGAGTACACCAAGACAAGCTCTCATGTCCCATTTTTAACTCAATGGAGACAAACTAGTCACATAAGTATCATGTGAGACTTCTAACCCGTGTGGACTAGTATTCTAATGCCCCACGGTAAGGCTTTGACTTGTGCATGATCCCAGGGCCAGAGACCCCAGAAGGAAACCACCTATGGAAGCCAAGTCTTGTGCCTTGTCATGCTCATGCTTTCTCTTGCCCTCCCATTTCTCCTTCCTCACAGTGGGAATGTTATCATAGAAACAAAGTTTTTTGACGACGATCTTCTCGTAAGCACATCCAGAGTGAGACTTTTCTACGTTTGAGAGAAGAATGAGTGTGCACTTCAAGAATTTGGGTTTTGGGGAGGGAGGAGGAAACCGTTTACTTTTTTCCTCCACATGTTTGATTTATGACACTTCACCCCTGATTCCCTTGACGCAGAGCCTGTCTGTGGCCACCAGGGGACCAGCTCCGTGTAGGTAACCAGATGGCTTTTTTCTCCCAAGCCGCCATCTTCCACTGACCAGATTAAACTCCAACCCCAGACCAAGGTAGGGGACTTGCCTGGACTCCTTCCTGGTGCAAGCAGGGAACAAACCAATGCCAGGAACTGATATTGCGGTCACCCATCCCGCCTCCTCCTTGGACCCTGCAGGCTTCCTTTGCCCTTGGTTTTGGAAAAATTCATGTTCCTGACCCATGTTTAGTTTTTTCCTACCATTTCTATTTCATACATTCTCATACATTTAACTTGTAAAATAGACTGTGATATTATTACATAATGTAATTAAAACATGAATTAAAATATTCCTACAGTTTTAGCATGGCACTGCTTCCATCTCTCCTTTTTTCTGGAACATGATTTTGTACCACAGTGAGACAAAAGATATTTTATCAGTGATAGGATCTCAATTGTATTTTACTCCAGAGATTGACTGATCTGGTTCCTGAAGCCTCGGTTGTTGCTTCCAAGGGTGTACATCAGAGACAAAACAAGAAAACCATGGGGAAGCAGCTGGCTGGGGAGGCTGGGCTGCTGCAAGACCAGTAGAAGGAAGCTGGTGTGGGAGAGACACGATTTCATCAGCAGTGCTTTCAGGTCTGACAAGAGAAAACCAAAAAGCGTTCTCTTTTAGAAACTTACTTCTGAGCTGCTATCCCTGTCACTGTCCTTTATAAAATACCAGTGATTCAAAGTTTCTGGAGCTGGCACAGTGGCGCATGCCTGCAATCCCAATGATTTGGGAGGCTGAGATAGGATGACAAGTTCAAGGCCACGCTCAGCAACTCAGACACTGTCTCAAAATAAAATAAAAAGGGCTGGGGTGTGGCTTAGTGGTAAAGTGCCCCTGAGTTCAATCCCCAGCACTGGGGGGAAAAAAAAAAGTTTTCTATTACCAAAGAGGTAGGTCTGAGGCCATTACCTGGCTCTCTTTGCATCTGTGGGTGGTAAGGAAACTCAGCACTAGCACCATCTTTCAATGACAATTCTGTTCCTCATTAAATTAATCATTGTCTTCAAAAAGCTGTTCTTTAAATACCAAATATTGGGGAAAACAAGGTGAAAATGAGTTGAGGTTTCCTTTTGCTTTCTTTTTCAATACTTTTTAGTTGTAGATGGACACAATACCTTTATTTATTTATCTTTATGTGGTGCTAAGGATCGAACTCAGGGCCCCACACAAGCTAGGTGAGTGCTCTACCACTGAGCCACAACCCCAGCCCCTCTTTGTGCTTTCTTAAAATGCCATCTCTTTTCTCAGAGTGCGCTCATCACCTCCCCTTTTTCTGAACTGTATCTGTTTCCCAGAATTACCTCAGGAAACGCTCTCTGGAGACTAGACCCACTCTAGTGCAGAAAGAAGGCATTCCTAGAGAACACATCTCCACTCACTCACCTGGCCAAAACCGTTAGACTGTGCTAGCTGCTCTGAGGAAAACAGAAGGAATTATAACCCAGTCATTCTTAGAAGCCTTGCATCTTGGGCTGAGGATGTGACTCAGTGGTTGAGTACTTGTCTGGCATGAGCAAGGCCCCAGAACCTCTTAAAAAAAAAAAGACCATATGTATGAATCCCAGCATCTCTTTGGGGTTGATACATATTCTCAGGAAAGAGTTATCATTTTATTTTAAAACATACAATGTAAAACTTGTGCTTCAAGCTGGAAGGGAGGAGGCAGACTGCTGAACAATGGAAGGAGAAGGAGGGAGGTGGTGCAGGTCATAGGTGAACTCAGCAAAAGGAGAGATTAAGGGTGCTTCAGACACTAGGCCACTTGCTGGGTCTCTATCAAGGGCAGCTCTTGTAGTTTGGTTGAAGGCTAGGATAGCTGCCTGAACACCTGGGTATTTTCTGGTTATGTTGAAGGCCACAGAATGTTAATAGAAGGAGTGTATGAACCAGGGTATAACCACTGGTTCTCAAATACTGATGGGCATTTTCCCAGCCTCCAGAGATTCCATTTCCATAGATGGAGGGCCCAGAAACCTGCTGTAAAAGCACCCCAGGGGCTGCTTATTGGTATGGCACGTACCTGAGCAAGTATGCTAATAAGTTGTACAGTATGTACCTATCATGCATAGGCCCCAAGTTCAACACCCAGCAAGAAAAAGAATAGAAGAAAAGAACCTTTGGTCATTGCAGTATAGACAGTTTGCAGACCCATATTTTGGGAAGCGCTGGCATAGGCATTTAATAATTGCTAGAGACATAAATATGGCCCTGGTAGGGCATGAGAGGCTCCCAAAAGGGTTCAGCCATGTTCAGGCCACTCTTATAGTCCAATATACATATCAATAAGAGGCTGTGCTCGACACGGGCCTGGCTTCCCTGAGCTTTGTCTCTAGCAAGGGATATGACAAATAATTATCAAAAGTGCCCTAAGAGAAGTACAAGGTGGGGATCTAAAGGATGAAGAGATATGTTTTTTACAACATATATATGTGTGTCTATATAGATTTTTTTTAATTTTTAAGGTGCTAAGGATTGAATCCAAGGCCTCACACACAATCTACCAATATATATATTGACCCAGGGACACTTCACAACTAAGCCACATCCCAGCCCTTCTTTTATTATTATTATTATTATTATTTTGAGACAGGGTCTCGCTGAGTTGCAAAAGGCTGGTATTACTGCCTCAGCTCCCCAAGTCTCTGGAATCACAAGTGTGTGCCACTGCACCGGGCTAGTCTTCATTTTTTTTTTTTTTTTTTGGTACCAGGGATTGAACTCGGGTACTCAACCACTGAGCCACATCCCCAGCCCTTTTTGTATTTTATTTAGAGACAGGGTCTCCCTGAATTGATCAGGGCCTCCTTAAGTTGCTGAGGCTGGCTTTGAACTCACTATCCTCCTGCCTCAGCCTCTCAAGCTGCTGGGATTACAGGTGTGCGCCACCATTTTATTCCCTCTCCCTGGTCTCTAAAACCTTTCAGATTTATTTTATTTGTTATTTGGGGGTTTTGTTTATTTGTTTATTTATTTCAGTGCAGAGCTTCACACATCTAGGCAAGCAAGCATTCTATCACTGAGCTACGCCACAGTCCTTGGATTTTTAAGTTATCATGTGTGAGGAATGTGCTGTATGCCAAATCTTTAAATATTACACCTTTGCTCACGCATATTTACTGAGCACTTTTTAATGTAGTAGACACTAAATAGATTAATATTTGTGGGACAGGATGAATGAACTACCTCCCTTCCAGTAGGTTCTAAGGAGACGAGACACAACAAAGCCTGGTATGGTGGCTCAGGCCTGAAAACCCCAGTGACTCAAGAAGCTGAGGCAGGAGAATCACAAGTTCAAGGCCATTCTGGGCAGTTTAGAAAGACCCTGACTTAAAAAATAAAGGGCTGGAGATGTAGTTCAGTGGTAGAACACCCTGGGTCTAATCCCCAGTACTGAACAGGAAAAATGAAGGAAGGAAGAAATGAGATAGTGATCTGAGGAAGACTGGGAAGTGCAGTGGCCGCAGCAGTTAGCAGTGAGGGGTGGGGAGACCAGGCAATGCATGGCCTTTGACTCCCTAACCAAGATTGCCAAGGCCCCCCGCAGGCTAGGAGTCTGGAAAGCTAGGCTTTAATTAGGGAAGGATTTGTAAAATCCCTAACATGCCAACCACAGTAAGAACCAGATGTGCCACTCAGTTGTCTGTGAACTCCAGAAAACGCAGGCTCTGGACAGGGAAGGCCCTGCCTTGTGGGTAGAAGATGAAAGCCATGTGCCAAGCTGGTGTAGGAGGAGAAAGGAGGGAGCCAGGTACTGCCCCCCCCACCCCGTCCTGATTCTTCTTCCATCGCCACCAGAAAGAGCATCCTAGGATGTAGATCTGATCGCCAGTCCCCTGTACTTAACCACATTGTCTTGTTCCCGGGAGGCAATACTTTCCACCTGTATTGTCAAGTTTATTTTTAGAACCCCTTGCTAGTGACCTGGTGTCTCTTTCACAGCTTTCAAAACACAGTAGTAAAATAATCCTCAACATGAAGACATAAGAAGCTTAGCAGACAGCTGAGCCCGGTGGTGCATGCCTATAATTCCAGTGATGCAGGAGGCTGAGGCAGGAGGAGCACAAGTTCAAGAAGGCTTAGTAGTCCTTTTGGTGATTTTATCTGGTCTGCAAACTCATGCTTCCACAACAGCTTTGAATAAACAGAAGCAAGAGAGGTGCAAATTTGGTGAATATATTCAGTTCTGAAGCTGTGTTCCAAGGGTGAACTCTCAGAGTTGCCAAGAATTTTTTTAACTTTAAAAGGAAATACAATGATACTGAATACCTGTCTTGTACTGCTCAGTTAGCTCAAGACAACTAAATTTTGTTGGGTAAAGTGGTGCACACTTATAATCCCATGTTTAATATAGACTCGAGGCTGAGAGAGAAAGATCACAAGTTTGAGGCCAGCCTCAGCAACTGTGCTCAGTGAGTAAAACCCTGTCTCAAAATTAAAAATTAAAGAAAAAAAAGGGCTGGGGATCTGTGGCTCAGTGGTAAAGCACCCCTGGGTTCAACCCCTTGTACCAAAAAAAAAGTTTCAAAATTAGGCCATGCTACAAAATTCTCTGTGATGCAATATCTCTAGTGATCAGGCTTTCAGAGATTTTAGTGATAGGAAGCAAGTTCCCAGACAAAATCAACATGAATAAGAAACAAGGGTGTGATATCCTGTCTGATCTCAAGGTTTGAGAAGATGTACAGTGCCCAGAAATCACAAACCATGAAGGCGCTATTCATTGTGCTTTAAAAATGAAGTAATAAGCCAAGCATGGTGGCATACATCTATAATCCCAATGATCCAGAAGCTCAGGAGATTTCCAAGTTCAAGGGCAGCCTTATAACTTAGAACTTATCTCAAAATAAAAAAATAGAACAGACTGGGGATGTAGCTTAGTGGTAGAGCTCCCCTGGGTTCAATTCCTAGTAACAAAAAAATAAAAATGTTCTCTCAATTTATGTGGCTTACACACACACACAAAAAAAAAATTAAAGCTATTAAGGAGCTTAATAAGTTGTCTGGACTTACTAAAGAAAGAGAAATGCTAATTTTGGCTTGGGTGCACCATGAAAAAATTATGGAGATACTAAGACAGCTATGAAGGGAGACAGTGTGGGAACTCCAGCAATGCTGTAGTTTTAGAATATACCTGTTATGACTGGGGAGGTAGCTTAGCAGCATAGAACTTGCCTAGGTTCCATCTCCCCAGCATCACAAAAAATAAATAAAACACATCTTTCAGAGGATTAGAAGCACATATACATCATTGTCACTGGTATCGACTGCCCTCTGGACTTCTGGACTTTGTTGCAATGGCAACAGATAGGCATTGACACTTTTGGATCCTAAGACAGCACTTGGTTCCATGAAATAATTTTTGAATTCTTGCACTTATTAAAGGAAATGTATTCAAAGAAAAAGGTGCCTCCTAAAATCTCTTAGAATGGCTCTTTAAGTGATTTAACTTATTTAAAACATTCCCGAAACAGCTCTTCTTCATTATGAGAGGATAAGCCAAATTATTGTCACTCAAATGTTTAATATAGATTATAATTATTACTTTCACTTCAAGCTAAATTATGTGCCTCAGAAATATACAGTATGCTATCTGAATATTTTATTGGGCTCAGGACACCCCTGTATAATCAGGTTGTAGATAATGGATGTGTCTACTTATAGAACTTGAAATTTCACTTTATTACTTCATGTACTACAGACATGGAGAGTGGTCATTTATGTCATGGTGCATTTTGGCCATGCACATTGTTTTGTCCACTCCTTGGTTAGGCTTAGAATCCAAATCGTGTCTTCTGGTAGATGCATACCAACTATTGGGGATGCTAGAGATCAAACCCACAGCCTCAAGCATGCTAAGCATATGCTCTGTCATCAGCTCAACTCCAGCCCCCCAACCAACTTTGAATTTACTTACATTCAGCAACAATCTACAATTCATTTAGTATAATTAAGCCACAATTATAACAAGTTTCTTTTGGAGGATTCCAAGAAAGTAAAAACAAGTTTACTTAAAAGTAGATATTTTGTTGTGCATGATGGTGTATTGCACCAAATTCTAGATCCCCAGTTGTAGATTTAGTGGTATGCTAAGGAATACAGAGCTGACAAGGATCCCACTGTACCTGAAACTGTGCCATGTTAGAACATCCTAGTCATAACAAATCCCCTTTTCTCATAAACTAGTTTGCAACTGAGACCTAATGGATATATGGATTTCTGTCTTGCCTTTTTTTTTCCTTATTTGCTTTCTCTATTCCTACTTCTCTCCCTCCCTCCCTCTCTTCCTTCCTTCCTATCTCCCTCTCTCTTTCTTCCTTTTTCTTTTAATTTGCTTCCCTATAAAAATTCATATGCTCACTTTAAAAAATTTAGAACATACTGAATCTTAAGAAGAAAAGTTACAGACCCTCTTCTCCAAGGGGAAGTAGGAGGGGGAAGAAGAGGAGGAAAGTTACAATCCTACTACCAAGAGACGACATCTCAGGAGATTGCCTTCCTAGCTTTTCTTTCTTTCTTTCTTTCTTTCTTTCTTTCTTTCTTTCTTTCTTTCTTTCTTTCTTTCTTTCTTTCTTATTATATGATATTGTAGATACCATTTTGATTTCTTTTTTCTTTCCTTTTTATTATTTTTTGTAGTTGTAGATGGACACACTGCCTTTATTTTATTTATTTTTCTGTGGTGCTGAGGATCAAACCCAGTGCCTCACTGTGCTCAGTGAGCACTCTGCCACTGAGCCACAGCCAAGACCTGTAGACACAATTTTCTGTCAACTTCTTTTCTCTTGACATTTTAAAATAAGCTTATTTTATAGCTTATTTTCCCCACATTATTCAAAACTACTTGTAGTTCTGGAAGGAAGGGCACATGCCCCACAATAAACATTAATGTGTTATTTCCAGAAAGGGTGGCTGCACTAAAAATGGATTGGAGAATACAGTGAGCCTAGAACACGTCTATATATTTAAAAAGAATCTTCAGGGCTGGGGTTGTGGCTCAGTGGTAGAGCACTCACCTAGCATGTGTGCACCCTGGGTTCGATCCTCTGTACCACATAAAAATAAATATAGGTATTGTATCCAACTACAACTAAAAAATAAATATTAAAAATAAAAATAATAATAGAAAGAATCTTCAATCATTGGCGCACACCTGTAATCCCAGCAATTAGGGAGGCTGAGCCAGGAAGACTCAAGACTCAAGCCAGCCTGAGCTATTTAGTGAGACCCTATCTCAAAAAAAGAACTGGGAGGTAACTCTATGGTAGAGTTCCCCTGGGATGGATGGATGGATGGGTGAGAATGGATAGATAGGTATATAAATAGATATTCAGCTCTTTGTGAACATTGCTCTGTCCCCTGAGTGGTTATACTGTTAGTCACTTGCCCACTTCCTGACTGTCAAATACGTGGCATGTTTCTAATTGTTTATTCTGCTCAATATCACTACTGTGTACATCTTCGAGTCTGTTCTAACTTTATACCTTGGATGGTTCCTGTCAGTGGAATTTCTAGTTAAAAAATATGTATAGGGCTGGGATTGTGGCTCAGCGTAGAGCGCTCGCCTAGCATGGGCGGGACCCGGGTTCGATTCTCAGCACCACATAAAAATAAAGACATTGTGTTGTGTCCATCTACACCTAAAAAATAAAAATAAATATTTAAATATATATATATATATAATGTGTATATATATTGTTTTGGATCATGATATGTTGAGCCAAAATGCTTTCTATAGTCATACCAGTGTCCACCCTTTGCTGACCCCACCTACTAATGCCAGTGACCTCCTTAGCCAAGACACATCCCCCTTCTGCTTAGTGCTGACAGGGGTACCACAAGGAGCACAGGTCAAGCCTTCCTCTGCCATAGGAGGAGGAGGCCCCTGCCGGATTACAAGAGCCCGGCTGTGCAATATGTTCCCAAAGGAATCCATCATTTGTTTAGTTCAGCAAATATTCCCTGAACCCTAGTGAGGGTCTGTGTTGTGTAAGATCAGCTTTTTCTGGACATTAATGTCCTTCGATATGCTAATGGGCTCTATTGAAAAAAAATCCAGGTCAAATAAATTTAGTAGGAATGGCATGTTAGCCCTTCCTCTTGGAGTCACAGCACCCCTCAGTATGTAAAAAGCCCAGAAAACCCTGCAGAAAGAAAACCCTTTCACATCTCTTACCAGCACTGCACGAAACAGGGTGGATCTCACCTCCTGTTTCTTGGCACATCTTGGGACAGAGGCACCAAGCTGCACAACATGAGGGTCTCACCACTTATCCACAAGCCTCACAGAACAATTAGGTTAGTTCAATGACCATGTTTGGCTGTGAGGCATGGATGGGAAGGCAGGAAGGTCAGCAGACCAGAAATCACTGTGAGCTGGAGAAGAGGGAAAGGGGGCTCTAAGCAAAGGATGCAAGGCGGGCCACTGGGAGTGACTAGGCCAGGACTCTGCAACCTGTTGAAAGATGGCCCATAAATGTCACAGCCTCCCCTGATGCTCATTCACCTCTCTATTTTCCTTCCAATCTGGAAACACCAGGAAAGGGGTCCCCAGCCATGCCCTTTCCTCAAGCTATCTTTGCTGAGGAGGCCTGGAGACCTGTAGACTGGAGTATGGAGCCCTGCATTCTTCCTGTGTACTGATGAGAACTCCTTCAGTTTCAGATAACAGATAATCCAATCTGAAACAGCCTAAACTAAGAGGAGAGTTACTGGTTTGTATAACTGAAAAGTCCTGAGATGGATCTAGAGCTTCAGGGACAACTGGACTCAGGGGCTCAAACAGTGTCATCAGAACTTAAGATTTCTCTCTGCCTCTTGGCTCAGCTCTGCTCCTCTCTGAGTGACCTGCATCTAAATCCTCAAGAGATAAAACCAAATGTTCTTTGCTTTCTAACAACTTGATAAAAACAAACAAGCAACCCAGGGCTCACTCTGATTGGATGACTTGGGTCATATGCCAACTCTGAACCAATCAGTGTGGCCAGTGGGCTCAGGGCACTGATTGGCCAGGATCAAGCCATATGTTCCACCCTGGAGTTTGCTGAGAATGGGAAGAGGAAAGTTCTCTGGAAAGAAAACTGGATACTGCCTGCAGCGATTATTGCTAGGAGGATAGTGAGGGGATAGCTGCTGGAGGTAAAAACAATAGGTGCCCCTAGTGCCTTCTGGGACCCTCCCCCACAGCTCCTACTGCTCCCTGCCAAAAGCCTCACAGCTGAGGTCTCCCCCACCAACAGGCCCATATGAAATGAGATTGTCTCAAGTGATCACCTGGCACTTGTGCTATGAGCAGCAGCTCTGCTGGAGAGCCCATGGAGGCATGCTCCCTCCAGCCTGGCCTCCTCAGCTGTGATCAGGACTTCATGGAATCCAAACCAGCCCCCAACTGCCAGGACTTTTCTGCAAATAATACACCTAACACTCACCCAGCTTGTAAAGAAAATGGGCCAGGTGATTTTAAGAAGTTTCCATTGTTTCCTAAGTTGAGCTTCTACCACCTCTCAAGAGTTTAGCCAAGACCCTCCCAGCACAAGGTCTCCCAAATGGAGGGCCTTAGGGAATGATTCTCCACCCTTTCCTGGCTGGCCCTACCCTTGTCTATAAGGGCTTGGAGGACAAGCAGCCACACTGCAAATGGGAGCACACCTGTAGCAGGCTCAGGCTGCTGGACAGGCTGGGCAGAGTCAAGAGGAAGCTGGCCTGCAAGACCTAACCGGCCTGAGGTAGGCTCCAAGTAAAGCTGAGCCCAGGGTTTGCTGTCCCTATGAAGCAGTTTCTACCAGGAGGGGACCACAGAGTGGCCAAGAGCCTGAGGCAGGCAGGGCTGGCCCATATCCAGGACACAGGCTTGGAGAAGAAGGTTGACAACAGCAGGCGAGGCAGTGGGGCCCAGGAAGGACTAGAGGCTGAGGATCCTGACCCCTGGGATCCTGCCAACGGTGCAGGAGAGATCATGCCAGATTCTGGCACTTGGGCCTGGGAAAGTATGGTAGGCAGCTCAGAGATAGCCAAGCAGTTCATCTGGGGGCCCCTGACCCCCAATTTCCAGTTATAGTGATTCATGGCCTTCAAGCTACAATCATAGCAAAGCCCACAGTGAGAAGGACATGTGGCATCCTACCAAAGTTGCTCATGAGCTATCGAACATCCATCCCCAGAGCTGGGTCAGCCCAGGGAGTGCAACATGCACACAGCATTTGAATGAGGTTGAACAAGAGGGCACGTGGTCACGATGCTGAGCACTAAAGGAGCCCAGGGATCCAGAATCCAGGGTAGTTCATAACCCCAGAGATAGCAACCCTGGACCCCAGCTCTAGCTCTGGGGAGGCCTATGGTTTCCTCTCCAGGAAAAGAAGGACCAGGTCCCTAGGCTGGGGCACCAGCTCCCCAGAGGGAAGGGATGGGAAATGACATTGACTTGCCTCTGACTGGGTTCTGGCAACAGAGAGGGAATAAGGTCTTGTAAAGGGGAGAGTACTAGAGGGTGACTGAGGCCATCTCTTCTCTGGGACCAGGGAACTAAAGGGCTCTTTCCTGTACTTAACAGAATATAGGAGCACCCTGCTGTTTTTCTATGTCCACCAGAGGGCGCCCGTCCCTTGCTAATCTCCTAACTTGGGCTCCTTGGGAGGTCCGGTCCTGCTGCAGGGGACTTTGGGAGTGGGATCAAGGTGACCCTGGATCCACTGGACAGACACTCACACAACGGTTAAACACATACTAAGCTCAGAACCAGGGAAAGTGTGTTCTGTCTGGGGCAGCAAGGGCTATTCTAGAACACAACTTTTGTGGAGTGAGGCCCTATAGCTGGGACTGAGGATGCAGCACCTCAACAAGGCAGCCCTGGGTCCTGCCTCATGCTTCATCCTGTTGCCATTTTGCAGAGGAGATTGAGGCCTCAACATGGCTGCCCCTTCCATGTCTAGACTTAGGTTAAGCTTCTTTCATCCCTTCTGGGTAGTGGTTCACAGCAGGGCTGTAGCCTGAAGGAATTGGGTGAGACTCCATGCATTGCTTGCTTCATGCGGCCATTGTAGCACTTCACCTGCTTTAGAGACTCACCCTCCTGGGCTCTGGGCTTGGGAACATTCCAGGAATAAGCTGCTCTGGGCAGCAGAACAGACAGAGCCAGACAGTCTAGGCTCCAGAGCCCACCCCACCCTTTTTTTTTCCAGCATGTGGAGTCCAAGCTTTTGCAGGAGTAATGAGGTATGTGCTTAGGAGTTAGAGGGTCTCTTCTTCTAAAGCCTCAATCTATCTCTGATCCTGGGGCAGCTGCTGGTGGGCAGCTCCATGTTGGACAGATAGCCTGGCACCTGAGCAGCCCAGAGAAGATGGCTAAGCTCTAGCCATAAGAAAGACAAACCCCTCCTAGGATTCTGGCATCTGGTATAAAGCCCAAAAATGGGGAGAAAAGGTGTGGAATAGGCTGACACGGTACACATGGTAGAGATGGTATGTTGGGTCTGCAGGAGAGGGCACTATAGGGGCTCTCCTAAATGCACCTATTTCTCTTTGTCACAGCACCTCACCTTAACTCTGATCCTCAAGCCTCTTCAGGACTCTCCAGGGAGTTTTCCTCCTTTAACCTGTGGCTTCCCCAAACATTACCTGGCTGGCTGTTTAGACCTTCTGTCCTGGCCCCTCCTTGCTCGAGCTTCACACACACCAACATCTGCCAGATCAGGAAGATGGCCAGTGCTTCCTGCCCCCAAATTTTCCACTTCCATTGTTGATTTAAATGCCACCACCCCAGGGAAGCCCTGACTACTTGAACTTCCTTGTCCATGTGCTTGTAGCCCCCTTGCCCATTGTGCAGCAGTGTCCAAAATCAATAGCTTTGAGGGGTTGTGGATGAATGTTCAGTTTCTTAAAATTTGCCCCTCCCCCAGGTCATCTTAAAGACTTAACGACTCGATGCAAATGGTGGGGACATGAGACGGTGGAAGATGGGGAGACCCCAGCGTCTCCTCCCATCAGGAGTATGGGATCCCAGGTGCTATTTAATATTTTAGTTGTAGGTGGACACAATACATTTATTTTTATGTGATGAGGATCAAACCCAGTGCCTCACATTTCTTACAATAAATCAGTATGTCCCCCTACTCCTACCAAGTCAGCTCAAAGGTGAAGCAAGTCCCTCAGGGTCAGAGAATTGTGGGGAGGGCAGGTGAGCCTTCAGACACACGGATTCTCAGTTCCCATACCCTACTCTGCCCACCAGCTGCCCCTGCCTGCTGGACAGCCATAGGTCCAACTCAGGGTAGGGTCGTCTCCCCAACCCTTGCTGGCACCCAGCAGTATCTCCCTGGGAGATACTAGCTCCATGTCTCCTCCCATTGTGATTGCTGCAAAGAAGCCTGCCCCACCTCCTGTCCTTACAACCCAGATCTGAAAACCTGAATGGCCCAATACTGCCTCCTGTGTGCTCAAGGGGGATAGAGTGGGTCTGCCAAATTAATCAGGGCCCTAAACATAGAAGATAAAAGGGATAATACCATGTTATCACTAGAGGAGCCACTAGGGGCTGAGGTGACCAGGCCTTCAGTATTACGAAGCCACCACTGGGATGAGTCTGCACCAGTTCCCACTTGGCCTGTGCTACCAACTGGAGCTTTATAGAATGGCTGATCTACATCTAGCCTACTTCTTCAGTGTCTGGGGATTCTTCTTTCCAGGGCAGAGACCCATTTTTTGGCACCCAGACAAGACCTCTTGGTATAATCAATACTAATCTATTAAACAGCCCCCACTTCCCCCTTTGGCTCCACCACCCATTGGTCAGGATCCAGCTGCAGCATGGCCCAGACCACACCCCAAAGCGACTACTCCCTGGCCACTCACCAGGGGATGTTGGCCCTACATGAGTATACCCTCCCCAGAAGCAATGCCTTCAACCCACTGAACCCAGGAAAGATCCTCCTGCCTGTCCAAGACCCCTCCCCAGAAGACTGAAGACACCAAACAAACAGCAGACTTGAGACTGCTTTGTTAGAACAACTCAGCAAAATAAAATTCCGGTTTATTGTTGGACAACATTGTTTCACACATACATCAAACAGGCCAAAAAAATAAACAGCAACTTCATAGACAAAAAAAAGGAAAAAAAAAAAAAGAAACCTTTTTATCTTTGGCCTTTTTAACCATCTCATACAAACCAACTACTTATAGTACAGCTAAAGTACATACACAAAAAAAGTTACTGGAATGCTCGGAATAAGATTGTTTTTTTGTTGTTGTTTTTGCTTTTTTTACAAGGTTTTTTTTCTCCTTTGAGATTATAATGAACATGGTCACACCACAAGTAAAGTCAGAAGTAGGACAGAGAACGCTCCAAAGGCTGGTTTGGTCATCCGAGATCATTAAAAATGGCTGACCCCTAACAATATGTACAAAAATATAAAATGTAAATAAAAAATACAAACAAATTTTCCTTTTTTAAAGTACTTTTAAGAAAAAAAGCAGGGCCTTGGAAGTTTTGGTTCTTTTTTCCTCCCCTGTTGCAAATTCACGTTGTGGTTTTGGTTGGGTGGTGAAGAGCGCACGTCATCTGCGGGTGGCACTGCCCGTGGTGGGCGGGCGGGCGGGCCTCTCTACTCGAAGGTGACCACGTTTAGATTCTGAGACGGGAAGTGGAGGGTGAATAGGTCACGGTGGCCTTTTATTTTTAGTTTAACTTTTCCTTTTTTGCTGTCTAGTCATCCTCATCGGTCTTCTGCTTCTTGGTATCAACATCATCATCCTGTGCAAAGAAAGAGTTATCAAGGCACTGGTAGCTCCACAGCTAAAGCCCCTTCCCATCTCTGCTAAGATGTGATTCTCTGTGCTCATGGCTCCCCCCTCCACACTACCCTGTGATCATTCTTTCCAGCTTTGGTGCTATAGGTGAAGTTCAGCTAGAGGCAGATGAGGGAAACCACATCCCATCCCAAGCTAGAACCCACCTCGTCATCTTCAGCTGCCCGTTTGCCCGTAGCTGCCTCAGCCTCCTCATCTTCATCTCCATCCTCTTCCTCACCTGGAGAGAACCAAGGGCCAGGTAAATCACTGACCTCGCTCTGCTTCCCAATGGACAGATCAACTACCCATGCAGCTGCACCCAGAGGCCAGACCAATACTTAAGTGATGGTAGGCTTTGGAAGCTGCAGAGGGCACTGTCCAATGGGAGTGAGCAAGAGGGTGTGGCACTGGCTGAAACAAGACCCTGCCTCTGCGGTACTAGCCCAGTTCCAGTTGCACATGGTCCACTTTTCCCAATATCCCAGTAGGTTACCAGAGACCAGCAGACAAGGTCAGGAAAAAGAAAGAGCCAAGTAGAGACAAAACTACTCACCATCACCTTCCTCCTCCTCCTCCTCCTCTTCCTCACCACCCTCTTCCTCTTCTTCATCTACCTCATTGTCAGCCTCTTGCTCCCCATTTTCCTCATTCTGCTCAACAAGAAAACGTAAGTCAATAATAAGCCGGCCCAAAATTGGAAGAAAGCATGGCTCCTGCTGCCACTTTGGAGACTGCCCAATGCTTCCATAGTCCAACCATCTAGGAGAATCCCTGCTCAACACCCTCACCATGCTATGTGAAAAACCATAACAGGAACTGCCCTGTACTTAGCCTCCTTCCAACTGGAGGCAAGCCCAAATTTAATAAGAAAAACATGAGGACAGGGAAAGCTAGGGGTCAGAGCCAGGTGGACACTCACAGCATTCCCATTAGCAGGGGCGTCTCTTCCATTCTCTGCCTCCTCCACAACTTCCTTCTTCTCCTTTAAGTCCTTCAAAAGGGAAGAGGGAACCAATTAGTCTTTTTTAGTAACCCAGGGCTCCCAAAGGGACTAAGAACCACACATGTAGGAGGGTCACCTCTTACAGCTGGGGGAGGGCTATCACAATTGTGCCTGTGACCACATTTCCCATCAACTCCCAACCCTCGGATACACACTAAAGGACCTCACTGGCGATTCCCACTGCTCCCTGTGCCTCTCACTTAAAAATCCATGTGGCACACCAAGCCCTAAACCCGTCAGGCCGGGAGGACGGTACAGAACACTTGTCCTTACTCTCGTCGCGGACTTGTTTCCAGCTCTAGCTCCGCCCCTCAACTCCTTCTTGGAAGGCAGCAGGTATGTGCCATAAATAAATAAGGTAATGGAGGGAGGGGCCTGCTGCGGCGGGCTCCCGGGCGAACCAGCCTGTGAAGGGAATGGCCAGCGGAGCACCGAGAGAGCCTAGGCCCTGACAGGCGAGGGTGTCTGAAGAAACACCAGTCGCAAGGAAGTGACAACTGTCCTAAGAGGCTGCGCAATCTGTTGCCTGGGGAAGCACGCGCCTGTGCCGGGCCAGGCCAGCCTCCATTCTGGCTGGTGATACCCACTTGCCCACCGACAGCCCTCGCGACAGCTCAGCTCAGCTCAGCTCAGCGTCAGTGGGACCGAACCTCGGGTCTGACTCCACCAGGCTTGCGAGGGTAGCGGACTGTGAGCCCTCTGTAACTTTCTCCACCCCGCGGGGCCCAGTTGGCCACCAATGCCACCAGGCATCCGACACAGGGAGCCGAGCTGAGCCACTTAGCAGAGGTGCTCAGTAGAAGTCCACGGAAAGGTCCCGGGGCACCTGTAGGTCCTTAAGTTCCCGCCAGCAAGCCGGCCTTCGTGAACCCCGGAGCCGCCCGCTCCCGCCCCCTGGCGGCCAAAGCCCCGGGGAGTGGGTGGGGGCGGGGAGGTAGCGGCGCGCAGGCGCACGGCCCCCGCCCGGCGAATTACGCGCGCGGGCCTCCGCACGCACCGCGCGCACGGAGCACGTGGCCCGGGGCCGCCAATTGCCCCCGGGCCCCAGGAGACTCGCAGCCCGCGGGCAACTAGCCCTGCGGAGCGCGCGTGTCGCACGCCAGTTTCCCGGCCTCTCGACGCCCCCTGCCGCCACTCTGGCAGGTTGGACTTGTTGGCCTCAGTCCCTGCACTTGGCGGGCAAAGTCCCGCGGGAGGACGCCCCAAAGTCGGCTGGGCCGTTTCAGTTATGGGACCGTCGAGGGGGCGCGCTCCCCGGCTCCTGGCGGCCCTCGCAGGGATTCATCTAACAGGAAGGTGAATGCGAAGCGCCATGGGTGGTGGAGTGGGCTCCCCACACACTGGTCCCCGAGTCAGACCCAGAAGGGACTGAAGAGAACCCCTCCAGAGATCCCAGTCTTGAACTCTGCTCCACCAGGGGAGTTGCTCCTGGGAGAGCCGAAGGTGACACCAGGGGCACATGGGTTAAGGAGACGCCAAGGTGACTCGAGCCAGGTCCCGAAGGGGCACGAGGGGCGAGGACTAGGGCCGAAAGGTTAAAAAGAAGACAGTCCCTTCTGAAAGGCCATGCTCGCGCCGAGGGCGGAGACGCTCCCCAGGGCGAGCAGCGGGAGCGACCGGGCGCTGCAGCCGAGCCGCTGCTGCCGCGCAGCACCTTCGCACCGAGCCCGCCGGGCGCCCTGGTGCTCCCCCGCCCGGCTCCATCAGCCGGCGGCCGCGGCGTTCGCCCGCGGCTCTCCAGCCAGCCGCGCACACGGTGCTCCCAGGCAGCCGCGGGGGGCGCCCACCGTCGCCCCACTGCTTCACTCACTTTCCGTTTCCTCCTCCAGCGCGTGGGCTCGCCTCCTCGGCCAAGGCGGGCACCGCTGAATTACTGAAGCTGGGCGACCGCTCCCGGCGCTCTCCCCACGGACGGCCCCCACCCCCGCTTCCCCGAGAGCCCTGGCGGAGACCCTTCACACCTCCGCGGAGACACCGACGTCGCGGCCGGCGGCCCGTCGCCCTACCCGCTTTGCCGCGGCTCACTCCGCATAAACCACCGCCTGCCCACTGCAGGGCGCGAAACCCGGCGGCCCGGCGCCGAACAAAGAGCAGCGCGGCCGGCGGGCGCTCACCACACTTTCCGCAGCCGGCCCGCGCCCGCACACGCGCCCAGCACTTCCGATTCCCCACGCGCTCGAGTTTCAAAGTTATTTCAGTGCGCCGGGCCGGCAGGAGACCCCAGCCCAGCCCCTCTCCTCCCACCGCCGCGCAGACAAACAAGTTTCGAGGGTTTCGGGTCAGCTTTCCCGGAGCCCCTCAACCTCCGCTCCGGGGTGCCCGGCACGCTCCCCGCGGGCAGCACGTCTACCCGCGCTGCTTCCCGCCCCCTCCCCCGCACACAAAGAGTAGGCTGCCTGGGGGCACCGCGCGGCCGGCGAGCTCCCCGCGGGAGGTAGCAACTGCGTGCACCGAGCAGGTCAGCCGCCGCGCGCCAAACACCGCACGGGCGGCGGCGGCGGCGGCGCGCGGACCCCGAGGGGACGGGCGGCGTCCAGTCTTACCTTGGTGGTGATTTCAGAGCTAGTGTCCACGGCCGCGTCTGACATGGTGGGGCACGCCGGTGATCCGATGCAGTGGGTTAAAAAGGAAACTAGAGTTCAGGGACTCTGGCGACAAAGCTGCCGGAGTCCGCGGCGGAGGAGGAGGTGCGCGGCGGAGGTGGTTGCGGCGAGTGGGGAGCTGGACCCAGGAACAATGCAAAGATGGCTTTTCAGAGCAGCCAGTGGGGGACTCACGCGGCGCCAGAACCTTTAATATAGATTAGTGGGCGGCGCTCGGACGCCCTTGCCCAAAGACTATTGGCTGAGCGCAGGGAGCGGGCGTTCGTTCATTGGCTCGATTCCGAACAATGGGCAAGCGTGCTTAAAGCGGCAGTGCCTCCGCGCTGCCCGCGGTGCGCAGTCGCGGGTCGCACTGTCATTCAGGGTCTGAGTTTGTTGGGTCTCGGCTTCGCGGAGACCGCGGGGGAGGGGTGCGCGGGCGCGCCCAGGGTGCGCGCTCCCGTCGCTGTTTTGCTAGGGCTGCTGACGCAGAAAGCCAAAGCGCGGCAAAGCTGCCCGCCCAGCCCCCCTCCCCCTCCTCGAGACTGCTCGGAAGGAGGAGGAGGGAAGAGGAGGCGGTGGCGGGCGCACGACGGCTGCCAGCGAGGGGGAGGGGACGGGGGTGCTGGGCCGCGCTGGCCCCGGGCGGTGCCCCGCTCAGTGCCCCGCTCAGTGCCCGCAGAGCTTCCTGGCCTTTTGCCCCTGCACCTTTGATGAAGGACTGTCCTAGTCTAAGTGGACGTAAGCCCACGATGAATGATTAAGTTGCAAGACGGAGACCCTCACACCTGGGCCATCGCGTCTTCCCATGTCTTCCCCCAGCCGCCAAGACCCAAGTGCCCAAAGTCCGCATGAAAGTGACCCGGTCGCCCACCACCAGTCCCATCGTCCGCCTCCTGAGCAAGCCAACGAATGGGCACCGTGCCAAACGCACATACTCAGGAACTGGATGCCGGTTCCAACTCCTGCCCTCGAGCGGGACAGCCTGTGGGCCGCGCACCACATGGTGGGCACTGGATTCCCGGGCTCTGGTCAACGTCGCGGTGGTCACCGCCGTCGCGACAGTCTCAGGGGACCTCTTTCCAGAGTCGTCTAGACCATCGAATGTACCGTCTCCCACCTACTTAGGGGGTTTCGATGGGCACGAGGGAATTGCGCTGTTATTGGAGGGAAATAATTGTCTCTTAAGCCAGTTGGGCTAGTCCCTGGGGGCTCCTTCAAATTTGGGGAGCCATTTAAGGAACCATGCGGAGCCCAGAAAAGAGAACCATGAAGACGCCACACTCAAAATGGCGTTGGATTCGAAAAGCGTGGCGTGACGTGGCGATCCGACCCACGCGGACGGTCCGAAAACCTTAGGCTGCACCCTCTTCATCGCCTCGGCACTTCGCTGTGGAACTAATAAATTTGTTTTGTGGGAGCAAAGACTAGAATAAATGCAAATAGAGTCCAGAAAAATACCTATGCCACACACAAGATGGCGACAGATAGACTCCGTCCATATGTTGCCAGAAGGGGGCGCCCGACACGGAAGGCGGGACTCCGGAGAAACTAACGCACACTGGCTGAGAGTGGCGGGCGAACACAAAGTTGACGCTTTGCGTCCTGCCATTGGCAGTTCCTGCCGTCTGTCTCCTGGGGCCGCCGATCTGGGAACGGGGAAAACCCGGAGTTTGGGAAGGTGGCGGACGGACGGATGCCAAGAGCTGCGGGCTTGAAGTCGAGGCGAAAAGAGGGATTGAGTTGCCCTTCTCGGTTTCCTTAGGTCCTGGGCGAGCTGGCTCATCTCCACCGCGAGGACCCTTTTGCTGAGCTTATCACGCGCTTCCCTAGGAGAAAGGGTGTGCGGGGCTGGGGCGCCGCCCAGTTGGACCTCCTTGCGTTTCCCCCACCCCGCACGCGCCAAGCCCGCATCCCGGTGCACGTGTGCCAGCCTGGCCACTGGCCTGTTGGGCATTGTCGAACGACTTTTCCTTTAGGGAGAACTCGGGTTCCCTGACTTTTGGCCTGAAGAATCGTGGGGCTGCTGCCGGACAGCACTGGGGCACCGCGCCCCCTCCCCGAGCGGTCGCCCCCAGTCCTGAGAGCTATGCGGCGGGGAGGACACCACAGGGTTACCGCCCGCCCGCAGGGCGCCCCAGTGGCTGGAAGTGGACTCTCTCAGAATGGGCGCGCGTCCACCTTAGGGGCTTCACGATGTTGTCCCTGGCGACTACTCGTCCCAACTCTTTGTTCGCCCCCCCACACCCGCGCCAGCTGCCTTTACTGCGGCGCAGACCTGCGGCCGCCCTTCACAGACGGGGAGGAGGGGCTCCTCGGCTGCTGTCGCCCGATCCCCTACTTCGTGCTGTTCTCAAGGGAAGTGAAGGGATTATGCGTCACCAAGGACTGGGAGAGCGCCGGCTACCTGCAGCGCATCCATTCAGCTCCAGGCACCCTCCAAGGAATTGTTTCTGTCCACAAAACCCGGATGCAGTGAGAGCTTGGCTAGCGCCTCTTCGTAGCGGCTCTTTTCCTTCCAATCTGGAGAGTGGCCTTGGGCAATCACTAATGTATCCACAGCTGAAAACAGGACAAGACTGTTCTGGATCCTAGTCGCTGGGAAGGGGGGGTGGGGGGACACACTGGAGGAGCTGAGGTGAATGTGAATTTTCCTCGAAAAACTGCTTTGCCTGACCTTGTTCCTATGTAACTGGCTCTGCTAGAAGTGGGTGCAGGAGGTTCCTGCCCACCGGCTCCAGAACCACCACTTGATTCATCAAAGCACTCACGAAAGCTCCTACTATGTTCATGGTGGTCAGAATTTTTCTCATGTTTCAAGCATTTCCATTTATTCTTATAAACTAGGCAGCACAGTTTCAGAGTTGAGCCATATAGAATTAATTAGTTTATTTTTTTTAATTTTTTTTAAAGAGAGAGAGAGATAATTTTTTAATATTTTATTTTTTAGTTTTCAGCGGACACAACATCTTTGTATGTGGTGCTGAGGATCAAACCCGGGCCGCACGCATGCCAGACGAGCGCGCTACCGCTTCAGCCACATCCCCAGCCCCAGTTTATTTATTTTTGGTACACCAAAACCAATTGAAAATCGATATCACCCTCCTTTTAACAAGTCAAAAAAGCAAACTGAGGAATTTATAGCAAAGGACTTGGAGTTAACAAGTGAATCAGGGCCTGACTTAGGGTAACATCCTAGAATGGAAGAACCTGCATTGTTAGAGGAGCCCTGGAGAGAAGACACTCAGTAGACCTCCAGGCCTTAGGAGTGTGATATCTGACAATGGTAACCGCTGGGGACATTGAGGCTTCCTCCAGGGACAGGTCGCTCTTGGCTATTTCTGAAGCCTCCAGGGACAGGTCGCTCTTGGCTATTTCTGACTGGGTAGTTCTTCCTGTCCCTTGTCACTTCCATCTCTAGTGATTCTTATGCCCTTTGCTGGTACACAGACAGGAGGTCAGGTACTTCCATGATCTGTCCTTGGCATTCCGCCTCCTGTGACCCAGAAGCTGATGAGCTCTAGTAGGCCCTAGTGGCTTGCCTTTCTTGCTCAGGACCTGTTCAGCCAAGAAACCCTGCACTTAGGTCACAGCTGCTCTAAGCCAGGGGTCCCAAATGGCTTACAGGCAAGTTTGATTTCAGGAAGTTTTCGGGGAGGCCTCTGGGTTGCCTAAACACTCTTCCACAGCCACCCCACAGACCTCTCCCTACCAGCCTCACTCACATTGGTCTGCCTGGTCCTGTAGGCACTTAGTTTGCAGCCTAGGCTTGCTATTAAGCCATTTCCAACACATTCCTAATGGGTCATCTCAATTCTGCTTGATTCCCAAAAGATCAGACAATGCATTTGGGGGTTCAAGCTGCCTGGGTTCAAATCCAGTCCTGCCACATGCCAGCCATGTAGAATTGGGCCAGCTTCCTCCTCACCTCCAAAAACTGGAAATGAAGTAATAGTTCCTACCTTGCAGAGTTATTGTGGGAACTGAATGAGTTAATATTCAGAAAGTACTGAAAATAGCATCCTCCACATCCAGGGAAACTAATGTTCTCAGGACTCTCTTCCAGCTGCCATCTGTACCTAAGTGGGTTAGGTTTATGGTGTTTGAAAGACTCGATGAAAGAACAATGTCTTCAGCAGAGTCTTCCCATGTTCGGTGGCAAATGAGGGCACATTACCTTTATTTTATTTATTTTCATGTGATGCTGAGGATCAAACCCAGTGCCTCATGTACGAGGCAAGTGCTCCACCACTGAGCTACAACCCCAGTCCCTAACTGAGTTTCTTGAAGCCTGTGATCTGGTTCCTAACAAGCTTGGCAGCCCCCTGCATTAGAGGAATGCTGCAGTCTGAGAGGCAGCCATGAAGGAGGCCTCAGAACTCCTGCCTTCCCGCCCTTCGGAAGCCCAGGAGTTTCAGCCTGTGGTTTCCTCGCCTGGGTGTCAGGGCCTGGGGAGCTGCCAGGCGCCTTTCAACCCTCCCGCCTTGCAAGCCCAGCGGGATTGTGTAAGAGTGAGCCACCCCCCTCACATGGCTGCTCCCTCCCACAGCACGCCCAGGCCTGCATGTCCTCCCAGGGATCTGGGCCAGAGGCCTGGCTCCTGGTACCCACACAGGTATGGCCGCCCTGGAGGCCCCTGCCTGGCAGTGAGAAAGTGGGGAATGTCTCTTGATATTTGATGCCTGTCCCCAAAAGGGTGCCAAGGCCTGTGGAGGACCAATGTGAGATTATCTAAGCAAGGTAAGGAGGCTGGGGGAGGTGAGTGTTCCAGGCACATGGCAGCCACCTCAGCACTACGGGGCCGGCCGCACATGCACTGCACTGCCTTTCATGTCTCTGGGAATCCTGTGCCTGCCTGCGCCATTTCCTGGCCCTCTTCCCGGCATCCCTCCTGTGTGTGCACCTATTTGCATAGCTGAGCCCGTGGGTGTTTTGCTTAACTCTGGTTATGCTTGTGAGTGGGCAGGCCCAGCCTCGTGGTAGCAGGGGAAGGTGCTGACTGGGGAGCACGTGAGCCTGCACACACCTGGGCAACCGCCTGAAGAGGCCTGAAGAGTGCTGCACTGAGAAGGGCCTAGTTACCTTCAGAGCACTGCAAGAAGAAATTACCTGAGCCTCTCCTCACCTGTTCCTTCCTGCCACGCAGCCCCACATGGAAGCCCAGCAGGACTAAGAGCCCTGAAGAGGACCCAGCTGAGGGTCTGTGTGCCCATGCCAGGCCATCAGCCCCAGCTCACATGAGCTTGACATTGAGGAAGGATGCACTTTGACATGCTGGAACTTCCTTTCTCCTTAGTCTCAGGTAGATCTCTTCTACCCTCACCCCTGGCAGAGCAGCTGCTGCCACCCTATTTGGGGAGAGAAGATGTATGGGTCAAGGGCAGAGCACACAAGGGACATGCGGCCAGCGAGGATTTTCTCACTCTCCTACCAAGTGACCAACAGTCTGTTTTCCTGGAACTGAAGGCTTTGCAGGATGCAGAGCTCTCAGCACCACAACCAGAAATCTGGGCAAACCAGGACACATTGGTCACAGGAGTCCAGTCACTATGCACACTCTGGGAAAAATGACATCTCTGAAGACATCTGTAACCACTGCTGAGAAGGGTCCTTGTGGTCCTCAACCCAAAAACAGCCTCCCACTCCAACTGTGCTCTTCTTTGTCATGAGAACCAGGCGATGAAGCTTGGAGAAAGGGAGCATTTGGTATGCACGTGGCAAAGAGGGATGGAGGTGTTCAGGGAGATCCCTGAGCGAGCTGCGTGATGCAGGGATGGGGACCTCCCGTCCCCTCCCCAGAGTGCTCTCACCTGCCCTTCATAGATCAGGGTCTTCAGTCAGGTCCTAGCATGCAGATCCACTTGTCTCTAGGTCCAGGTGAAAGAAGCAAGCCTCTCTGGGACAAAGGGATGATTTCTCAGGCTCCTTTCAAAAAAATGGTCTCTCTTCCAAAAGCGTTTTTGAGAATCTCACAGGAAGAAAGTGAGGCATTCACTTGAATGATTCCATAGGAGAATCTCCAAACAGCCTTTGGCCTCCCCCCAGAATGAAAGTCTTGCCAGAAAAGGTAAGGCCCGTCAGGCACCTTTTTATGGGAAAATGCAAGGTCTCAGAGCGGTGCGAAATGGGAGTCAAGAAACGTCCTTAGCCAGGAACCCCAGCTTTTGGGTACTGAAAGCTTTCAGCTTCATGGAAAACTGTCACTGGCAATAGTGGAAATTCTCTGTGCTCTTTCTCCTCCATCTCAGCGTCTCTTTCCTCCCTCTGTCCTAGTAGTGGGACAGGAGGACCCACTCTTAGGCTTGATTGACAATGATTCTAAGTAGTTCCCCCCTTTCCCACCTGGTTCCCATCATCTGGAAACCTACATCCCTGCAGGCCCTGTGAGCTGGGCCTGGGCAAGGGTAGGTCTGGTTGTGTCCCCCATTCAGTGTGACCCTTTTCTTATGGGTTCTGCCATACTTCATCAAGAAATGATCATTTGCTGGGTCTGGTGGCACGCACCTGTAATCCCAGCAACTCAGGAGGCTGAGGAGGATGACAAGTCCAAGGCCAGCCTCAGCAACTTAGGCCTAAGTGGGTTAGTGAGACCCTGTCTCAAAAAGTTAAAAGGCCTGGGGATGTGGCTTGGTGGTTAAGTGTCCCTGGTACCAAAAAAAGAAAGAAAGAAAATAAATGATCATTCACTTCATGTGTTCTGGTTCTGTGTCAAAGGGAAATGGGCCTGATATTTCACTAAGTATCCTTCCCAGGGTGTTGAGACTGTGTCATGTCAGCACCACGAGAGAAGAAAAAAAATAGCCATACTTCCAACAGGTATACCCCTGAACACCTGCAATTGGAGAGGATGGGAAGGAGGGTTTAGGACCAGAATAGGAGCTAGATTTGACCAAGGTCACCAACAACATGGCTTGTGGTCAGGAATAGCATCCTGGTGCCCTGACTGTCAGATCTCCATGCCACAAGTCCTGCCTTCTCCTCAGTGACTGGGGCCCTGGCTGACCAGTTCTTTTTTTTTTTTTTTTTTTTTTTGGTGCTGGGGATTGAACCCAGGCTTGGTGCATGCGAGACAAGCACTCTACCAACTGAGCTATGTCCCCAGACCCTTGGCTGATCAATTCTAAAAACTCAGCAGAGCAGACCTGAGTGGCCAGGAGAAGCGAGGGATGACAAGTCCTGAAGCCAGAGCAAGGTGAGAAGGGAGAGAGCAGGGGAAGAGGCCAAGCAGCTCCCAGCATGGTGCGTGGTGGAGCCCACTCAAGCCTGCCCCACTCAGTCCCCATAAATGGTGTCGCTAAAACCCTTGCACATTGAGTGTAAATAGCAGAGGCTGCCAACTCGGCTGGCAGCGCTGTCCACTGACAGGGCTCTAAGCCAGGCCTGAGCTCGGACATACCCTAGGGGGGCTCACACAGAGGGGAGATGGGGCCTGAGTGTTGCCCAGAGTCAGTTAGTAAGTTGGCAGAGCTGGGATTTGGACCCGGACTGAAGGCTCCTGGGCTCTTGGTGTGTGTGTGAGGATGTCACGTGTCATAAGCAATCCTACCACCATCAGCACTGTCCCTCATATTCCCTCATTTATCACAGATCTGATCTCAGGGTTTCTCTGTTGAGCCATAATAAGTTCATCTTCATGCCATGGCCCTCCTCCTTCCCCAGCAGAGGCCTCTGAGGAGGCAGAGGGCAAGAGGGCTTCCCAGATGGGTGACTTCTAGTTGGAATAAAAGGTTTGGGGTTTTTGTTTTGTATTGTATTTTGGAACTGGGGAGTGAACCCAGGGGCACTTGACCACTGAGCCTCACCCCCAGCGCCCCCCTTAATTTTTTTTTTTTTTTTAGTTGTAGATAGACGCAATATTTTATTTTTATGTGGTGCTGAGGATGGAACCCAGTGCTTCAACCCCAACCCTCACCCCCAGCCCTTTTTATTTTATCTTTTGAGACAGGGTCTCCTAAATTGCTTAGGGCTTGGAGAAATTGCTGAGGCTGGCCTTGAACTTGTAATCCTCCTGCCACAGCCTCACAAGTCTCTCGGATTATAGGCTTGCGTCACCATGTCTAAGCTAGGAATGAAAGGTGGGACTTGGTGATCTGGAGGAAGGACACTTTGCAACTGTTTATTACCAAAGGCTCACCAGAAACTAAGAAAGTTAGCCTGCTAAAAAGTAGCGCCCGGGGACTTTTCCTGGCATCAGTAGACAATGGGTAGCATCTGCCTCAAAGTTCTTTCCAAGCTCACATTTCCTGTGGCCTTGCTCTTGGGCTCTGGGTCTAGAGAAGTAAACACAATGTTGCACTGGGTTCCTTTAAGGGAACTCACAGGGCAGATTCCTCTGGGGCCTCAGCAGGGCTGTGTTGCTTGGTGGATGGAGCACTCCCCTCCTGTGTGGGCCGAGGGACCACCAATACTGCTCCCCCAACCCCACCTCTGTGGCTTGGAGCTGTGGCAAGTGTCTTACCTCCACCTGTAAAAGGGACTAATAACAACCTTAGGAGGTGAAAGAAGAAGATTCAATAAACCTCTTGATAATCACGAGCCACCTATTATTATATTACCAGGAAAAGCTGGGCTTCTGAATAATTTATTTTTTTCTTTTTCTGTTTGTGTGTGGTACTGGGCAGTCTCCTTCATGGTAGGCACATACTCTACCACCAAGCCACACCCCCAAGCCCCTATTTTCCATAGACCCTCCAGGTCTTACAGTTGTAGCTTTTGCTTAGCCTTGATTTGCAGCTGCAGATCCCACAGGTTAACAGTTTGACAGGACGAACCCTCCCCCATGACCTTGGCTTTCTAGCCTGTCTTCCTCAACCCAGCTTTTCTTTTTTCTTTTTTCCTTTTCTTTCTTTCTTTTGTTTTTCTTTTTTCTTTTTCTTTTTTCCTTTTCTTTCTTTCTTTTGTTTTTCTTTTTTCTTTTTCTTTTTTTTTTTTTTTTTTTTTGGTACCAGGGATTGAACTCAGGGGTACTCGACCACTGAGCCACATCCCCAGCCCTATTTTGTATTTTTATTTTATTTAGAGACAGGGTCTCACTGAGTCACTTAGCACCTCACTAAATTCCTGAGGCTGGCTTTGAACTCAGGATCCTCCTGTCTCAGCTGCCAGAGCCGCTGGGATTACAGGCGTGTGCCACCATGCCCGGCTTTAGCCCAGCTTCTTCAGTGATTTTTTCCCCCATGTCATCCTGTAGCTATTTCTGTGGGGGGGGGGGTGCGGTGTGTGTGTGTGTGTTTTAACAGGGATTGAACCAGGGCTTCACATATACTAGGCAACACCACTTCTAGCCTGCCTTTAGGTATTTCTTTTTTTTTTTTTTTTTTTTTTTTTTGGTACTGGGGATTGTGCAAAAGGGCACTGCACCTCTGAGTTACTCAATTTCATCTCCAACACTTTATATTTTTAAATTTGAGACAGGGTCTCATGGTAGTTGCCTAGGATCTCACTAAATTGTTGAGGCTGACCTCAGACTTGCAATCCTCCACCCTGTGTCTCCCAAATCACTGGGATTACAGGTGTGTCTCACGGTGCCCATCTCCTTTAGGTATTTCTATAAACTTTAGAGCCAGGCCTAAATTCATGAAAGTAGTTATTGATTGACCAAACCAGAGCCCTTTGTGTCTAAAGCATCTTCTCACAGGTTAGATTATTTTTAAGTGTCACATCAATCAAGAAAGGTATCCTCCTTTACAGAAGAGGAAATCAAGGTTGCCAGAGGGCATTGGTGGGGGTAAAGGCATGGTTAATGCATGCTGCCCAGCGCCAGCCTGGCTTTGCCCCTCCCTGGCTCTGTAAGTGGTTGCCCTTCCCAGGATCCCCCACCTGGGCCCAGCTTAGATGTTCTGCGCCTTCCTTCTTGTACTGCCTCTCCCTCCCTCTTCCTCTCCCCACCTGTTCCCCTCCCCTTCCCCCTCCCTCTCTCCCCCCCTCCTCTGTCTCTCTTCTTTTGTGCTGGGCCTTGAACCTAGGGCCTATATGTGCTAAGCAAGCTCTCTACCCCTGAGCTACACCTCCAACATTCACTTCTTTTTATTTATTTTTTAATATTTATTTTTTAGTTTTTGGCGGACACAACATCTTTGTTTGTATGTGGTGCTGAGGATCGAACCTGGGCCACACACATGCCAGGCGAGCGCGCTACCACTTGAGCCACATCCCCAGCCCTCCAACATTCACTTCTCTGATAGCATTCTCTTGTCCTTTTAGGGACCAAAAGATAATAAAGTTCATTTAAGGACAAGTGAAAAATCTGTAGTCATTCTGCATGTCCCTCTGTCCATGACATTCATACCAAATAATTCAGGTTTGGCTCTCTCCTGGAGTGACAGGCAGGAATGACCCCAGAGTGCCAGCACACTGGTCAGACTTAAGGAACTGTGTGGCTCCCATTTCTGTGGCCAGGAATAAGCCACAGGAGATTGGATCACCAGGCACCTGACAGCGTCCCTGGCCCTATCCTAGAACCATGAACCTGGATATTGCATGGTTAGGCCTAGGCTGGTACCTTGGAGAATCCAAAGGCAGGCTGGGAAGAGCACGCTACCTATCCCAGCAACTCCTCACTCGAAGAATGGGCTCCCTGGGGAAGGAACAGACTGAGGGTCTCATTAATCCCCAGCTAAAGCAGAAGCGGGAGGGATCCCTTTAGAACTCTTTAGAACCCTTTAGAACTGCCCTGTGGAGCCTACTGAGCACATGAAACTGGTACCAGGTGTGCCACAGCTACAGTGAGGGCAGGGAGGGAGTCAAACTGCTCTGCATAAGAGGGGCATTCGAGCTTTTCCAGGAAACTTTTCACATCTCGGTGACAAAGCAGCACACAATTTATAGCTTGGTGGTAACATCCCTTCTTGGCATTCAAAGCTCATGACTGTTGCTTTTCAAGAAACTGTGGCCATGTGGTTGGTGCTATTAACTCTGAGGTCACCCAACTCTGCCCTGAAGCCTCTCTGGTCCTGCCTGTGGATCCCTCTCCCAGGACCCCTCAATTATCTTGATGTCTCACGCAGGGACCCATGGGCCCCATGCTGCTGAATACGTTGACTTCCTGAGCGCCGAGCTTCACCCCAAACTCCCACCAGACGCAGACTCTCCAGGACCCCACAGCCCAGGACTACAGGGGTGTTTCTTGCGTGTGTTTGTGTGCGCATGCGGGTATTACCCACTTATCCTCTGCACAGACTGGAATCTTTGTCTGCCCACAGGCAGCCAGGCCTGTGGTGGGAAGATCCAGGAGCCAGGGGCTGGTCTGGAAGAAAGACTGGAAAGGGTGTTGGGGGCCCAGTGTGCCTGCTCACTGTGGGCTCCCCCGTTGAGGGAGCCTGCCCTGCCCAGTCAGACAGAGGCACAAAGCAGTAGTGCCCCCTGGGGCTGTGGGGACAGACCTGGTTCAGGCCTAGGAAGCAGGTCAGCCAGGCACAGGGCAGCACAGGGGGCCAGTCTTCTGACCATGGCAGCTTCTCCTCTCTTCTCTGGAGCAGGCTGTCTAGTCCCCCACCCTGGTGTGCATGTCATTGTCAGTACAAGCGTGGCCATGAATTCCGCATCAGGTGGCCTGTTTCCATGTGTGGCCGACATGTGTTCATGCCTGGGCGATGAGCAGGGCCTGGGATGTGGACAATCATTCAGGCATCTTTAATGCCCCTGGGCCGGGTTCAAGGCTGGGCTTGCGGGTGCACTGGTGTTGGCTTAGTCTCCCTGGACTCTTCTCTTTTTCTTTTTAATTTTTTATTTTTGAGACAGGGTCTCACTATGTTACCCAGGCTGGCTTCAAACTGCTGGACTGCTGAGCTCAACTGATTGGATCACTGGGCACCTTACAGTGATGTGCCTCCCAAGTAGCTGGGACTACAGGCTCCTGCCATCTTGCCTGACTCTTATTTAACTTTTCAAACTGAGCATGTGCCTATGCATGCGCACACACATACAGACTCCTTATCCTGCTCACCACCCAGTCAGGGAGATAGGCACAGGCAGAAGGGCCACACTGTGTGTGTGCAGAGGGACACCACAGGGGGATCAGAGGACAGAGCAAACTGAACTCTGCCTGAGCCCTGGGGGGCTTCCCAGAGGAAGTGTCTTCCATGCAAGGACTTCAAATGCAAAGCACACTGCTCCAGGCAGAGACATTCTACTTTGGGACTCAAAGGTAGAGTGCTCCCTGTGGATTTGGGCCTGCCTGGCTGATCACTCCTCCAAGGCCCTAGACCCCTGGGGCCCCAGGCTTCCCTGTCCTGTCCCTTCTTGCCCCTTGCTTTGCCGTCTTCATCCCCACATTCACTTACTGTGTGGCTGGGAAAGTCCAAGCACCTTCCTGATGCCCCTTTGCTGAACACCACCAAGAAAGAACAGCAAAACAGGCCAAGCAGGCAAGCCGACGACAGGCAACTTCAGTGGAACCTTGGCTCAGGTGGAGGCATTTCATTTAGTCCAGTGATTTCCTAGAAGTTTCTGAGTCACCTAAGTCTCAAACTGAAAGGGCGTGTGGAGTTAACCTAGTCCCACATCCCTCCATGGCAGGCACAATCCCTCTCTAATTGCCCTTTGGGATCATCTGGTCTCAGCCCCAACCCTGCACAACCCAGAACACACACTCACGCACCCACCTGGGTCTCACTGGCAGCCTGCTCCTTTCGAACCCAAGCTGTGATGAGTGAGAGGTGCCCCCCACATTGCCTTCACATCCCAGGAGCCTCCTTGCCTTCTGGGAGGCCCCTCCTGCCCTGCACTCCCCTGCCTGGACCTGGGGACACAGTGGACGGGGAGACCAGCAGGCCTCACAAGCTGGGGATGGGTGAGCTCTGCTTTCTCTGCACTGTGTGGTCTTAGAGAAATTGATAACCTCTCTGAGCCTCAGTTTCTTTTGTCAAAGGTGGGAACAGGAGGGGAACGAAGCACTTTGCAAACTGTAAACTGCTCTGCAGATGCTGTTTATTAGGTTGAAGCCATTTGAGACCAATTACAGAACAACACATCAAGGATTATAGAACAATACAGGGGAAATTGCACACATGTGTAAGGAGGCCCCAGAAAGAGCCCAGGCCGCCATTGGCATGGTCTCTCTACATCCAGCATTCCCTGCACAAGATAAGCACCCCAGTCCGCAGAGCCAAGCTGGGGGAGGGGGATCAGCCCCAGGATCATGAAGACCTTGTGGCTCAGAGACAAGAGCTCAAGGGCAAGGGCCAGGGTTTGGAATTAGGTCTTCCAGCCTCCATAAATGGAGGCTGCACTCTAGCTGCCATAGGGCAGCTTCTAAGCCATAGTGTGAGTCACAGGAGCTGATGAAGAGAAGCCACTTTGCTATGGGGGAAAGGGGGTTTACTCCCTCTCTCCCAACACATTCTTACCCTACCCATCTCCTACTTAGTAAATGAAAATGAAGAGAGGGTAATTCAAGGGAGCATGGCAGATTCCTAGGGGCCTGTGCGGCATAGACTAAGGGGTTGCCTCCTAACCATGCTGGAGGCCGGCAGGGACTAGACCCCAGGAGATAAGCCTGAGCCTGCCTCCGCCCAGCAGCCCTGTTTCTCATTAAGACCAGTTAGTGGTTCCCAGGGCTCCAGTGCAGGGGGGCAGGAAGACACAGCGGGGGCGGGAGGACAAGGGGCTTCCTTTGGGCCATTCAAGGTGCCAGGGGACTAGGGGAACAGGAGAGACAGCCTGGCAGGGTAGGCCAGACAGAGACTGAGAGTGACCAGCCCTGCACAAGGGAGGGATGGGGGGGGGGGGGGCAGCGGCCTGATTAATCAGATGCTGGGGCAGGTGGACTGGCAGCCAGAGCCATTCTGGGCACCAGACTCTTGTTGCCTGACTGCCAGGCAGGCCGGTGGGCTGGGGGCAGGGGTGCCACTGGCCTCTGGTGGGGGTGAGGTTGTGGTGAATGAATCATTGGCCAGTGCCAGAAGCCTGCAGGCCCCAGCGTCTGTTCCCTGAGGACCAGCTAATTCACTTGGAGTGAGGCGGGCTGCTAATGATGAGAGCAGCCAGCAGCTATCTGCCTGGAGCACCAGGCACAGGGACCACTGAGCAAGGGGTCCAGGGGGGCGACTGAGGACCCACCCTTGGGAGGGCAGACCCTCAACCTTGGTCTGACTGAGCTGGAGGAGTAGAGGAGGTAAAGGCACCCCCTCCTGAACTACAAAGGGCCTCATTATGGGGGGACAGCTGGGAAGGGGGTGTGGCGTGCTGGTGAATGGGGAGGGACAGTTTATTCCCCAGTTGAAGGAGGAGGAACCATAATCCGCCAAGGCAGAGTTGAGAGCTCGGCCTACCAGGAATAGAAACTCAAGTCCCAGAGAAACAAATCAGTTGGAAAACAAGGCCGGTGTCTGGCCAGGATCTCTCTGAGGCTGGCTGTTTGCTGATGTTACACATGTGGCATTCCTGGCTGCCCACCCCACCTCCTTCACATACCAGGGTCTAGTGACCACAGGATGCATGAGTCTCTTCTGGGGTCCAAACCCTGAAAAGGACTTAGTACACAGGAATCACACCAGGGACAGCAGTCAATTTCCACTCACAGGGGACCCAAACCAGAGCTCCACACCCCTTCCTTGTGGAGGCCACCTGCAAGAGAGGGCTGTCAAGGGTGCCAATTCACAGGTGAGAAAGGGGAGGCTCAGAAGGCTCAATCACTTGCCCCAGGCTCTTGTAAGAAGTAGGTGTGTCGGGAATTACTGTCCTGCATAATCTCCAGGACTCAGGTCAGCAGTGAAGGGGGGTGGACACCCCATCAGCAGCCACGGGTTCAGAGGGCTGGGCACTAGTGGGGGGGAATGATGGTGTTTGTGGGGTCCTCCCTCCTATTTCAGTGTGGGAGGAGTCCCTCCCAGGGGATGGCTCTTTTTCAAACTCTTGGAAGAAGAGGAAATGGGAAGCGCAATTCCCCCAGTCTGACCTTGGGTGGAGGTTCCTGAGGGGTCGGGGCTTGCAGGGCTCTGGGGGCAACACAGTCCTGGGGGGAAATAGTCCTCCATGTTGGGCACCTGCCTGAAACCTGGGTCTTCTCATTGCCCCATGGGGTCCCAGGCTCATTTTCTGGGCTGAGACCAGCACAGGTGAGCAGAGCTTGCAGGACTCTGCTGCAGGGCGATCCCCAGGCGTGGTCACCTCATCCTGGGATCTGGGGAACAAAGGGGACCTGGCTTGGGTGAGCAGGTGGCCACCACGTGCTCTTCCACACCATGGTGGCTGGGCTGGTGGAAAGGAGCCTCGGGCGCCCTCTGCTGGCTTGGGGGCTCCTTGAGGGAAGAGATGGCAGCCGTGGGGCTCATCAACCTGTGTGCCACCCATGTGGGCCAGGTGCGATGTACCAGTGAGCGTTCTCCTGTAGAAGAGTGGGTGAGTGTGTGCAGGTGTGTCTAAGGATGCTGGGTTAGGTGCCGTGGTGCACGTGTGTGTGCGTGCGTGCGTGCGTGTGTATGACCGTGTCTGCACGTGTCCGTGTAGCAGGTGTGTTTACATACTCAAGTCTTAATCTGAGGCCCTCTGCTTGTTCGAGTGTGGTGTGCACGTGCTTCTGTGTGTGTGCTGGGTGTGCATTGTGTGAGTGTGGGCAGGGGTCAGCCCTGTGGGGTGTGAACGGATCTTCCAGGGCTTGCTGGGAACGTTTCAGAGCCTCATTACCTGAGCCTGCATTGGGGGGCAGCTCATGTGGAAGCCAGAGGGAGGCTGGTGGGGCGGAGTTGTCCACAGTCCACTGTGGTGTCTGTTCAGGGCCTACCAGAAGGGGAGGAAAAACTGAACGTGTTTCCATCCTCTAAGGAACTTTGCTTGTGAAAGCCGTAACTAGCATGCTCATTGAAGTGGTAGCCGCACTGGAGAGGCCCATATCATGCAGGGGGAACCTAGGGGGTCTTAACATAACCTGGAGCAATGCCCAAAAGCTCAATAGAGGTAGAGGGCTGGAGGAGATCTGGAGCCCAGGCTGAGGGGACAGGCAGGCAAGCTGAGAGAAGAAGTGGGGGCCATGGGATGGAGGGAGTGGACAGCACAGAATCTGAGGGAGAGGTGTGAGCACTGGGGTCCTGGAATTCAGTGGTGGGAAGCTGAGCCAAAGGGGTGGGTCTGCTGGCACAGGTGACCTGATTCTGCCTGGTAGCAGAAGCGACACTGAAGACATCTGGGCAGGGTGGAGGTCCACTGAGGGTGAACACGCACCCTCTGTCTCCTGCCAACATCCTGGGAAGGAAGCACATGGTTCTCCTATCAGAGGTGTGTGGGTGCTGACTCAGGCACCCCCGCCTGCAGCACAGAAGCACATGAGGACCAGCCAGGATGCCCAGGGCATCGGTGCTGACCAGGGCATCCATGCTGACCAGAAGGGCACACCTAGGTCCTGAAGCCTGCCCAATGATGACCTGGGGGCCACATCACCCTGACTCCCCCTCCCAAGGCCTGGCGGTGCCCATGCCACGCCAGCTGCAGCAGCCTCTGGGCACCTCTGTGCCATCAATGCCTCCTCTGTGGCTGGAAGGGTGGGCGGGGAAAGGCCTTGGGCCCCCGCCAGCCTGGTCCCCTCACTGGGTGGCACCAAGCTGGCATCCTCAGCACCATCACAGGGATCTTAGAGGGCACTTGCCATCCTTAGGCCCAGTGCCCCTGAAGTCCCTACTTATGAAATCAAGCCCAGGGAACGCCTCCTGCGCACATGCTCACAGAGCTCAGTAACAAGGCACGCGCCTGCGCACTCGCCCAGGAGGGGGGAGGCACGGCTTTATCTTTCTACCCTCCGACATCCTGACATCCTCTTGATATCAAGTCCTGCTGCCACCTGGAATCTGGAGGGGGAGCTTTTCTCCAGGGTGCCCAGGCCTTTCAGGGGGGCTCTGGAAATGCCTGAAGTGGCCTGCCTCTGCCCACCATTGCTCCAGCAGCCTCAGTTGCAGCCCTAGCACCTGCTGCTCAGGCCAAGGCCCTTCCTCCACCACCTGGAACCCTGCTTGGACTCAAGGACACACCTTGCCCTGACTCTGACTGCAAAGTCACCACTCTACAGAAGGTCATCATATTGCCCCAAAACAGCAGAGGTAGCCAAGGCTCAGAAAGGGTCACTGTCAGGGTTGGAACCCAACCTGTGTGACTCCTGGGCCTCAGTATTGCCTGCACTAGGGCTGCCGATCCCTGCACCCAGAAGCCCTCCCTTCCTCACTGCACTGTGGCTGTGGTCATTCTACTGCCCTGTCCACCAACTGCTCCCTGACAGCATCTTCTATGGCTCCCACTGACTCCAGGACACGCTGCCCATTCACTTGGGTGTTCAAGTCCCTTCATTCAGTCCCCTTCATACACCTCTGACCTTGCACCCCTATAGCCCCTCCAAGCCTTTGCCAGCACCCCCACATCCCTGGACCCCTGTCTCTGCCCTCCCTGCACCTAGTCTCATTCCAGCCGTGACAGGGAAGGACAAAGTGCTAACAGGGCATCCACAGTAACCATGCCACTGCCCTGCCGGGCCCTGCCCAGGTCTCCTGCTCCACCCCCCTCCCCTAGGTTTTCTCCCTACAAACCTCAGCCCCTGGCTTCTTGGGGATGGGCCCAGAAGCCCAAGGCCCTACACTGTTCATTTGCCTCAGCCCTGTCCTCCGTTCTCACCATTAGGCCGCCCCTCTCCTGGAGCAGGTGTTGGCAGGGACGACGGGAGCTGCCAGCCCCTCCTGGTTGCTAGGCTGGCACACGCAGCAGGGAGAACACGTGCTTGTGTACACGCAGGCCTGTCAGCTGCATCCACAGCCCACATGGCAGGAGCTGGCTGTGGGCATGGGGGATGCCAACAGGCCAGCCAGACCCCCAGGGTCAGGAGACACTGGCACAGAGCAGAGCAGGCCCAGGGGCCACAGGAGGGGAACCCTTCCATGACTCTTACTGTGGGGGTAGCAGAGGGTGGTGGGGTTCCCACTGCTGACACCCTGGGTGCCAGCTGGTCTTGCTTGGCTCGTTTCTCTGCATCCTGTCCGATGGGCCACAGGCAGCCCTCCTGGCATTACTGGGGTTCTAGGCACAAGCAGGAGGAGCCTACTGGCCTCCCCACATCCCTTTGCTTGGGGGAGGTCCTGCCTGGGCAGAAGACCTTCCCAGGCCTCTTCCCTAGGAGGCTCCCTCTTCTTAGATCCTCTCCAAGTGCTTTAATTCCAACCAGGAGCTCAGAGATGGACCTGGGCCTGCTTGGAGCTGCTTGGGGGACCTTGGGCTCCATTAGGCACAAGCCCTTCCAGTGGACTTTGAGGCTGTGCTCAGGATGGGTGCTACCTTGGGCTACGGGGCCACCTCACTCAGACTGGGCCCTCTTGCCCTCCCTTGATGTTGCCCTGGGGGGAAATTCATTCTCTGGGTGTGGGTTGGGAACCCTGAGGAGGTGGCAGAGGGAGGGGCACCATCCTGGGCAGAGGCTTCTGCCAAGCCATTTCCCAGCAGCCCCTGCCCTCCACTCATTATCAACTTGGGGTTTGTGTGCAAACAGCAGCTGGTCTCTTTTGTGTGTCTCCCCTCCCCCTCAGCTCCCTTCCCTCCTCCCCAATGCCTCCCAACTGGCTCCTCCATCTTATTCCCTGCCCCTCCCCTTCCCCAGGTGATTTAGAAGCTGGGGCCCTGGGGAATCCCCTGGAGAGGAGGCAGACCCTGCCCATTTCTGGCCCTAAATTCTCCTTCAGTTGCCATATTAAACTCATCTGGGACACCAGGAGAAACAGAGAGGGTGAGTAACCAAGACAAAGTCACAAAGTGGCCAGTTCAGAACCAGGTCTCACCCTGTGTGCCTGTCTGTAGGGCCTGTTTACTGGGTGAGTCTGCTCCCCACCCAGCCTCAGCTGTTCCTCTGATGCTCCCTCCCCGTCCCCAGCTCAGCACTGCTTCTGTTAGGGGGCCCTAGGCAGGTGGACCCACTCACTAGCCTAACCTACCTCAAGGGCTTTAACTGAAGCAATCCTGTGTGCCTGTGGTTGAGACAGGAAAACAAGCAGGGTTAGATGGCAAGTCCCTGTCGGTCAGGAGCTGAGCCTGGATGCTGAGGGCATTAGGAAGAGGGACCCTTTCAACAGTGGGCCCTGCGAACTGTGGAGGCAGAGACCAGGCCAAAAGTAAGAGAGAGCGAGCCAAGGTATGGGCCCTGGGAGAAGAGGTTGGGTCTAAGAGCCAGACTCCATCAGAGCATGTGGGGCCATGGCAGGGCAATGACATGCAGGTCTCTCCTAGACAATGGTGATTCCTTCACAGAAACAGAGCAGTTGGGCAGGTGGGGTGGTGGTGAGGACTTCTGAGTTCGAGGTGTTTCAAGGCCTTTGTGGAGTCTCCCAGGGGAGAGGGGAGGCAGGAAAATCAGAAGAGTCAACGCACTCCCAGAGGGTAGAGAGAATAAGGAAAAGGAGGCTGAGGATAGAGTCCTGAGTGGAAGCTCAGGGTCAAGGGAGAGAGCATCTCAACGAGGGGGAAGGAGAGCAGGAGTGTCCACTGGATCTGGGAACTGGAGCCAGGCAGGCTCTCAGAGGGCAAGTGCGTGGCGTGCCCAGCTCCTTACCAGTCACTCTGGTCTTCGCGTTTTAGCTCTTCTGGTCTTTACCATAGGCCTGACTTGGGATTAAAAACAAAACCAAACCTGACACCAATACAGTAACTGTTCCCATTTCACATCGTGAGAAACTGCAGCTCTAACTCAGTGAGCCTCCACTCGGTCTCAACTGGAATCAGGACTGGGCCTGCAGGTGTGTGTGTCCAGGGAAGCATCTGGACCGGGCTTGTCGCTGGCCTGCTGTCCCTTGCATGGACAAGCAGGGAGAGCGCTGTGGTCTGCCTTGCCAGGCACGGGGCTCCCGGTCCTTCATCGGCTCGCTGCCGGACAGAACCGGAGGAAGGCACCTGCGACTCTCAGGGGCCTCGCAGAGGCTGTGTCCCCAAGGCCAGCTCGGCATCCACGAGGCAGGGGAGGCAGCCCAGCAAAAGTAAGCTGGCGTGAGAGCGCGGGAAGCCGCGGCCCAGGCTGGACCGCTGCCCAGGTCCCGGTGCGCACCGGTAGCCCCGGACCCGGGGTCAAAGTTCAGACTCCCCACCGTCCTTTTCTGGGGCTTTGGCTCCGCCCTCCCGAGCCCCTTGGGGCAGCCACGAGCACACGAGTGTGCAAGGCCACTAACAGGCTGTGCCAGGCGGCGGGGCGGAGTCCCCCGGCCGGGTCGCGCGGGCCGGAAGTGGCCGGGCCGAGACCTGCGGCGGCCGGGGGCAGCGGCGGGCGCCGGCGGGAACAAAGGACGCGGCGGGCGGGGAGGTCCGGCCAGGCCGTGATTGGCGGCTGGTGGAGTCGGGACCCGGCCCGATTGGCCGCGGCCTCGGGTCCTCGCGCCCGCCCCGCCCCTCGCGGCCGAAACCCGAGCCCCCCGCGGCAGCCCCGCCCGCCCGCCCACGCCGCCGCCGTCGGCGCCCCGCACTCGGGGTGGCGCCGGGTCGCGGGGCCTGGGCCGCAGCGTCGTGCGGAGGCTCGACGGGCACGAGAGGGCCAGGGAGCCCACGTGGAAAGTGACAGCGGCCCAGGAAGCTGTCCCGAGGTGGTGCCTGGACTGGAAAAGCGGCCTGGGAACAGGGGGTTCTCGAGAGGCGGGCTAGGGGCAAGAGCAGTCTGCGCAGAAGGCCGCGGGCTGCAGGTCTGCCCAGGGAGGGGTGACGAGATGGCCGGAGCCTGGCAGCTCGGGGGCCACGCCGCCAGGCAGAGGCCCTGCAGGGTTTGGGATCACGAGAAGGAATTAACTGAGCTCATCCCCAGCCAGGCCTCTCAACTCCACGCTCTGGGCCCGCGGCCTGGGAGGTGAGAGAAGGGGTGGGGCTCCAGGCTGGGCCACCAATCATAGCCTCCGCTCCACTTTGAATCTGGGCTGGCGGGCGCGGGCTGCCGGCCGCCAGGTGTGCTGGCGACCTCTTTGTCCCCACTTGTCTGCCAGGCACGTACCACCCCGCCCCTACCCTACGTGAGGCCCTGGGCCTCACCCAGCTAGTTCCCCTCCTCCCTCCACCCCGGTGGGGCCCGAAGCTGGGCCTAGGTTCAGCCCGTGCTGGACTGGTGACTGAGCCCTGCCGCGGTGCGGCCCCACCCCCAGGCCTGCACAGGGATCCTAATCCGAAAGGGACAGATGCCTCCATCTCCCCAGATGGCCACCAATGACCCGATAGTGCAGGGGGTGGGGTGGGGCAGGGAAGGAAGAGCCCATGATTTGCAGCAAAAAAGAGACCTGGAAGAGGGTTGGTCTAGGCACCAGCTCGGCAGCTGTGTGCGGCAAGCCCCTTCCTTACCTGCCATGTGGCTTCGCTGTTGGAAACCCGATAATGGGGGCCTATCTCTCAGGTCACTCTGAAGATTAAATGTAGAGGAGAGGGCTTTTTGAAAGTAAAGCTTCCACATGATTGTTAGTAAGGTCAGGGGGTATGTTATCGTTACCCAGGTGCTGGGGGACTGGCCGCCCCTAAAGGGTGGGTGAGTCTCAGGGACTCACCAATGGGCAAGGGTGTCAGGAGGGATGAGAGCCACTTATGGTGCCTATCCTGGTGAATCCCTGATCCTCAAGGCCCTGAACAGAAGACAGTCAGAGTATGAGGGTTCCTGGTCCTCACCATCCCGAGGCTATCCAGGAAAGATGGGCATAGGAATTGGGCAGCTTTCTCTTTCTTTATCTTCAGCCCTGGGAGTGTAGAACCTCTCAGGTCAAGGCTGGAGGGCAGGTCTGGGGCCCACATACTGGGCCCCCCACACCCCTAACTCTCCCCTATCCTCTGCTTCTGCCTCCTCCCTCCCCAGGACTCTGGCAAGAAACTAATCCCCAAGACCCCCCATGTTGCCTCCTGGATGAGTCTCAAATCTGTCTTCTCTCCATCCACTGCCATCCTGATCACTGCTGGACCATGGTGACAGCTTTAGCTAGCTAGTTCCCTTGCCATCAGGCTGGTCACCCTGCAGCTGTGTGAAAAACAAACTAGATCTTGTCCCCTCTCTGGGACTGCCCGCCCCAGTTTTCTCATGGTGCCTGGGTAGGCCCACCGTCTGGAACCAACCTGCCCATGATTAAATGCTAATTGTGCCTGAATGTCCCTATCTGAAAATTGGGGATGATGATAGAAACTGGGCAGCGTTCTGGGTACTTAACACACATCCTGTACTGTCCTTTATAATCCTGTGACAACCTAGGAGATTTAACTCATGTCTGTCTGCCTTACTCTAATAACAATAAAGAACAATAGAAGACATTCTGAATTATCTAGCCCATAGTCATTGACTAAATGAACTAACGCATGCCAAAAATCTAGAACATCTTAGAACACAGCTGGTTCTCAGTACATTCTAGCTGTTATTTTGACCAAGTCCTTCCTGCCAGCCCCCACCCCATTACCTTCCAGTCCCTCTAAACTGTAGGCACACACCTCTTCCCTTGCCCTAACCACCTCCCCCATCTTTCTTTTCTGTCCTAGCACCTGGCACAAAATGAGTGCTTAATACATATTTAGAAATGAATTAAATGAAGTTTTTTAGGAGACCAGGCTGAAGGGATTAACAATGCTCACACGCCCCCTGGTGGTCATCCTGGGCATTTCATGCCTTGGCCAACCTTCAAAGTGGGAGGGCAGAAGACCTGCTTCATAGCCTGGGAGAGCTGGAGGCCACCACCCAAGGATACTCTGCAACCCAGGGTCTGGATCCCAGGAGCTTAATCCTGCCCACATGAAAATGGGGCGGCAGGGATTTTCAGCTCCTGGGCCAGTTCACCTTCCATCTCTCTTGAGATCCTCTTGGAGGGGGTGACACAGGTATACTGTGGGCTGACTGTGTGCTCAGGAGGCCAGCAGGTTTTATGTTGAGAAGATTGTGTGTGTGTGTGTGTGTGTGTGCGCGCGCGCGTGCGAGCGCAAGAGAGAGCCCACATTCATGGATCTGTCCCCTACTCATGTGGTGACTGTTACCAGGAACACAGAACCTGGCTGGGTCTGAGAATGCTGGGACTCAGTCTGCCAGGAAACCAAGGGTGGGCTGCAGCCTCTCACTGGGAATTTCTGGATATTCGTGCACTCAATGGTGTGTAGGTGTGAGTGGTGTAGAAGGACTAATACCCAGGCACAGCCCAAGTCTTCTTGCACACATCTTGCTGCAGGTGCCTGTATGAACCTGGGAGGGAATCTGGTTTTCTCCTTCTCTTTCTCTTGCAGGTATGTGTTCACTGTGCTGGTCTGACTGGCCTGCTGTCACTCCACCTGATGAGCACCTGCTTTTTTTTTTGGGGGGGGGGATCCTGTACTGGGCATGGAATCCTTAGGTGTTTTACCACTGAGCTGCATCCCCTGTCCTTTTCATTTTTTTATTTCATTTTATTTTGTACCAGGGATTGAATTCAGGGGCATTCAACCACTGAGCCACATCCCAGCCCTATTTTATATTTTATTTGGAGACAGGTTCTCACTGAATTGCTTAGTGCCTCCCTGTTGCTGAGGCTGGCTTCCAACTTGTGATGCTCCTGCCTCATCCTCCCGAGCCACTGGGATTACAGGTGTGCGCCCACCACACCAGCTTCATTTTGTATTTTGAGAGGGTCTCACTAAGTTGCTGTGTTGCTTCGCTAAATTGCTGAGGCTGGCCTTGAACTTGGGATTCTCCTGTCTCAGCTTCCTGATTCACAGGGATTGCAGGCATGGCCACTGCTCTAGCTGAACACCTGCTGTGTTCACACCTGAGGTGAAAAGAGTCCTGTGTCCTTTCGTGAGAAGTCAGGTGTATCTGAGTTAAAATTCAGCCTTCCCCTGGCGGCATGATTCAGACAAGGGATTTAACTCCTCTGAGCCTCGGTTTCCTCATCTGCTGAATGGGGAAATGTGAGTGCCTGCCTCCTGAGTTGTTGTGAGAAGTAAATGAAGCAGGATGGAATACCGGGAGCAAGGTGAAGGCATATGGTCCACGACAGAGTTTACTGGAGTGTTTTGGTTTCTATTAGGGCTTCTGTGCTGTGCATGTCTCTGTGTTCTGAGACCCATGACACATAAGAGCCTGTTAGACCAGACCCTGCAGCATTTAGAATGGCTGCGAGCAGTCCCTGAGCCTGCTAAGAATACTGTAAGACTGCTGGGCAGCCCACCTGGCTTGTGTCTTGCCAACACAAATGCACGCCCAGGGGACCTGATTTTCCAAATCCTCAAACAGAACACCTGGTCTGACCAAGTAGATATATTCATGGGGCTGAAGGGGCCACATGTTTGAAGCAGGTCCTCACAGGACTCCCAGCTTCCAGCTGTGGCACATTTGGCCACCTGGGGGAGCCCTCTGTCCCCTTCAGTCAGAGGAGTGGTGGGGGATGCATGTGAGGGGAGGGCTGTGCAGCTGGAGGGCTCAGGGGAGGCAGGGAGCCCAGGGTTTGCATGGTGAGGAAGCAGTCCTTCCACCAGCCAGGCTAGGGGTTAACCCATCTGTTGCCAGCCCCCGCCCCTTAGGCCCCAGGGATCTGGAGGAGATGCTCAGGGGAAGGTGGCTGGAGCTGGGGGATCTGATCTCCTTGGGAGCAGGAACATCAGAGAAAAACATGATGTTCTGTGCTCAGCCCCCCAAAGCCAGCCCACCCTGTTGCTGGGAGGAGCAATGTGCTGCTACACATGATGTGTCCTCAAACCACTGGAATTCCAAAGTCAGCCCCGATGCTTGAGGCCCTCTGCAGTGGTCTTCAACCTTAGCCTTAGGCTTCCCTGGCCCTTGCTCACATTGAGAGCTCAGTGCCAGGACCCAGAAGGCAGAGTGCCCTCTGGCTCTTCTGTGAGCAAGAGTTGCCCTGTGCCTGTGCTTCCAAACCCTCACAGGCCTGGGAGGTCACTTCACTGTTACATCCTCATGCCTGAGGACATGAGGGCACAAGGGGTGAGGGACCACTTAGCTGGCAGGTAACCAGGAGTCTTGAAACCCAGGTATCTGATGCCAGGGCCCTGGTACTCAACGGCCCAACCCTCTGCCACTCTTGAAGGGAGAAGGCTAGCATCAAGACCCAGGTGGACAGAGGAAACTGCAGTGAAGCCAGGGGTGCCAAGTTGGACGCCAGGGAATGGGCACACCTGGGAGCAGGGAGGGGGAATCTCAAAGGACAGAGGACCAGCAAAGTCACAGAGGTGCAGACAGCAGTTGCAGGACAGCCATGGGACTGAACAATGAGGAAGGGAAGAGGAAGTGGGCTGGGGCATGGACATGTCCTTCAAAGTGTAGCCATGAAGAAAGACAGTGGGGAGGCAGATGGGCTCTGGTGCTTCGCGGTAACATGAGAGGGGCTTGGGTGGCTTCAGCATTGGCTGGAAGGAGCCATCGTGGAGCTCAATGGCGGAGTCAAGTGTCCCCGATGAGGGATGGTGTAGAATGGAACCATGCGCAGCAAGAGCCTGCTGATGGGGGGTGTCTGCCACTCCTCTGCTTCCTCCCTGGAGACAGACTGGGAACTGTCTTCAGGTACAGAGGCAGGAAGTGAGGTGCCCCGAGGGGGAGGGGGACTAGTCAGTGGGGACCTCTGTTGCTGCCCAGGGTCTAAAAAGGCCTTTGAAACTGCCAGGCAGGTCGGGGTAGAGCATCTGGGGTGCACGCCTACAGGCTGGGGCGGCCCCTTCCCAGCTGCCTCACAACGGGGTCTTCCCTTCTAGGCCAGGGTTCCTCTGAGGCTCACTCTCTGTGTGGGGTTCTGAATCCAGCTCCTCTGCGGTCCACTCAGCCTCCCACTAGAACCCCTGAAGTCCACTTCTGGCCAGAAGGTGGCCCTGCCTGCTGGTCCTGGGAAGCCACCCCCCAGGCCTAGTCTGCCCCTCAGCCTGGGGAACAGATGGCCTGCCCTCCCTCCTCACTGCTCTGTGATCAGGAGGGGCCTCTCCTGCTCATGGCCGCTTGTCTCCCTGTCACACTCTGGGAAGCAGTGAGCTGAAAGGGACAACATCTGGGTCTCCCCCGGGCCCCAGTGGCCCAGCTGCCAGCCTGTGGCAGCCTTGGGGAACAAACACCCCTCCCCCAAGCTGGTGTCACCCTACCCAGCATTCTTGGAGACAGGGCCCAAGACTGGCTCCCTGCCACCCCGGGGTATTTCATGCAAGGAAGAGCCCTGTGAGCCTGGCCCGCATGCCCTTCCCGAGTCCACAGTGGTCCCTGGGGAGGGAGCAGCAGTCAGCTCCTCCTGGATCTGTGCCACATCATCCCCAGACTGAAAGGCACTCCTTTCTTGGCTTGAGGTATGACATGCTGACATCTGTAGGGTGATCTGGGACAGAGTACTGAGCTTCACTGAGGGACAGGGCTCTGGGCTCACAGGAGGGGGTCTGGCTTCCAGCTGGACTGTTCCCTGCAGATTATGTCACCATGCCCCTTCAGGTGCCCAGGCCACTCCTGTCTTTGCAGATACCCAGGGGTCAAGTCATGGGCACTCTTTGGGGCACCTGGGTGTGACTTGTCCTAAGAGAAGGCATTGACTTTGACTGATTTACATGTGGGTCATTTTTGCATTTCTCACCAGGCTCTGGTCTTGACCTCCCTGTCCCTTCCCACCCAGCTCCAGTTCAGTTGGGCCTACTCTCCCAGAATCAGACGAATTGCATTCTCTGGCCAGAAGCTGACTTCAAGGGTTCTAGTGGGAGGCTCAAGGAATGAGGGCCACCTGTCCAAGGTCACCCAGCCAGCTAGTGTCAGAGCCCAACTTCAACCCTGACTTGAGAACATGTCTGGGGCTCTTTAGAACCCCGGCCTGGCTGTATTTGGCAGTGTAGGTGTGCTCTGGGGGATCCAGAGGGCTGGGCCAATGAAGGAGCCCTGTCTGCAAATCCACACTTCCAGCATCGTGGGGAACACAGTGACGAGTGCACATGTGTCCCGCTGTGGGTGGAGGCAGGTGACAGGAAAATGGAGTCTGGGAGTGGGGTCTGCTCCTCTTGTCCTTTCTGGGCGGGGGCCTTTACTGGCCACCCCAGTAAGCCCTGTGAAATGGGTCTGGACTAAGCTGGACTAAAGCAGCCAAGTGTGCTGGGACAGAGTCTGGCCCAGGGGAGCCTGTAGAGCTGGATGGGGTGTGTGGGCTCAGGGACCAGGAAAGCCTCCCTCCCGGGGCCCGTCTCCTCATCCCAGGTAGAACTAGACATTCCTATCAGTTGCCCTGCACTAACCTTGGTTCCTGAGTTTCCTCTGTCAAAGATGCAGTGGTGGGGTCCAGTGGGGAGCACCAGTCCTGGCCTTCCCCTCCACGCCCAGCCCCATCCCGGACCCCACTGAGGCTCCCACCACTGCACCAGGCCTGGAATGATGCCCACCTCCTCCTGGCAGGCTGGGTCTCTAGAGAAGGGTGAGCACTCCCTGCAACATAAAACTCCTTCAGGGGAGGGAACCGTCTCAGGGCACAGACCCCAGATCCCTCCTGGAAGGACTGTGGACCTCATTCTCTCTTGACCTTGACCTGCCAATTCAGAGGGGGCTTGGTCCCAGTTGGGCTGAAGTCTGCCAGACAGCAGGCAGCCTTAGGGGTCTGAGCCCAGTCTGTAGGTTGGGATAAAGAGTGGACCTTAATTGCCTCAAACAATTAAGGAGGGGCAGGAAGGAGCAGGTGTTTCAGGGTCTGAGGTCTGACAGCCCCTGACAGGTGGGTCCTCTCCTCCCAGCCATCAGGAATCAGTTCACAAACATACAGACACAGCCATGTACTCACAACTGCCCACACCTGCCCAGCTAGGTGGGCAGGCAAAGCTCAGCCTCAGGCTCTGGAAGTTCCAGGGCCTAAGGGGCTCCACCAACAGCAGCAGGCACTGCAGATTAGGGATCTTAGCTTGGGCACTGGGGAGAGGGCAGGTCTCGCTCCTGGGAAAACCAAGCCAGGGCCGACTCTGGCATCGTCCAGGCCCCAAGAGCAGGTTCACCCAGGGGCTGCCCACTCCTCAACCTAGGACCCCAAGATGCCCCTGGCAGCAAGGGCCCATCCAAAGGGATAGCACTGATGCTATATGTGGCAAGGAGCCCTCCTCTTTGTCACAGCTGTGGACAGGAAGGCTATAGGTGTGCCTGGGGCTCAGGGAGATGCCACCACACAGTGGTGCTGACACGAGGCCTACGGGGGTCCAGTGCAGGGGCACAGTGCAGAGTGCCCAGTGCAGGGGCCCAGTGCAGGGACACAGTGCAGGGACACAGTGCAGAGTGCCCAGTGCAGGGACACAGTGCAAAAGCGTGCAGAGTGCCCAGGCAAGCAGGCACCCCATTCCACTTCCGTGTCATTCAGGACATGCCTGAAGGACCAAGTGCATGCCAGGAAGCCACCTGGTTGTGACAGCAGGTGGAAGGGAAGAGTGTTCTAGAAATGGTGTCATAGGTGGTGGTGGGGGGAGCTGATGTCATTTAGCCTAGAGTGGGTGGCTTCAAGGTGGCACCTTGGCTATCATTCAGTATTGCTTCGTCTGCATTCTGACAACACACCCATTGGACACCACTGTGTCCAGCTCTGTGGGAGGCATTGGGATTCAGCAGGGGGCAAACCTGCCCCTGGATCCTGTCTTCATAGGGTGTTCAGGGTCAGGCACAGTCAGGACCATGAGGACGATACTAAAGATGGAAGGCCTCGATTCCATACAGGACAAAGTACGCCAAGGCAGTGAGGGCTCTGACACCGAGGGCTATGGAGGAGTGCACAGGAGAGGTGTCTGCTGCAGGTGGTTGGATTGAGTGACATGAGGATTAACGTCCCTCCTAACACTGAGGGGACATCTGATCAATGACCGGATGATGGGATGCCCCATGTTTCAGAGGATCCATTTCCTCATCCACCTTCTCCAGGTTCCTCAGAGATTCTCCCCAATGGAGAGTGTCCAAAACCCACAGTTTACCACTGGTGTGCTGCTCCCGTGCGTTGGGCAAGCATGGCCACTAACATGTTTTTTTTTTTTTTTTTTTTCCCTGGGAACTTGAACCCAGGGGCTCTTTACTACTGCGCAACATCCTCAGTCTTTTGTAAAAGTCTTTACTTTGAGATAATATCCCATTCAGTTACTGAAGGTAACTGGGTGCTGGGGCTATCTCCACCTCCTGAATTGGTGCCCAGCTAACCCTGACATTAACAAGATTCTCTACTTCAGCTCCTGGAACCTAGTGTCCCACAGAACAGTGGTTTTCTAACTGGGAGGCTTGGACCCTGCGATTCCTACTGACTCAGGATAGAGCAAGGTGGGCTTGGGCTAGGGGCAGGAGGTGACTTTCCAGTGTCAGTAGTAAGGGAAGTAGCAGGGGAAGGGGCTTGGGGCTAAGAGCCCTGTGACTCAGAGATGAGGGAAGAACCTCAGGGAGGCAGGGATTAAAGGGCTTTGGGAGGAGGGACAGGTCACTGGAAACTGGTCAGAGGAACAAGGGAGCTAGATGCAGGGAGTGGAAGGGCACACAAAGGCCTCCTGGACTGGGTTCTCTGTAATGCAGCTTCAAATGATCCTACCTGAAACCAGACCAGTTAGAGATGCTCAGGGGAGCAAACTGCCCACTGAACGCCCCAGGGTAGAGTGCGTGGTGCACACCTGCAATCCCAGCCACTCTAGAAGCTGAGGCAGGATAGTGGATTCTAGGCCAGCCTGAGAAATAAAGACCTTGTCTCAGTGACAGAATGCTTGCCTAGCACGTGGGAGGCCTTGGGTTCCATCCCCAGCCCTAATGACAACAACAAAAAGACTCAAACCTAAAACATGCCACAGGGAGCCTGGGCTACTGGACGTGGAAGTCTGCTGCTGAAAGGCCATAATCTGAAGAATTCAGGGGCCCGGAGTGAACACAGGGCCTGGTGTAGGGAGGACTGGAGCAGTTTGAGGGCCATTGCGTCACTGTCCCGCATCTTGGGCAAGTTCAGGGTCCCCCTTGGCCTGGGGAGGGACCCCTGTCTGCTTCTAGCTTTGATGTCAAGCCCTCAAGGAGGGCTGGAGCCTGCAGCAGGCCTGGGAACAGAAATGAATCACATTTCCACAGATCAGCTCCTTGGTGTCCCATCCCAGGGCCATCCCTCTCATGAGTCACCCTGCTATCCCCCCCATGACCAAATATAGTTCCCAAAGTCTAGGGAAACAGAGGGTGCCACGCTGTGCCAGCATCAGCAGGCCTGGAAGGGGCAAGGGGCCTGCCAGGGCACTCTTCACCCCTTCCTCCCAGGCCTGTGGTCTCTGCCTGGACTTCCAGCCTCAGGGACACTCTCACAAACACCGTGGAGGCAGGAGAGAGGGTCTGGCCAAGCAGTGTCCACTTCCTCCCAGGGGAATCTGGGAGGTTTTCCTAGGAACAAAGAGCAAGGTAGGGGGACTTTGTTCTCAAGCTGAGACTGGGATCACCCAGGGCACAGTCTGGCTGTTCCTAGCAGCCGCTTGGGCACCGCCTAGGCCTTCAAAGCCACCACATAAGGAAATGTTTGTGTCTTCAGCCACACAGCCTTTGGGCAGTGGCTCTGCTTGGTCCCTCCCTCTCACTCCCCGCCCAGGCCTCCTCCCTGACAGGCAGTGGCTAGGGCAGCTGGACCCAAGAGGAACCGCCCTGAGGCCCTGGCAGGGGGAATGGGTCCACCCTAGAGGATTGGCTAACCCCAGGGAAGGCAGGAAGTGCACTGGCCTGCTTGGTGGTCCTCCTGCTATTCTGCCTAGGGGACACCCGCTTGGCAGGGTGTCCCCTCCTCCTCACTTCCCAAGCAGACTGTGTGTGGGGGTGGGGGCTACCTGATTCCCAGGGCAGGACATGCCTGGGGACTACCAGGACTGGCCATCTTGGCTTTGAGATCTTGGAGCTGTCACACCCAGGAGCCTCTGGAATGGCCTGGAAAACTCTCTCCCAGAGGAACTTCCACACACCCAGCAGCAACAGCCACTCTCGGTCCCTTGAGTCCCTCTCCAGGAGCCCAAAGCAAAGGCTTATTTCTTGGTGTTGTCACAGAGTCATCCAAGTCCCAGCTGCTGCTTAGAGGGGAAGCATTTCATAACCTGCCTTCTCGTGGGCGAAGATTGTTTCCCTCCGGAGTTTTCATTGAAGTACTTACTCAGGCATACAGGCCCCACACAGTCCACAGGCCTCTGCAGGAAGTCAGTAGGCACAAGGTGGCCTTCTCTTCTTGAAGGACCCCTCCTCCCTTAAATGCATCCCTTTGGAGGTCAGCGGCCAGAAAAATTCCCCACCAGGTGTTTCCTGGGCCCAGACCCCCATGCTTAGAGCAGCCTTCAGAGGGGGCAGGTCCAGCCTCTGGAGACCTTACACTTCAGGGGTCCCTGAGCGATGATGGCATCTCCCAGATCCTGAGGCCTGAGAAAGGTTGAGACCTGCCTGTGTGGCAGAGAGGTAAGACCACCTCACTCACTTCTGGTCAGACTCAAGACCAGGCCTCAGGTGCCGCCTTCCTGTCTCCAGCCTTTGGCCCTGTTGGTGGATGAAATGATAGCAAAACCTACCACATGCCATGCCTGAGTGACACAGGGATCACAGCCAGCTGCTGGACCCAGGACCTGCCTCTCAGGTGGGCAGAACTGCTCTGCTGTGCTATCAGAGTGCTGATGGTCCTGCTCTGATGGACAGCTGGAGTGACCACTACCTTCTAAGAAGCGTCCCAGCTGATGCCAGGAATATGGCCAACTTCCACAGCACCAACTGTGGCTGGCCCAACTGTAGACAGACCAGGAGAGGGAGGATGTACTCCAGGTCACTCCCCTCGTGGAGAGGCAATGTGGCCCACCCACCCACGCTATAAATCAAGAGCCAGCATGGGCTTTTGTGCCACTGCCAGTAGTCCCAGCTACTCAGAAGGCTGAGGCAGGAGGGTCACATGAACCCAGGACAACAAAGTGAGCCTGGGCAATAAAGTGAAACCCCAACCCCCACCCTCCAAATCCTTGGGTGTCAGAAAATTTATTTCAGATGGAAATGATGTGGCCTACACCAGAAGACTGTCTGGGAAGTGGCCCATTCTCTCATGAGGCCTGTTCAAACGGGCTCAGTGACATACTGAGGTTGTGGTGGACTGCTGTCCTCAGTGGGAAGTTGGAGGTATGAGAGGTGGGTCCTCAAGTTTTCTTCCTGCACCTCCCCTCAACAAACAGGTCGCCTACACACCCTCCTTTCCATGACTGCTGTCTCTACTTAGAACCCTGTCTTCTTCTCTCTTGCTCCTTTGAGGCAGGGTCGTGAGCCTTGACCCTGATCCTTCCACACTAGGCCTTGGCAGCCATACTGGTCTCCCTTCTGCTTTCTCCGGAGGCTTTGCCTGACCAGGAGGAGCCAGACAGTCTCCTCTACAGCTGCATCATGACGCCTGTAACTTTTTGTATCCCCCACCGGCTAGTGCTCCTGGCCACTCCATGTCACTTGTCTGCAGTGCAAAAGTCGGGTCCACAACACAGCAGCAGCCCACATGTCAGTGAGGAAGGAATAGAGGGAAGGTTAAGAATCACACTGGGTGTGTGTTTTGGCGGGAGTGGAGGATCACACAGGGTGGCAGGAACGTCATTGCATTTTGCACTACACTCATAGGAGGAAATGAATCCAAACAGGCCACAATGGGGCAGTTTTTGCGGTTCACAGGACGTGGGGGCGGGGCTTGCACTTGCAGGCCCGCCCCCTCCCCAGTGCACGTGTCCGCGTACACCCCAGGTTCCTGCAAACGCGCGCTCCAGCACACTCAGGCTGGTGAGCAGCTGGACGATGTAAACGCAAGTGTGCACGCACTCAGGTCCCCAGGTGTCCTCAAGCTCGTGCACATGAGTTACGTGAAGCCCCACGAGGTCCTGCCTGGCACTGCAAACACGACTTTGGGTGCGCACGCCGGGCAGCGGGCACTCTCCGAGACTGCACACCCGGGACGGCGCACGCCGGGCGCCTTGCACACGCGAGGCCGAGCGCGCCCCGGGGGCCGGCCCGCAGCTGCAACCCGCGGCTCTCAAGGCTTTGTTGAGCCAGCTTCCGGGCGTCCATCACGCGAAGGCCGCGCGCCGGCCCAGGCGAGGCGCTCGAGCACGAAATGGCGGGCGGGGGCGGGGCGAGGGCGGGGCGCTGCGACCGGCCGCTGCCCACTCCCGAGCCCGGGCGGGGCGCACCGCACTCTTGCGCAGGCGCAAGGCGCAGCGCGCGTTCCCGCGTCCCTCCCGACGCGCGCCGGGACACAAAGGGCTGGAGGGAAAGCACGGAGCGCGGGTGGGGCCTGCGGAGCGGCTGGCGGTCGGGAGCGGCCTGGAGCGGACTCGCAGGGCGGGAGCCGGGCTCGCCGGAAACGCGCGCTGGAGCGCGGGGCGGGGCCGTGTGGCGCCGTGGCCTCCGCTCTCCTCCTTCAACGGTCGTAACGGCGTCGCGGGCCGGGCGGGGCGGCCGCAGCGCGCAGGCGCCGGACGCGCCGCGAGGACGGGCCTCCATTTTCTTCTCGCGCCCTCGTGGCGGTCTGCGCGCGCTTCCTCCTCGGCGGAGGGACAGGCATGTCCCGCGAGGCCTTCGCTTCGGCGCCGAGCGCGAGACCCGGCCCTTTGGAAAGTGTCCGCGCGATTTGGGATGCGAGTCGCGTTTCCCACGGAAAAAGAAAATGCACCCGGGGCCCGAGACTAATGCAGGGTCTCCACGTCGCCATGAGGACGCTGGAAAATAAAGCCGCTTTATTATTATTATTTTCCTTCTTGGTGCCCTTAACCACTGAGCCTCGTCCCCAGCCCTTTAATTTTTTTTTTTTTTTTTTAAACTTAGAGAAAGGGCCTCGCTGAGTTGCTTAAGCCCTCGCTAAATCCTGAGGCTGGCTTTGAACCCGCGATCCTCCTGCCTCAGCCTCCCGAGCCGCCGGGATTAGAGGCGTTGCGCACCGCCCTTGGCTGAAAACAAAATTATTTATTAGAGATGTTCGTTGAATGTAATGGTAACAATTTTATTTTTATTTATGTTTTGCATGGTACTGGGGACAGCCCAGCCCTTTAACTTTTTCAGATGGTCTTCAGCAGCCCTGGCTGGCCTCGAACTTGGGACCCACTTGCGCAGCTTCCGTGGTACAGGCCTGTGGCTAACGTTATTTTTAACCATAAAATAGTATATGTTTCATAATATTAAATATTGAAAGAAAGAAATGATAAGCTAGCATTCGCAGACTGCTTAAAACCAACCAAACCTGGCCGGGTGCACGCCTGTCATCAGGGTGACTCTGGAGGCAGGCTGGAGGATCCCAAGTTCAAGGCTAGCTTTAGCAACTTGCAAGGCCCTAAGAATTGAGCGAGACCCTGTCCCAAGATAAAAATAAAAAGGACTGGGGATGTGGTTCAGTGGTTAAGCGTCCCGGGTTCAACCCCAGGTTACACACTGGGGATAAAACCGGAACTTCAATTGAGCACAAGTATACTATTTATGGTAACATAGAAATAATTGCCGTTTTTTAAGAGGTTTTGTTCTTGTTGTTGTTTTAGATACTGGGGATTGAACACTGGGACACTTTACCACCGATCTATATTTCCTACCCTTTCTTATTTTTTGAGAGATTCTTGTTAAGTTGCCTGGACTGGCCTGGAGTTTGTGGTCTTCAGCCTCTGGAGTTGCTAGGATTATACACCTGTCTCGGGGTGTATTATTTTCAGAAAAGTAATAGGGGAATGATTGGAATATTGTAAAGTATTTTTAAATTTATTGTGAAAACGAGCCTGGTGTAGTGGTGCACACCTGAAATCCTAGCAGCTCAGGAGACTGAGGCAGAAGGATCATAAGTTTAAAGCCAGCCTCAGTAAGACCTCATCTTTAAATTTAAAAAAAAAAATATATATATATAGATAGATAGATAGAGGGTTGGGAATGTGGCTCAGTGGTTAAACATCCCTGGTGGGTTCAATACCTGGTAGCAAAAAAATAAAATTCATTGTGAAATGGCATAAACTTTGCAGCAAAAATTACTTGTAAGCTTGGCTCAGTGGCATAGGCCTGGAGGCTGAGGCAGGAGGATCACAAATTCAAGGCAAGCCTCAGCAGTTTAGCAAGCCCTAAGCGGCTTAGAGAGACCCTATCTCTAAATAAAAAATAAAGGGCTGGGCTGGGATTGTGGCTCAGCAGTAGAGCGCTTGCCTAGTGTACGGGAAGCCCTGGGTTCGATCCTCAGCACCATATAAAAAATAAATAAAATAAAGATATTTAAAAAAATAAAGGGCTGGGAATGTGGTTTTGGTTAAGCACCACTGGGTTCAATCCCCAGTACCAAAAAAAAAAAAAAAAAAATTACTTGTAGTGTTCAATTGAACACAATATTAACTGATAAAAAAAAAAGAAATGTGTTCACAAAAATACTTTGTGGAATGAGGTGGTCATTTTATTTCAAGTAAAGTGCTGTATTTCAAATTTTTAATGGTGAAAAGTACCAATGCTGTAAATGGGACACTGGGTCATGTACAATGTGACAGTGTTGAGCAATATGCTGCTGCTTGACAAGGCTCCAGCGTGTTGCCAGTTGTGGTTACTTGTAACAAGTCGTGGCTTGTGTTTTCATCTTTTTTCTAAACAGTTATGCATTGGTTATTGTGACATAACTCTAAGAGGTAAACCCATATGGATTTATTGTAAACTCTGGCCATAGTGGAGTATATAGTAATTGCTATAACCTTGACTTGTGGAAAATGTGCTCAAGGAGAACCCAGTGGTGGTGTTCTGCTTGGGAGTAAGGTAGTTCTACAAATGCTTGGAAGTGGTAGAGGATACACAGTCACACTGTTGTTTGTTTTTGGTTTTGATAACCTATTTACTGCTTATGACATGTTACACGTTTGAGATACTGTAGTCTAAGCTGTGGGCACCAGGAGAGAAAACAGACGAACAAATATCATCTAAAACCCGTAATGCAGATGAAAAAAAAGCAAGAGGATTGTTCAACAATCAAAAGAAACAAACAAAAAGAAACAGAGCACAGCCCGTGTTCCTCCACCAATGGCCCTGAGTCCCTACAGCAGTTTATTGGGGGTGTGGATTAACATGGTGGTTGGTTTCTAAGTATTCCAGCTCTATTAGAGGTAAAAAAAAAATGGTGTTGGCCTTTACTCGCTGGAATAATTGATATGTGTGTTGTAAATGCATGGATTATTCACAGTTTTGTGAACAAAGACAAGAAAGATCTCTAAATTTGTTGTCTCCAAAGAGACATCTGCATATAATAGGAAGCAACAAGAACCCATCAGGAGGAAGAAAGCAAAACTTGTGGAACTGCTCCCATCCAAGACGGCATCAGACCTGACATACAGAACCATGCTGTTCTCAAAGGACAAGAAAGAGTAGTCAAAACAAGTCACATCATGAGAAACCAGCAGTGTATTGTCAAAAATGTGATTTAACCCTTATTTGAAGGGTTTTGCTCCTTTCCACCGAAAGTAATTGTTAAACAGGTTATGAAAGTCACTTCTTTGTATGTTGTATAATGAATGAAAGGATATCTTATTTGCTCAATGTCCTATTTATAGAAAGTCTTATATAGGTAAAAGATACTCCATTTTCCCAGTGTGCTATTTATAGAACAATCTTCTCCCCATCCCCCAGTGGCACTGGGGATTGAACCCAGGGAACCCAGGGATGATGCTCTAACACTGAACATCTTTAGCCCTTTTTTTATTTTTTATTTTGAGACAGTCTCATCCAGTTGTTTACAGCCTTGCTAAATATTGCTGAGGCTGGCCTTGAATTTATATATATAATATATATATATAAGTTATGGATGAACACAATATCCTTATTGTTTATTTTTATGTGGTGCTGAGGATCGAACCCAGTGCCTCACATGTTCAAGGCAAGTGCTCTGCCATTGAGCCACAACCCCAGCCCTGACCTTGAATTTTTGATCATCCTGTCTCAGCTTCCTGAGGAGCAAGATTATAGGCATGTGCCACAGCATCCAGCTGTATTTTCGTTCTTAATGATTATAGCTGCCCAGCCAATCTTTGTGCACCTGTACAAGTTTCATTTGAAATATTCCCAGAATTAAAAACTTGGGACTTAATGAGTGGTTGAGTCTTGCCCAAGTATAACAGGCGGGATCCTTCATCCAAGTTGAGATGTCTGCCTTGAAACCTGACTCCAGGCTCTGTTAATTGTGTCCATGTTTATTTCTCTCTTTAAAACTATCAAGATGGGAACCTCAGTACCCAGCATTACTGACAAATGATAGGTGCATCTTTTGCTTGGTGAGAGACTCAACAGGTCTTTCAGTCATTAATAACACATCATGGACTCACCTATTGATCAAAACTGTTCCTATCCCATTTTTTAGTCTCATGTAAAGCAGCCTGCCCTTAGATTATTTTATTGCAATATGAATTTAGTTTTTTTCTTCCAAGTAGTGTCTGTTTTTTAGGTTTATTCACTATTATTTCTTAAGTATAAGGAAACTCTAATGCTTTTTCAATTTTCTGAGTAGAAAATGAAGTTGGATATGGTTTCACACACCTGAAATCCCAGCAACTCAGAAGGCTGAGACAGGAGGATCTCAAGTTCCAGGCCAGTCAGCAATTTAGTGAGGCCCTAAGCAAGTTAGAACCTGTCTCAAAATAGAAAATAAAAAGGAATGGGAATGAGACTCTGTGGTAAAAGCACTTCTGGGTTAAATCCCCAGGGGAAAGAAAAAAGAAAAGTAGAACCAGAATGTGATTTCTGGTCTCACACAGACATAGCCTGTCTTCTTTTTTTCTCTTCAATTTATTTAATTAATTAATCTATTTATTTATTTCGGTACTTGGAATTTAACCCAGGGGCACTTTACCATTGAGCTACAGCCCCAGCATTTTTATTTTTATTTTATTATTATTATTTTTGGTCCTGGGGTTTGAACCCAGGGCCTTATGCATGCAAGATAAGCATTCTACCAACTGAGCTATATCCCCCGCTCACCTCAGCCTTTAAAAAAAAAAAAAAAAAAAAAAAAAAAAAAAAAATATATATATATATATATATATATATATATATATATATATATATAATATACCAAGCTACAACCCCAGCCTTTAAAATTTGCTGCAGCTACTCAAGTTTAAGGTATTCCTGCCTCAGCTCCCAAGTCACTGGGGCTACAGGCATGAACCACTAAATCTGGCTGTACTTTCTATTGGACTACAAATTTCTAACAGGAATTTTGAAATGTTCCTATAAAATCAAAAACGTTCCAGTGACTGAAAAGTTTTCTTTTCTTTCATTTTATAGAAGAAAGTACTTCAACACTTGCTGGCTTGTGGTTTTCCAGTTACTCACCTCTGGGTTCTGTCTGAAAATTGGAAAAGAACACATCCTGGGCTGGGGTGTAGCTTGGTGATAGGGCTCTTGCCATGAGGTTCTGGATTCCATCCTGTGCAATGCAAAAAGGAAAAAATGCCCTGGCAGGGATGTACAGATAATTGGAGGTAATATTTGTAAAGTGCCTAGACCATAGTAAAGTGACTAATAAATAAATGGCTGCAATTATTTTGGGTTGTTATTGTATGTGAAAATAGGGACTGCAAAAACTAGCTGGTTGCCATTCAGAAAACAAGGCTGCCTATAGATCCCTGCTGTACCCATTTCTAGTCCAAACAATACCCCTAAAGCCTTTTTTTATTTTTACTTAGGTGTGCTTGGAGGTTGAACCCAGGGTTTTAAGCATGCTGAGCAAGAGCTCTACCACAGCTACTCCCCTGGCCCCTGCTCAAAAATTTTAAGCCAGGCCTGGTGACCCATGTATAATCCCAGAGATTCAAGAGGCTAAGGAAGGAAGATTGCAAATTTGAGGTCAGCCTGGGCAATTTAGCATGACTCTGATTCAAATATTAAAAAATTATAAAGGGCTGTGGATGATTCAGTGGTAGAGCACTCCTGGGTTCAATCCCCAGTACTAAAAAACAAAATAAAACAAAACCTTTACATCAAGGAAAGAGAAATTTTAAAATTCATTTTAGAAGCAAATCAGGGGGCTGGGGATGTGGCTCAAGCGGTAGCGTGCTCACCTGGCATGAGTGCGGCCCGGGTTCGATTCTCAGCACCACATACAAACAAAGATGTGTCCGCCGAAAACTCAAAAATAAATATTAAAAAAAAAAAAAAGAAGCAAATCAGATACTTGCTGGTGCATCAGCTCCTTGTCTTATCAGAAGTAAATCTGCTGGGCATTGTGGCACATGCCTGTAATCCTAGGGGCTCAGGAGGCTGAGGCAGGAGGATTGTAGGTTTGAGGCCAGCCTCAGCAATTTAATAAAGGCTGTAAACAACCTAGTTGAGACCCTGTCTCAAGGTAAATCATTTAAAAAAAAAAAAAAAAAAAAAAAAAAAAGGTCTGGGGATGTGGCTCAGTGGTTAAGTGTCTCTGGGTTCAAACCCTGGTACCCCCCACCAAAAAAAAAAAAAGTAAATCCTAATAGGTTTACATGAAATGGACCCTAGGATGGCCCCCTGCCCATCCTTAGAAGGGCCTGAAGGATGGGGCTCAGCATCAGCTTTCCCTGTGGGAGCAAAGGGCCCTCTCAAACCAGGGGGCCTCTGCCAGTCGCAGTGCTCTCTACATCTGGCCCCTGTGTTTCCTGTTAGGTGGATTTGTAAGTGCCTTCTCCACCTTTGCTGGAATTAGGGGATAGAACAGTGGACAAGTCACCCCATCCCAGCCCCCAGGGAATGTGGAGCTTATGAAGGAAGCCAGATCCTGAGCAAACAGCACCGAGGTGCTAGGATGGAGGTGCTTCTGAGGTGGCAGTGGCCCTAACTAGGCAGAAGGCCAGCTTGGCTCTGTGGAGGCATTGATTTTTTTAAGACTGAGAGTGGCAGGAACTGCAAACAGAAGGAGTCAAAGAGCAAGACCATGGAGACTTCCTTTTTTTGGTACAGGGGATTAAACCCAGAGGCATTGAGCTACTGAGTCACATCTTCAGCCCTCTTCAGCCCTTTTTATTTTTCATTTTGAGACAGGTCTCACCAAGTGACTTAGGGCCTTGCTAAATTGCTGAGGCTGGCTGGAATTGCAATCCTCCTGTCTCAGCCTCCCAAATCCCCGGGATTATAGGCGTGTGCCACCATGCCCATCAAACCATGGAGATTTCTGAAGCCATCTTTGGTTAACTAAATTGTTAAATATTATTAAACTGGATGCAGTGGTACATGCCTATAATCCCAGTAACACAGGAGACTGAGGCAGAAGGATTACATTTTCAGGCCAGCTTCAGCAATTTAGTGGAACTCTGTCCCAAAATAAAAAGGACTACAGATATAGCTCAGTGGTAAAGAGCCCCTGGGGTGAGCCCTAGTATTAAAAAAAGAAAGAAAAAGTATTATTACTAAGATGGAATTTGAGAGTCCTCAAATGGCTATTTGGGGTATTGGGATTGAATCATGAAACTATGTCCCTAGCTCCCTCAAAAGGCTTTAAATGTTTTTTTTATTTTTTACTTTTATTTATTTATTTTTACAATACTGGGAATTGATCCTGGGAACTTTGTACCTCTGAGCTACACCCCCTTCCTTTTTATTTTGAGACCAGTTCTTCCTAAGTTGGGAAGGCTGGTCTCAACTTGAGCTCCTCCCGCCTCAGCCTCCCAGGTGGCTGGGGTTACAGGTGTGCCCAAATATGCAAGCATCGAAGGGTTATTTAGTTATGTTTCTTTTTGTGCATTCTAATTTCCATGCTCCCTCTGGTGCTGTTTTATTTTTCCTGACACAGGATAACTGAGAGGAGAGGGGATACTTTTGTAATAATGATCCACTTTATGCTTTGAATATAGCCCTTGCTACTCTGTCACTGCAACTTGTTTTTATTTATTTAGTATTGTTTTTAAAGAGAGAGTGAGAGGGGGGGACAGAGAGAGAGAGAGAGAGAGAGAGAATTTTAATATTCATTTTTTATTCTTCGGTGGACACAACTTCTTTGTTTTGTATGTGGTGCTGAGGATCGAACCCGGGCCTCACGCACGCCAGGCAAGCACGCTACTGCTTGAGCCACATCCCCAGCCCTAGTATTTATTTTTTTAATTTGGTGTTTTTCAATATACATGATAGTAGGGTGTATTTTGACATTAGACATGCATGGGGTATAACCCATTAAATTTTGATCCAATTATTATGATTAAATATGATGTGGAGTTACACAGGTTGTATATTCTTATATGAGCATAGGAAAAAGTTATGTCTAATTCATTCTACTGTCATTCCCATCCCCCCTGCAACTTAATTTTTTGGATGGGGTACTGGGGATTGAACTCGGGGGCACTGAGCCATGTCCCCAGCCCTATTTTGTATTTTATTTAGAGACAGAGTCCTACTGAGTTGTTTAGTGCCTCGCTTTTGCTGAGGCTGGCCTTGTACTTGCAATCCTCCTGCCTCAGCCTCCAGAGCCACAGGGATTTCAGGTGTGTGCCACCGCCCTGGTGTTTTTCAATTTTAACAGCTGCCTTTAGTTCCACAACTGGTTTGGGAGGCATGCCCAATAGGTGGAATCATGGACCTGGGGAAACTGGTTTTTGGGGCAGGTTGAGAAATAAAAGCTTGGCCAAGCAGCTGAGGCTTATCAAGGTGGGAGGTGGTGAGGAGCATTGTTTGCTCCCAACCAAGACCGCTTCATGGGGCTGGGGATGTGGCTCAAGTGGTAGCACGCTCGCCTGGCATGCGTGCGGCCTGGGTTCGATCCTCAGCACCACATACCAACAAGGATGTTGTGTCCGCCAAGAACTAAAAAATAAATATTAAAAATTCTCTCTCTCTCCTCTCTCACTCTCTCTTTAAAAAAAAAAAAAAAGACCACTTCATGGGGCAAGGCTCCAAAAGAGGCTCACTCTGGGGTTCTTCCCTGTCCCCAAACCATGACCCTCCTGCCAGTGATGACAGCAGCATTCATCAGGGGTAAGGGCTGAGGGGGTTTACTGTACCTAAGGCACCAGGACCTGTCCGGCAGCCACATTTTTATTTTTTGTTTGATTTGCAGTAGTGGGGGTTGAACCCAGGGTCTCCTGGCAGCCATATTTTTGATACATTGAACCATGGGAAGTCTGAAGGAGCAAAACCATGACATCTGGGCCAGGAACTCCAGAACCTGGCTGCCCAGGGGAGGCCCGCGGTGTTGTAGGGACAAATGAGGCAAGGCACCACCAAAGACAGCAGGAAACAGTTTTATTTGGCTGCAGCCAGGTTCAGAGGGCACAGCTTTTGCTGTGATCAATCAATCCCCTGAACCCCAGTTCAGGGAGTTTCAGAGTTTTATACCCAGGTGTAAGGGGAGGGGCTCAGAAGTCCACAGTCTGCAGAAGTTCACATAAAAGCCGCTTTTTCCTTCACTGTTCTGGGCAGGTTAACTCTTCAAGGACAGCGCCTGGGAAGGGGAGAGCTGCTTCTCCCCTCTCTTTCCTCCCCCTGCCAGCTGTTACCATGGAGCCTAATTGTAACTTACCTTAGAAATGCAGACATCTCTGTGAAGCCCAGTTCAAGGCCAGAGGCCTTGTTTGCACATTTCTACAAACTTCTATACTGGATACGTGTTTGTGAAAAACTAGTAAGGGGTGTCCAGCACCTGGAGTGCTGGTATCCTCTCGGCCAGTGGCCAAGTAAAACAGGGCAACACGAAAATAGGAAGTTTATCTATGTTAACTCTTTTGCAGAGACTCTTTTGCTGACAGTCCTAAATCTTCTGAGTGAAGATTTCTGGAGAAGCCCAGTTAAGTCTTTTCTGTGGAGAAAGGGGGTGCCACTTCAGCGGGACCCAGCACTGTCCTCCCTGACAGCTCGTTAGAAATGCACTCTGCCGCCCCGCCCTAGGCCTACAGGACCAGAATGCAGATTTTAATAAGAGCCTCCTGCCTCATTACCCATGTAACAGTTGAGTTAAATGTACTCGAAAGTGTGGCCTGAAGGAGGGAAGACTTGGGTTGCTGGGATCCCAGTAATTTGGGGTTGGCAAGCCTTAGTCCAGCCCCTCCCCAGTGATGAACTCCCTTGAAGGAGACCCTGGAGAAAGGGCCTCTGAATAGTTCAGAAGCACTTTCCAATTGAGTGAGCAGCGGCAGGACTTCTTCTGCTTTTGATAAATTACTGTGGGAGGGCCTGCTGTGAGGGTCACATTTAGTCTAGGCTAGCTGGGAACCTTTTTTTAAAATTTTATTTTCTTTCCTTTTGGTACCAGGAATTGAACCCAGGAGTGCTTAACCACTGAGCTGGCCTCCCGTGTTTTTTAAAGTCCAATGGGAGTTGGAGCTGTGGCTCACACCTGTAATCCCAGTGACTCAGGAGGTTGAGGCAGGAGGATCTCAAGTTTGAGGCCAGCCTCAGCAACTTAGCAAGACTCCGTCTCAAAATGAAAATTAAAGGACTGGGGAATAAAAAGGGCTGGACTCAGTGGTAAAGCATCTCTGGGTTTAATCCCCATTACAAAAATAAAGTCCAATGGGAGTGCCTGCTTTGAATTTTTTTCCCTTGAAAATGCTTTACTCTAAGAGTAAAATACAAAAGCTCCTCCCCTGCCTGGGGTGCTCATCCCAGTCATGTGACTCTCTTTAGCAGTTCACACAGGATCCTTGCAAATCTTCTTTGCATTTAAAAAGACCACGCACCCACACAGGCTTCCTGAAAACTTTCTAAGGATCATCCAGAATTTTCCCTCACAGCCTTTTGCACTTTCTTCTTAAGTGACAGACAACTACTTGAGGAATCAGCCCTCTATTGGCTAAATTTGTTATGTTAAATGATTTTCAGCCAGTGGGCAGTCCTCGGGAGCCTGGGGATGCGCTGAAGGCTGACCTCAACTCTCCTGTAATGGATCCTCATGGCCACCCCGAGGCATTCTGATTAATGTCCCCATTTTACCAGAGGAGTCTGGGCCTGGTGTGAAGGTGCACTCCTGTAATCCCGGCAATTTGGGAGGCTGAGACAAGGGGATCCCAAATTCGAGGCCAACCTGGGCAATGAAGTGAGGCCCTGTTGAAAGGAAAAGGATTGGAGATGTAACTCAGTGGTGGAGGAGCCTGGGTGTTCCACCTTCAGGACCAATAAGTAATACCAATATTAATGATATTAATAAAAATTTGTAAAAGGAGGCATCTGGGGTATAGAGAGTGAAGAAGTGTCCTGAGGTCAGGTAGGCAGCGGTCTGCTGCTGTGCAGGGTCTGAACCCTGGTTCCTGCGTCCAGGCTCAGAATCCCCCATAGACTCAGGAAGACTCCTAAATCTTGCACTGGGCTCCACCCATGTCCCTTGGGGAGTGGGTGTTTTGGGGCACCTTCCCTGTGCCTGGTCCTGACCACCCCCAACCCCCAGGCTGGAAGCTCAGCTCTGCCCCTTGCTAGCTGGGTCGCCTGATGGGGGAAGGTCAAGCAGTGGAACACACCCAAGCTTCTGTGAACACTAGCCATGGTTGTTGTCTTGCATCGAGTTCAGAGTGGGGAGGTGGCAGGGGAAGGTGGGCTCTCCGGTCACTGGTAGTGGCATCAGTTGATGAGTAGATGTGTGAAATTCTAACCCAAGTTTTTTTCTTGGCCTCAGAATTCTTTGCATCTGGAACTTTGAGACAAGTCAAGGTAATGGATAGTTGGCTTGCCTGGTCATTCCAGGGGGCAGCAGCATCCTGTTGTTTCTGAAAACTCAGTCCTTATCCCCATGCCAATCCCATAAGGAGGACACAGTTTTGAGGAAAAAGAAAGTCTATTGCTTTGCTAACAAAGGAGAAGCACGGGGGACTTCTGTCCCAGAGGCTGTGATTCTGCACATGGGTGTCGGGGAACGAGTTTTGTTTTTGTCTTGGTGGCTGGGGGGGGGGGGCGTGGGTTCTGGGGATTGAACTCAGGCACTGGACCACTGAGCCACATCCCCAGCCCTATTTTGTATTTTATTTAGAGACAGGGTCTCACTGAGTTGCTTAGCACCTCACTTTTACTGAGGCTGGCTTTGAATTCATGCTCCTCCTGCCTCAGCCTCCCAAGCTGCTGGGGGAATGGGATTTTTAAAGAGGTGATTCCTTACATTCCATGTGTTCTCTGTATGAAGCCATGATTCACTTGTTAATATGGGAGAGAGTCATTCCGAGATCTTCTGGTGCCATCCCCCAAATCTAAGTTACTTGGTTCTCTTGAGAGTGTGTGCTCAAGGACAGTCTGTCTAGGATGCTGCCGAAAGAAGAGTAATCCTGCTTCCCCAGGATTAGGGAGAGTGAGAGATTAGGGAGGAGGGGAGAGAGAGAGGAAGAGAAAGAAACATGTCCTTCTAAAATACGTGACAGTGGCAGGGCAGCCAGGGCTGTATTTGAAGCACACGGTGGAGGTGGACCACCGTTGAGTGGTTACTGACAGGCATGGATGCCCCCACAGCAGGTTGCTGCCACCACCCTTGAGCTCTGAACTTGGGGCTGCAGATGGCCCCCAAAGGCTACCCACTTGCCCACGAGCAGCTTTCTGAGGTCCACCCTGGCATCCAGCCCTCTGCCCCTCACGGCTTGGGTCCCTCGCTGCGTCGGCCCCAGGGCTCGGCATTTAGTGCTTCTTCAAGAACAGCTGCCTGGTTTCACCACTGTCCTCTGTACGTGGGAAGAGAGCAGATGCTTTTTTTTCTGGGGGTGGGGGTGGGGTGGCGGAGGAGAGACCTGATGCAGGAGTCAAAGCACCCGCCTCCAGCCTGCATGGGACAGTTTAGACTGGAAAGGCATTTTGAGGTAGGAAGTCAAATGTCTGAACTACCTAGTTTTGCCGGGAGGGGTGCTGGGGACAGAACCATGAACTATGCCTGCAGCCACCTCAAAAAAACTTAAGATAGTTTTATAATTAAGAAAAAATTAGTTGTTGATAGACCTTTATTTTATTTGTTCATATGTGGTGCTGAGAATCGAACCCAGTGCCTCACACATGTCGGGCAAGTGTGCTACCACGGAGCCCCAGCCCCAGACAGTATATAATTTATTTTTTGTTTGTATTTGTTTCTTTATTTTTGCAGTCCCGGAGGCTGAACCCAGGAATGCTTCCTCTCTGAGCTACATCCTCAAACTGCCACCCGTCCCTCAGCCTTTATGTAAAACATTTGAGACGGTCTTGCTAAATGGTTCAGGCTGGCCTCAAACTTGTGACTTTCCTGCCCACTTGGCCTCCTCCTGATTAGCGGATTTTAAGAGGGGTCCACTTTATGATTTGAATATAGCCCTTGCTGCTCTGCCATTGAGACTTATTTTTTAAACAGACAGGTTTCTTTCTTATCCTCTCTCCCTCCTCCCTAATCTCTCTCCCTCTCTAATCTCCCCCTCCCTAATCCCGGGAAACAGGATTACCTTTCTTCCCTGTCCTAGGAGGGTTGTCTGCCCTTGAGCACACACTGGCCACTGGAACCAAGTAATTCAGACTTTGTGGATGGCATGAGAAGATTTCAGAAATGATTATTTTCCAAATTAACAAGTGAATGATAGAGACCAGTGCCTGGTAGCCTCTGAATCACCTCTTTCAAAAGCCCCTATTCCCCTTGCTGGGCAGAAACAGCCTCAGGGATAGAAGTCCCCTTTGTTCCTTTGCTAGCAAAGCCATAAAATTTCTTTTTCCTTGTTCTTGAAACCATGACCTTATTATTGGATTGGCATTAGGGACAAGGATGATGCTTTTGGTAACAAATTGGTGACTCACAGGGACCTGAGAGCACCCCTGCCCTGGCTTTCTTGGGCAGGTCTGGCTCTCCAGCAGACCCACTTCCCTGCTGAGGATGTGAGTGAACTTGAGAGCCAACTGCTGGAGAGTTAGGAGGCCAGTGTTTGCCGCAGGTCCAACCAGAGGAGCTATTCCTGTCAGTAAAGGGAGGGACTGTCCCAGCAGCTTCAGGGAACTCCCGTGTTCTCTCCCTGAACCATACAGGGTCCTTCAGGGAACTCTCCCTGAACCATACAGGTTGCTCCATCTTGGTCCACTTTGAGAAAAAGGAAACCAAACACAGTACAGTTGTGACACCCTTAGCCACCTGGCAAGTTCCCCCATGTGCACTCGAGACCCTTGATTCCACACATCTGGTTTCTGTTTTGGGGAATGTTGGGAAAAGTGTAAACAGCAGCCATACCCCAGAGAGAAACCCCAACATGGCGTCTAAGGACTTCTTCTCCCTACCTTCTTCTTCTCTGCAGTGGCGCGAAAAGTTCCCGCCCTTGTGAAATTCTCCCGCCGGCGCTAAATTTAAACCTCGCTAGCGGGAACCTTAGCCCCAATGAGAACTAATTCCTGGGCGCGGGAACTGATATCTGGAAGAACTTGCCAATAAACGGGTATCCTGCCATTTATCTAAGCCCTACCATCTCCCCTTTAGTTCTATATAAGCACACAGCTTTTGCAATAAAATTGGAATTCTCCCGGCGAGGTGTCTTTGCGTGGGGATTCCTTTCATCTGGTGCCCCGTGTGAGGAGACGGGCGAGCTCTTTTCCAACCAGAGCCCCGTCCTCTGCCCCGCCGAAGATTCCTCGCCCAGGTCCGCTGTTTTCAGACGCCGGCTCCCCTGCACTCACCACTGATTCGACCGTAGGTAAGCCCCCTTGACCCTGGCTCGCCAACTCCCTTCGGGCTAAAGCTGGAGCTGTGACCGTTGATCGTCCGGCACTCTCCAGACGCTCGTTGGGGGGAGGGAATTCCTCCCACTAAGGCCTTTACCGGCCGCAGTGGACCCTCTGGTGATCCGTTTCCCTTTGGGGCGTGAGGCTTCTGGGTTTACACGAGAGGTTCTGTGGTTTTTCCTCCTCCGCTGCTGCAGCTACTGCTCTGCTTTGAACTAGAGCTGTTACTTCCTGCTGGGCTACTGTGTCTGCCTGAAGCTGCCTTTCTGTTCGGGCGGGAAAACTGAACTCCCGGCCTGGAACTGTGTTCCACCGGAACCGGAGTTCTGTTTTCATTTCTGACTTATTTCGCTGCGGTCAAAAACTTTCCTGACGTCAGGTTGCCCGAGGCTCCGACCCCATTGGGTCTCACAGACCGCACTTCACTGGTGACGACCGGGTAGTGCCCTCTGTAGTTCCTGGCGACGGCTGGTCATTTTGGGGACGCCCACTTGACCCCCGTTCGCTCTGGGCTTCCTGGAAGCCGTTCCAGCCCGGGTTTTCCCTTTTGCCTCTCTCGCTTAAGCCTGTTCTCTTCTACTCTCTTTCATCTCTCCCTGTGACTATGGGCACCTCTTCGTCTATACCTGAAGCCTCACCTCTCAAATGCTTAATAAAAAATCTGGCCACACTTTCCCTCACACCAGACATTAAGCCCAAACTTTTAATCAAATTCTGCACCCAAGATTGGCCTACATATCCACTGGATAATGGCAATCATTGGCCTCCAGAAGGCTCCTTAGATCCAAACCTCCTTCGAGATCTTTTTAACTACTGCCAGCGTCTGAAAAAGTGGAGGGAGATTCCCTGCGTTGAAGGTTTTAGCCTTCTCGCACAACACCCTGCTCTCTGCTCCTCCTGCTCCCCCTCTGAAGTCCTCCTTGCTTCCAACCTCCTCTCTTCCCCTACTTCTATTCCTGACTTCGCAGATTCTTCCTCATTTGACCCAGCAGATGAACCCCCACCTTATCCCCCAGCCCCATCTGCTCCTCCTCTCCCGCTATACCCTCCTCTTCCTCAGCCTGGTTCCAGGGATCCTCAGCCTTCCGTTTCATCCCCCTCCCCTCCGCCCTCTTCTGCCTGCTCTACCTCCTCCTCCGCAGAGACACCCCCTTCCCCTCCCTCTCCTTCCTGTCCGCCGCCTGCCTCTTTCAGTCCTCCTGTTACCAGGTCTAAGGGACTCCTTCCCATCCCCAAGACAATCGCACCCCTTCGTGAGGTAGCTGGTCCCGAGGGTGTCATCAGAGTCCACGTGCCCTTCTCCATGTCGGACATTACTCAGCTAGAGAGGAAGCTAGGCTCATTCACCACTGACCCCACCACTTACATTCGGGAGTTTCAATGGGTCCTGCAAGCATATAGCCTCACTCATCATGACATCTACATGCTCTTAGCCAATACACTTCTCCCTGAGGAAAGGCGACGGGTCTGGGAGCTAGCCCAAGCCCATGCTGATGAAACTCATAGGACCAATCCCAACCACCCCACGGGCCCTCATGCTGTCCCAGAGCAGGATCCCCTATGGGATTATAACACCCCTGAGGGCTTGCAGTCTCGTGACCTTTTTGCGTCCTGCCTCTTGGCAGGCCTGAAAAAGGCCACCCGAAAGGCTGTTAACTTTCAGAAGGTGCAGGAGGTCATTCAGAAAAAGGAAGAAACACCCTCAGAATTCTTGGATAGACTAACCAAGGCCCTTCAACAGTACACAAACCTTGACCCAGAAACCCCTGATGGCCGTCATGTCTTAATGACATATTTTCTGGCCCAAAGCTACCCTGACATTAAAGCCAAGCTTAAAAAGCTTGAACAGGGCCCTGCTACTCCTCAGACCGAAATCCTCGCTGTCGCTTTCAAGGTTTTTCATGGTAGAGAGGATGAAAGCGAACGCCGTAGGCAGAGGGCTGAAAATGCCAAGCTCCAAATGCTGGCCCAGGTCATTCAGAGAAGGCCATCACCACGCCGTCCTAATAAGACACCCCCTGGAGCTTGCTTCAAATGTGGTAAGGAGGGACATTGGGCCAAAGATTGTCCTTCGCCAAGGACACCCTCCAACCCCTGCCCAAAATGCCACCAAAGGGGACACTGGGGGGTGGACTGCCCATCAACCCGGAGGGGAGGTTGGTCAGCCACCCGGCAAACCCAGCCTCTCCTGGGCTTGGCAGAGGAGGATTGACGGAGCCCTGGGCCTTCCCTCCCGACTATTACCATCAAGAAGCAAGAGCCTAGGGTCACCTTCCTGGTGGATGGACGCTTTATTACCTTCCTCTTAGATACTGGTGCCGCTTTTTCGGTCTTGAGGGAGTATTGGGGTCCTACCACACCCTCAAAAACTCCTATTGTCGGGGTAGGAGGTAAACAGATTTTCCCTCGAAAAACCCCCCCCTTATCATGTCATATGCAGGGATCCCTTTTGTCCTTCACACACTCCTTTCTCGTTATAAGCCATTGCCCCACTCCCCTTCTGGGAAGGGACATACTCTCACTATTGAAAGTCACCATTCACATATCACCCCACACCTCCCCCGCCTCTCATTTCCTTATGATGTTCCTAGGGGCAGATACACCTCCTTCACACACTCTTCCACAACTATCTAAACCAGTTAACCCTGAGGTTTGGGACACAACTACACCCTCTATGGCTAAATGCAGCCCTATTCACATTGTCTTAAGGGACCCTTCAAGATATATTAGTCAACCACAATATCCACTCACAACCACAGCCCTCCTCGGGTTAGAACCCATCATCCAAGATTTATTACGAAAGGGATATCTTAGGCCTACACACTCTCCTTTCAACACCCCCATTCTGGCAGTTAAAAAACCTAACGGGTCCTACAGGCTGGTTCAAGACCTTCGCCTCATTAACTCCTCTGTGGTCCCCATTCACCCGCTAGTGCCCAACCCTTACACCCTCCTCTCTCAGATCCCTGCCACTACTACCCACTTCTCGGTTCTAGATTTGAAAGATGCATTCTTTTCTATTCCCTTGTCCTCAGAATCTCAGGATATCTTTGCTTTTACGTGGACTGACCCTCACACCCGCCATTCTCGTCAGCTTACCTGGACTGTCCTCCCACAGGGATTTAGGGATAGCCCCCATCTCTTTGGCCAAGTTCTTGCACAGGACCTCACATCCTTTCACTCCACCTGTCCTGACTCTACTCTCCTTCAATATGTTGATGATCTTCTTCTATGTAGTCCCTCTTGGGAACACTCTCAATCCCATACTGCCCAGCTTCTTAATTTCCTAGCAGACAAGGGATATAGGGTGTCTCCCCACAAGGCCCAGGTTTCCCAGTCTTCTGTCACCTATCTTGGTTTTCGCCTTACACCCGGGAAAAAGGAAATAACACTGGATAGGAGGCAACTCCTCTCTAATCTTCCAGTGCCCCATACGAAAGCTGAAATACTATCATTCCTAGGACTAGCAGGTTATTTTAGGACCTGGATCCCAAATTATTCTCTTCTAGCCAAACCTCTGTATGACCTAGCAAAGGGACCCCCTAATGAATCCCTTGCCTCCTCCCCCAACTACCACTTCCGCAGGCTTCAGCAACTCCTCTTAAAGGCACCCGCCCTTCACCTTCCTGATCTTTCAAGACCATTTCATCTATATGTCCATGAAAAAAGGGGACAAGCACTTGGGGTCTTAGGTCAAAACTATGGGCCTACATTTGCACCTGTGGCATATTTGTCCAAGCAACTAGACCCTACCATCCGTGGATGGGCCCCTTGCTTAAGAGCTCTGGCTGCTGGACAAATTTTACACAAAGAAGCCTCTAAGCTGACTTTTGGGGCCCCTTTAACTATCCACTCCCCACATCACTTGAAGGATCTTTTAGCTTATAAGAGCCTTCAAACCCTTCCTCCATCCAGAGTTCTGTCACTTCTTACTTCCTTTCTGGAAAACCCTAATATTACGTTTCTCCCTTGCTCTGCACTGAACCCTGCTTCACTGCTCCCAACGACTCCCACGTCTGACACATCAACTCATAATTGCTTGGAAACCTTAGATGATTTCCTCCCCTGTCATCCTTCCATTTCTGAGGGACCACTCACTAAGCCTGACCTTATCTGGTTCACTGATGGCAGTTCCTTTAGGCAGAATGGCACTCATTACTCTGGATACGCTGTAGTTTCAGCCACTGAGATTATAGAGGCCAAAGCTCTGCCTTCGGGAACTACCAACCAGCAGGCTGAACTCATAGCAGCCACTCGTGCCTGCCTTCTAGCTCAAGGCAAATCCCTCACCCTCTATACTGACTCAAAGTATGTCTTCCATATTCTATTATCCCATGCTGCAATATGGAAGGAGCGAGGCCTACTTACCACCAAAGGTAATGCAATCACTAATTCGGCTCTTATAACCAATCTGATAGAGGCCTCCCACTTACCCACCCAGTTGGGAGTTGTCCATTGTAGGTCTCATCAGAAGGACGGCTCTCTTATCACTGAGGGCAACGCCAAGGCTGACCGGGCGGCACGAATGGCTGCTACCACTTCCAATTATGGCCCCCCTAGGGGACATATAATGGCCACTTTAGACAGCTCATCTGAAACCCCTACTTCTTCCAGTAAGAACAAGGATCTTTTCGAGTTCCTTCATACTCTATTCCATTCCAACTCTCAGTCTTTGACCCTCTTCTTACAGAGCTTCTTTTCCCTCACCCCCTCTGACAAAGCCATGCTACAGAATATAGCCTCTAATTGTCAGATCTGTCAGCGGACCAACCCTCATACTCCTTTAAGGCCTAAACCCTTCCCCTCCCACCAAGCCAGGGGACACACTCCTGCTGCTGACTGGCAGGTAGACTTCACCAACATGCCCACAGTACGGCGCACCAAATACCTCCTTGTCTTTGTGGACACTTTCTCTGGTTGGGTTGAGGCATTTCCTACTTCCAATAAAAAGGCTTCCACTGTAGCTTCAATCCTACTGACAGACATCATCCCCAGGTTTGGTATGCCCACTTCCTTACAATCTGACAATGGTCCTGAGTTTATTTCTAAGATCACACAAAAGGTCTCTCAAGCCCTCTCCTTCAAGTGGCATTTCCACTGTCCATATCGCCCCCAGGCTTCAGGGAAAGTGGAAAGGGTAAATCGGACTCTGAAGGAAGTCCTTACCAAATTGACAATGGAATTAAACTTAGATTGGGTCAAACTCCTTCCCTTGGCTTTGCTTCGGATCAGAGCTCTCCCTAAGAAACCATCTTTACTGTCTCCCTTTGAGATAATGTATGGAAGACCTCTCATACCCCCTGGATTGGTTGTTTCACAAGGACCTCTCACCCGAGATTTGTCTTTGCCTCTCTTGTTTCATCTCCGCTCGGAACTCTGGAAATATCAGGACTGGCTTCTTCCTGACCCAGATTCCTCTCCAAACACTCTTCCCTTAACACCTGGAAGTCTAGTCTATTATAATACCCCAGAGGAGAAAAGGCCTCTTACCCCCAAATGGGAAGGCCCCTATCCTGTCATTCTCTGTACCCCCACCGCCGCCAAACTTTCCTTACCAGACAACTGTCTCACTCCCTGGATTCACATTTCTAGGTTGAAGCCATATTACCAGGAGGCCCCACCTGCTGACGACAGGACCACCCCAGAGGAACTCCAAGAAACACCTCCTGAACCTCCCCTTTACTCCTGCTCTCCACACCCATCTCACCCCTTTAAGTTGCGGCTCACACGGTGTTCCCCGCAGCCCAATTCCTCTTAAAAAGGCACAATGAGCTTTCCCAACACCCCAGTCTTTTCTCTCTGCTTGTTTTTTGTGCTCTGCTTATTTTCTGTGCTCTGTCGGGATCGGTCTTTACCCTCCTCTCCTACAATGTATCTGTTCACTCTTAGGGAACGATACTCAGAACATGGCATGCTGAAGGTCCGCGAAGTGGATACAACTACTTGCTTCATCCACAACTGCACCTCTATTTCCCTAAAATTGTCACCTTCCAGGACCTTCGTCCCTGGTAGCTGGAACTGGCCTTTCATTTGCTTCCTTTTTGATCAAACTAAAGGCTATTGCCATTGGTGGCCTGAGATATATAATGGATGCCCTTATTGGTCATGCAGGTTCCATGATGAACGTGGTAGCTATTCTTACCACTCACTAGGTTACCCTGTAGGATGGACTTCTAGTTACCTAAAATGGCATAAAGGCTTTTCATCAGATAACCATGGATGGTATACTTTAGATATACCTAACCCCAAGGCCAAACGTTGGGACTATGTTGAGTTTGCTGTCTATGCCCGGACAACCTCAGCCAGACCCACGGGGTGGATGACTGTTGGCCGCACCCTGATTACGCCACCTAAGGCAACCATCCAGGTAGTCAAACACATCAAGGAGTCAGAATCAAAACTTCAAGATCTTATCCATAGCCCATCCAAAGGGGATTCAGAGCCTTCAGCCCCCTCAGGCCTCCCTCCCACATGGCTCAATTTGCTACACCAAACTCTTCGATTATTAAACTCCACCCTTCTTTCTGTGCCTACTTCTCAATGCTTTCTCTGTGCTTCACTTAGTCGTCCACTTCTAGCAGCAGTCCCATTAGCAGCAGGAAATATTTCAGAAAAAACCTACAATTTCTTTGAGAAAGGACAACCCCTACACGTGACAAGTATCCCACTATGGGAAAGTTATTCCACCAATACTTCATTTCCTTTCATCTGTTTCCACCCGCCAACAACGAATCCTTTACCCATTTGTTCCTTAAGCTATAGCACCCCATCAAGCCCTGCGTTTATGCAACCTGGACATTTCCTCTGGTGTAACGGGTCTTTAAGCACCTCAACAATCAATGTCTCTGGCACCTGTTTCTTGGTTACTGTAGTTCCTCAGCTGTCTTTATATACTCCCACCGAATTCCGACAGCTGGCCCTACCTTCCCGCACCCGTAGGGCAGTCTTTCTGCCGGTTCTGGTAGGCCTCTCTTTAACAACCTCAGTGGCGAGTCTCGGACTCTCTGGTGGAGCTCTAGGTCATGCTCTATGGGCATCCAATGACCTGCAACAAAAACTGCAGGAAGCACTTGATACCACTGCTGAGTCTCTGGGCTCCTTGCAGCGGCAAGTTACTTCATTGGCACAAGTGGCTTTGCAGAACCGAAGAGCAATTGATCTTCTCACTGCAGAAAAAGGGGGTACATGCCTGTTCCTTAGAGAGGAATGTTGCTACTATGTTAATGAGTCTGGGCTAATAGAAAAAAATGTTGTTAAATTGCAGGAATTATCAACCCAATTGCTCAAACCCACCTCCTCTAATCCCATAACGGGGTTCTTCCAATCCTCTCTTGCCACGTACTTACTACCTATCTTAGGGCCCCTTATTGGGATACTCCTTTTCTGTGCTCTCTTGCCCTGCATAATGAAGTTCCTTCAAACCCAATTGCAGAAAATTTCTAATCAAACTTTTAACCAGCTTCTGCTTAGGCGCTACCAGCCTCTGATGACCGATGAACCCCCAACATCTCCAAGAGAACAGTTCACTCAGTGCTGAAGCTTCCTACCAGGCACGATGGAATACAACGGACATCAGACAGCGAGAGACAACGAGCCCCAAGAACCTTTTAATCTGCCATCCTGGATTCATAAGTCTTTATGTTCTTTTAAGCCTCCTCATGGCCCTTGGCCTCTTTTCTGTCAGTCCCCCAACATGGAACTTCTGCCAAAAATTGACCTTTGCTTTAATTTTTATCTTTATTCTGTTTGTATTCGCTCTGATCTTCTTCAGGTGCTGGTGACGCCATGTCCAGACAACGCTTCCAGTATTTTCTAGAGTCCCTGTTACAGGACCAGTGGCTGATACCAACAATCTTCTCCATCCAGGACTGGTTCGATGCCATCGACAACTTGTGGCTTCAGGGAACCTTTATAGACTTCACCCCTACGGAAGTAGCTGTCTATAGCCACTGGGTTTTATTTCTGGCTGCCATGATATCCCCAGACCTGCCCCCCCGAACATTCCTCCACTCCCCCTTTTAGGCCCTACGACGCCCCCACCCAGCAGGAAGCAGCCGGATCTGACTAACGACGTCCCAGTTCCTAAGAAAACAAAAAGGGAGGAATGTTGGGAAAAGTGTAAACAGCAGCCATACCCCAGAGAGAAACCCCAACATGGCGTCTAAGGACTTCTTCTCCCTACCTTCTTCTTCTCTGCAGTGGCGCGAAAAGTTCCCGCCCTTGTGAAATTCTCCCGCCGGCGCTAAATTTAAACCTCGCTAGCGGGAACCTTAGCCCCAATGAGAACTAATTCCTGGGCGCGGGAACTGATATCTGGAAGAACTTGCCAATAAACGGGTATCCTGCCATTTATCTAAGCCCTACCATCTCCCCTTTAGTTCTATATAAGCACACAGCTTTTGCAATAAAATTGGAATTCTCCCGGCGAGGTGTCTTTGCGTGGGGATTCCTTTCAGGGAACATCTGGTTCCTCTTTGTGGGGACATCTGTGGCACTGCTGTTGTAGGAGTCTCAGTTAAGTCAGAGTCGAGAACTTACTCACTTCCGGTTTGTTGTAGGTTCTCATCTGTTTGACCTGGAGTATGGGAATTTCCTTGGGTTGTCTGTGTTACTGCCCCTTTTAAGACATGAGCCATGCTGAATTGATCTCGTAGGTAGTCTCTTGGGAAAGATCTTGGCTGGTCTGTCTTAAAAGTTCCCATCTGTAGTCTGTGTTTGGGGATCCTCTCTGGTTATCTGTCTCTGAGTTACTTTTTGGTATAATCTTGCAGACTTGCAGTTGGAGTTTGTCTGTCAAAGGTAAAGTAAGTAGAAGAAAGGGCCACCTATAAGTAGTAGCCAGAGATCTCTTATTGGTCCTTTCTTGGGAAAGATCTTGGCTGAAAGGGCCTCCTTACAGGTTTATACCCTTTAAGACATGGGCCATGCTGTGTGGGTCTTACTGGTAGTCTCTTGGGAAGAAAGATCTGAATGGTCACCTATAGATATGAGCCTGTGTAAGAGAAAGAGGTGTGACTGTAACACAACCTGGCCTTTGAATGGTTTTCTGGATTAGTTTACAATCTGGATTAGTTTACAACTCCAACTGGAGTTGGTTTGTCCGAGGAAGAGTCTGTGGAAGAGATTCTGTGCATTCAGGCATTTATGTAGTTGCAGATAAGGAGCCTGAAGGCAGAAACTAAGTGGAAGGTGCAAAAAGGTACTGCCTCTGGTGTGCAAGGACAGGAGGACATCAGAAGAAAGGGTTAAAAAAAGATTTAAATCTGTTCAACTCTGGGCTAGCCCCAGGCAGTTGCAGATCAATTTTCTGTGGGGCAAGGACACCAGCCCTGAGCTGGGGAAAAAAAACAAACAAAGAAAAACTGTCTGCTGTAGAAAAATGGGCAAAGAGAACCTGGCCTCTGCCCTGCCTTCCAGCCCCTTTTGTGGAAGGGGATAGCCATCCCTGGGGCAAGGTGATTCTTGCTGTGACAGTATAGCTATAGCGTCAACTTATCAAATGCATGGGGAGACTGGCAGGATAAACAACTGCATCCAGAAAGGAAAAAAAAAGAAACCAAAGCCAACCTGTGTTCTGTGGGCAACCTCTGCAAAGGGATCTTCAAAGAAACCTCAAGAAAAGGATGCAAGGGCCTCTTCCACTGAACATCAATATGCTTAGTCTAAAAAAAAAAAAAAAAAAAAAAAAAGCCCAAAAAGGGCTTTTGAATATAAATGACAAAAACTCACTTAAAGTTGAAGACATCATGAGAATGATAAGGGAGATAGGTCAGACTTAAAAATATCCTGTGCTCCAGGCCCTTGAATGTAACCAGGGAGAAAAAGATTAAGACGTAGTTTTTGTATATACCAGATTGTCTGACCATCTCCTGGGATGAAATATGCTGTATAAATTAAATGCACAGTTAACATTCATAAGGATTGATTCAGAATGTGCATTTAAGAAAGGGTCTGAAACTAGCAGAGATATAAGAAAGTTATAGGTATAGAAATATATTTTAATGTGGAAAACTAGAAGGTAAAATAAATGTTTCTAGATGAGAAAGTATTTTGCATGGTAAAGTAATATTCTTATGCTAAAGACCAAGATGAAAGACAGGACAAAGCTAAGGATGGGAAAAAAGCTGTAGAATGTCTGAATAAGTGGCAGAAGGTTTGTGGAAGGTAAATCTCAAAAAGTTTGTGTAGGGACTGGGGTTGTAGCTCAGTGGTAGAGCACTTGCCCGCCCTGTGTAAAGCCCTGAGTTCACTTCTCTGCATGGCATATAGATAAAGGAATAAAATAAAGGTCCATCAACATCGAAAAAAAGTTACTCTGTGTGATTAAATAAGCTATAATTAGCACCATCAGTTAAAGTTATTTGAATTTTAATGTATATAAAGCAAAGCCTGAACACTGATCTGTTTTTATCTATTAAGATAATTTTCTTGTGTCTTCTTAGGGAAACTTTTTTGTTGTTGTTGTTGTTGTTTGTTTTCCTTTTGTACTGGAGATTGAACCCTAGGTGCTTAACTATCAAGCCTTATTCCCCAGCCCTTTTTTGTTTTGAGACAGGGTCTCACTAGGTTGCTTACTGCCACACTAAGTTGCTGAGGCTGGCTTTGAACTCATGATCCTCCCATCTCAGTCTCTTCAGCTACTGGGATTACAAGGCATGTGCCACCAATCCCTGCAGGAAACTAAATCTTTTTTATTTTTATTTTTTTGTGGTGCTGAGGATTGAACCCAGGGCCTTGTGTATGTGAGGCAAGCACTCTACCTACTGAGCTATATCCCTCGCCCCAAAACCAAGTCTGAAAGGAACTAGGGTTTGTACCTATTTTAAAGTCTTTTAAATGATTACTTTATAACTAGTTAAATAGTCAGTTGTTATTTTGGGTTATTGCAATATACTTGACACCCTAAATATGTGTGACTAGAGATATGTATACACCTGAGAGTTATGTGTGAGTCTTGCCTAAGTATTATGTAAGTCTGTAAAATGAAAGTTTATGTAAGTTTACTAGCAAGTGCTCTCTTTTATACATTGTATCTGACAAAGCAAGGCCTCGCTGCTATTTGAAGTAATTGCCTTATATCTGTTTGCTTTAACTAAGTCTATTTCTGATCATTAACAATGTTTCCTCAACATTGGTTTAAGGCTATCCTTTGATTTTTTTTTTCCTAGTACTACTAACCCATGCAGACCTGTGATTATTGTTACAGTACAATATGGATTCTAGATTTTACTTTTAAAAGTTAAACTTAGTTAATGTAAGGACATCTGTGTAATTGTGATACTAACCATTACTTACTTTTTTGTATAAATCAGATGTGTTCATGTTCTTCAAGTATACTAGCCTTTTAAAATATAAAGCTTGGAAGAGAACTTTTACCAAGTTGGTGTTCTCCAAACTAAAATTGTAGCAATAGTCTCCTTTAGATTTATACAGAAATAACAAATTTGTTTGGTATTAGTTTATTTCATTTGATGTTTTATAACTACATAAAAGGACCCTGATATCAATAAGTTATACATAAAGTTTTATGTAACTCTTTACACTGGGATGGGAATTTAAATGTATTTTTAGAAGATAATAAGGATACCTTGACTTGCTCAAAGGTTGACATTGTGGAACATGAAAACATTTTACCACTCTTCTACAAAAAGGAAGTTGATAACTCTAAGCCTCTCTGTTTGATTCATGTTTCAGATATAATGTTGTATTATTATGTTAACTGATATTCAGATAGACTCAAAACTTTGTAGAATGATACTTTTTAAAAAGAGGCAAAGATTAGGGCTGGGGATGTGGCTCAAGCGGTAGCGCGCTCGCCTGGCATGCATGCGGCCCGGGTTCGATCCTCAGCACCACATACAAACGAAGATGTTGTGTCCGCCGAGAACTAAAAAAAAAATAAAAAAATATTAAAAAATAAAAGAGGCAAAGATTAGCCTCAGAAAGAAAACACTTTAAGATTTGGCAAGAGGCCAGCTTCATCTGAACTAAAGCTCTGCCTCTAATCCTACTCCATATTAGAATGGCCCTGAAATAGGTTGAAATATTCTTTTTTTGGGGGGTGGGGGATGGGGAGGAACCAGGGATTTAACTCAGGAGCACCCACCCACTGAGCCACATCCCCAGCCCTATTTTGTATTTTATTTAAGAGACAGGGTCTCACTGAGTTACTTAGTGCCTCATTGTTGCTGAGGCTGGCTTTGAACTCATGATCCTCCTGTCTCAGCCTCCCAAGCCTCTAGGATTACAGGCATGTGCCTCTGTGCCTAGCTGTGACTATTCTTATTTATTTATTTGAGAGAGAGAGAGACTTTTTTAATATTTATTTTTTAGTTTTCAGCGGACACAACATCTTTGTTTGTGTGTGGTGCTGAGGATCCAACCCCGGCCGCACACATGCCAGGTGAGCACGCTACCGCTTGAGCCACATCCCCAACCCAACTATTCTTATTTAAAGTCAAAAGATATATTTTTGTTATTGTTGTAAATATTAGTATTATGTATTATGTAAGTCTGTAAAGTGAAAGTTTACATAGGTTTATCTCAAAATAGAGAGGGAATATAATAATACAAAACTTAAGTAAAGGTTTGGGTAAATTGTAAAAAGTACTTAAGTTTGTAAAAGAGTTTTTAAAAAGTAAAATTTGTGTGTAATTGAGTTGATAAATATATGGGTCTTTGTAGAAGCTAAATATAGTGGCTGAGCAGTAGAGCCCTTGCCTGGCACATGCGGGGGCCCTGGGTTTGATCTCAGCACCACATATAAATCAACAAAATAAAGGTATTGTGTCCAACTACAACTAAAAAAATAAATATTAAAAATTTTTTTTGAAAAAAGAAGCTAAATAAATACCAAAGATATGTTAGTGTTCATTTTGTATTTTACTTGTAAAACTTTATAATTTGCCTGCTAGTGTTTTGTAGAAATACTTCTTTTAACAGAACAAACTGAGCTAATTTAAGACAATAAGCCATTACTTACAAGATAGACAGGATACAAATGCTGAATTCCAGTGCTAATGCTGACCCAAAGTAAATGAAATGAATAAATGAAATTATAGATATTGAAGTTATAACACATTACTCCAACTTTAAGACTGATAAAAACTATCCAGGATGTTTAAAGCCAAAATTTTGGAAACCAAATCAAGGAAGCAAAAGTGTGAATGAAAAAGAAGCCAAAATTCTGGCCCTTGCCCTCCATAGTTAGCTAGGACCAGAGAATGTAGGGACATTCCTTTCTAAGGGCCCTGCAACTCCAGAGAGTCACTCTACCTGCCAATTGGAGATCAAGAGAACCCTAGAGATCAGGAAGCCAGTCAGTGCACATTCTGCAAAGAGGAGGGTCATTGGAGAGTGAAATGTTCCTGATGCTTTAAAAGGAAGCCACGTATGGTCAGCAAGATGCTGCCCCAACCTGGAAGATAGCACCACTGGTAGAGGAAGATTAAAGGAACCAAGAGAGTTCTCCAATGTTTCCAGGGGTGATCTCTGAGGAATTTCAGCTGATGTAAAGAGTACATAAGAACAAGGTCAACTTTGACCAGCTTGGTCTTAAATACCTGGAAGGAGAGTATAGCCTGAGCACCATCCTATATGGACATTTAAAAAGGAAGACAATAGTTTCTTTTCTTTTCTTTCTTTTTTTAAAAAAAAATAAATTTGTATGCTTTTTGCTTTTCTCTTATTAATCCTGTCTTTTTTAATTTTTAAGGTTTATTAAATTTTAATGCCCTGAAGAAGGTGTATGGGATTGTCTTTTTTTTTTAAGAGAGAGAGAGAGAATTTTAATATTCATTTTTTTATATATTTTTTAAAAAGAGAGAGTGAGAGAGGAGAGAGAGAAAGAGAGAGAGAGAGAGAGAGAGGGAGAGAGAGAATTTTTTTTTTTAAAGAGAGAGTGAGAGAGGAGAGAGAGAGAGAGAGAGAGAGAGAGAGAGAGAGAGAGAGAATTTTTAATATTTATTTTTTTTTTTTAGTTCTCGGCGGACACAACATCCTTGTTTGTATGTGGTGCTGAGGATCGAACCCGGGCCGCACGCATGCCAGGCGAGCGCGCTACCGCTTGAGCTACACCCCAGCCCCGAGAGAGAATTTTTAATATTTATTTTTTAGTTCTCGGCGGACATAACATCTTTATTGGTATGTCGTGCTGAGGATCGAACCCGGGCCGCACGCATGCCAGGCGAGCGCGCCACCATTTGAGCCACATCCCCATCCCCGACAATGGTTTCTTAAAATGTAATTTATGATGTACCCTTGTGTCAGACATATCAAAAGCAGGTAAAGCTGGAAGTTATAAAGGAAGGGTTCTGTGTGAGAGTGCCTAGTAATAATTATTGCAAAGGATTCTAGACTCACAAGTTTGTCCTGAGCCAGTTTGAGCCCGATCTTAAGAATTACAAATCTTCCCAACCTCCTATATAGATAAATTTAATCTGTTTTTTCACTAGTATGATTATGAGTTACTATCTTTATGGTTTTCAGAGACTGGCTGAAATACTAATTGCTTTTGTGTTACTTGTTTACAAAAAATGCTTTGCTATCTTGTTTATTGTTGTCCTAGGATGATCCCTGCCCTTGTCCAGTCACCTACCTACCAACTGCCACCATGTACCTCTGAAGTATCCTGATGCTGAATACCCTTAATTATCTATGTCCCATCTGAAAGAGAACAAGGAGTTTGGGTCACTTCCCCCAAATTTGCCCTCTCTCCGCAAGAAGCAACTTGGAGATGTCACCACTGATTTTTGCATAGAAATAACATGTAGAAATTAACAGTGATCCACTTTATGCTTTGGATATAGCTCTTGCTGATCTGCCACTGAGACTTATTTTTAAAACCCACAAGTTTCTTTTTCTTCCTCTCTCCCTCTTCCCTAATCTTCTCCCTCCTAAATCTCAGGGAAAACAGGATTACCTTTCTTCCCCATCCTAAGCAGAGTTATCTGTCTTGAGCACATACCCAGCACAGGAATCAAGCAATTTAGACTTTGGGGATGGAACCAGAAGATCTCAGAAATGACTCTCTCCCAAATTAACAAGTGAATTGCAGCTTCATACAGAGAACATGTGGGGTGTAGCCTTTGAATCACCTCTTTAAAAACTCCCTGTTCCCCCTGATGTGCAGAATCACAGCCTCTGGGACAGGAGTTCCCTGTGCTTCTCCTCTGCTAGCAAAGCAATAAAACATACTTTTCCCTCTTCCTCAAAACTGTGTCCTTGTTATTGGATTGGCCTTGGGGACAAGGGCTGACTTAGTAACAGGATTACAGGTGTATGCCGTCATGAAACGGAGGTTTTCAGATGAAACTTGATTCTCTGGTTCTGCTGGCAGGTGAGGTCTGCATAAGGTGTAGGCCTCTGCCACCGACAAGTGTCCTATCTCTTAATGGTGGGCTATGTCCTCCACATTGCAGCAGACCCCAGCAGCTCACTGTCAATTTCTTCTTCTTTTTGTGTTCTTGTCTCATGAATTCAAAGAAGGAAATCCATAGACCCGGAAGGATGAGTGAAGAGTAGGATTCATTGAAGAATAGAAACAGGAACACACTCTTGCAGTGCAACAGGGGACCTGATAGCAGGTTTCCTCCATCCCAGCGAGCTAGTCTAGGGGTTGATTTAGCACTTGGTTCACTGCTATTGGTCCAAACTGATGCTAATTAGGGGTTGGGAAATAACAACGCTATTGGTGGGCCCTGAATCCCATTCAGGTTAGCTTTTCTTCAGTTTTTCTCCTGGATTGGGAAGCGAGAGGTTGAAGTCATTGAATTGCACATGTTCAATGGGAGCTGCAGTGCTGCGTGGAAGGTGCTCTTGCAGTGGGCATCCCCACTGTGTGCAGCCAGGCTGCCGAAGGGTGATGGGCTGGCTTGGCCTGGCTCACCTTGGCACTTGCCTGCACACCTCAGGCCTGGGCTGCTGCGGCTTCAGCCCACCTGGCGGCCTCCGTACTGCTTCACCAACCCCTGCTGCTTCTGGGCAGAGACCAGTGCTGCACGGCAGGCAGTGGCAGGCAGTGGCAGGCAGTGGCAGGCAGTGGCAGGCAGTGGCACCTCCTGTGCTACTGCTGGTTATTGGTTTGCCAACATGTGGGGGTTTTTGGTAAGATTTTTCCAAACTTACAGAAAATTGTAAGAATGCAAATAGAACACCCCTCTAACCTTTACCTGGATTCACTTATATTAACACTTTTTTCTATTTAATTTTTATTTCCATACACGCGCGCACACACACACACACACACACACAGAGTACATATACAAACACATGTATATGTATGTGTAGACACACTTTTTTTTTTTGGTGGTGGTACTGGTGTTACTGAAAGGTTGGTCCTTATCCCCATGTCAATCCTATAATGAAAGTAAGTTATTGTTGTTGTTGTTGTAGTTTTAATATATATTTTTTAGTTGTAGATGGATACAATATCTTTATTTATTTTTATGTGGTGCTAAGATTTGAACCCAGTGCCTCGTAAATGCAAGGCAAGTGATCTATCACTGAGCTACAACCCCAGTTCCGAAAGTAAGGTTTTGAGAAAAAAAGGAAAAAGAAGTTTTATTGTTTTGGTAGCAAAGGAGCAGCACAGGGTACTCCTCCCAGAGTGTAAAGGGGTTTTTAGACAGGGATTCAAAGGCCACATTCCACATTCTCTCTACTGGACTTGAAATTCACTTATTAATTTGGGAGACAGTCATTTTTTTAGATCTTCTAAATTACTTCATCCCTGTGGTGAGTTTGTGCTCAAGGACAGATAACTCTGCTTAGGATGGGAAAGAAAGGTAATCCTGTTTCCCTGGGATTAGGGTTGTGGAGAGATTAGAGAGGGGAGAGATTAGGGGAGGGAGAGAGGAAGAGAAAGAAACATGTCTCTTTCAAAAATAAGTCTCAGTGGCAGATCAGCTAGGGCTGCGTTCAAAGCGTGAGCTGGACCACTGTCATACTGGGGGTGGAACCCAGGACCTCATGTGCTCTGCCTCTGAGCTAGAGCCTTAGCCCCAGTAATTTTTCATCAATTTCAGTAAATTGACTTTGACATAAGATTTCTATCTGTCCTATTTATGTTATTATTTTGTTGGTTGATCCAAGAATATCCTTAATAGTTCTGTTGTTGTTGCTGTTATCTACAGCATACAGTTCTGGGTCAGGTATTGCATTAAATTGTTCAGACTCGGACTTCTGAGGGGGAAGTGGGCACTAGAGGTAATTATGCTGGACAAAGAAAGCAGACAGTTAGTGTGGTGAAAGGCTAAAAATTGTAAAATCTGGGTGAGAGGGTAAGTGGGAAGTATTTTACTATTTTTTTTCATATATAAGTGTTTGTGTGTGTGTGCGTGTGTGTGTGTGTGTGTGTGTGTGTGTGTGTGTGTATTTTTTTCCCCCAGTATTAGGGATTGGACCCAGGGCATTCCACCACTTGAGCTACATCCCCAGCCCTTTTTGTTTTTTGGTTTGAAACTGGGTCTTGCTGAGTTGCCCCCAGGCTGGCCTGAACTCCAGCAATCCTCTTGCCTTAGCTTTCCAAGAGTATCAGGGACTACAGGCATCTGTCACCATGCCCCAGTTACTTTAGTATTTTCCTATGTGTTAGAAATATTTGTAAGTGATAGAAATATTTTGCCTGTAATTCCAGAGATTTGGGAAGCTGAGTGGGGAAAAATTCAAGTGTAAAAGCAAACCAAATAAACAAACTGGAAAAGCCAAGCCAGGACTGCGGAAGTAAAGTGGGATTGGTCAGGCAAAGCTGAATCTTTAGGGCAGCTATCTTTAGGGTCAGCCCCAAAGCTCCCAGCAAAGTGGAATCCTGAAGCCAGAGGAGAGGAGGAGGGGAAGCGCTTCCCCCAGTTCCTTGATGTTGGCCATTAGCAGGGGAGGGGGCCAGGGATACTCTTCCCAAGGTGAAATGAACTGTGGCCACTGGTAGGGCAGCTGCAGACAGAGGAACAAGGAACCAGGAGCCCTGACCGGTCTTCCCAGTTCTCTGGGCCAGGTCAGCCTCACCTGATGTTCTTTTCTCACCCGAGGGCCTGAAGGACCAGCTTCCAGCCAGGGCATAGGGACAGGCTGCCGGGCTGCCGCTGGGCATGTCCCAGGTCTTCCTCCTGCCCTGTGCCCCCCAGCCTCCTGGGGCAGTAGAGGGGTCTGGACACTAGCTGACAGGCAGCCGAAGCAAATCTGGTTGGACAGAAAGTCTAGAAATCCATCCTTTCTTCTCCACCTGGTGCCTCTTGAAAACTTTATGCCTTAGATTTTCAGCCAACCATTAAGGAGTTTTACTGAAAGTGCCGGTGAAGTTAGACCCCAGAAAATTAACAATGTTCCATAATCTTCCCTTGAAATCTAGCATTTCCTTCTATTGTGCACGTTGACCTTGCATCACAGTAACACAGGGGCTCCTGGGACTTTCACGGGTCAAAAGGCCAGATGTCTTCTTATTACACTGCAGTTGTGAAAGGTATTTGAAATATTTTTCATGTTCGTCAGAACTTCAAAATCTCAGTGGTCACCAGTTTACCATCATCCGATCTGATTATTTATTTATTTATTTAGTGGTATTGGGGATTGAATCCAGGGGCACTCCAGTATTGAGTTATGTCCCAGTTCCTTTTATTTTTTAATTTTGAGACTGGGTCTCATTAAATTGCTTAGGGTCTTGCTAAATCACTGAGGCTGGTCTGGAACTTGTGATCCTCCTGTCTAAGCCTCCTAAATCACTGGGATTATAGGCATGGGCTAATGTCTCCTGCCTATTTAATACTTTTTTTTTGGTACCAGGATTGAACGCAGGGGTCCTTAATCATTGAGTCACATCCCCAGCCCTTTGTACTTTTATTTTGAGACAGGCTTTCACTAAGTTGCTTAGGGCCTTGCTATGTTGCTCAGGCTGGCTTTGAACATGTGATCATCATGCCTCAGCCTCCAGAGTTGCTGAGACTACAGGTGTGTGTCCCCATGCCTGGCTATTTAATTTTTTGAACTCTGGGGCACTGAGCCACAGAGCCATATCCCCAGCCCTGTTTTGTATTTTATTTAGAGACAGGGTCTCACTGAGTTGCTGAGTACCTCATCATTGCTGAGGCTGGCTTTGAACTCACTTTCCTCCTGCCTCAGCCTCTCAAGCCGCTGGGATTACAGGTGTGTGCCACTACGCCTGTCTTATTTAATGCATTTTGAAAGAATTACTAGGACTGTGGCTGTAGCTCAGTGGTATAGCATTTGCCTAGCATATGGGTGGCCCCAGGTTTGATATTCACCCCCAAAGAATTGGCACTCACGGCAATCATATTTCAATATAATTTATTTTCTTTATAATCCTGGGTGCTTTACTTTATGCATTTAAAGACTTCACTCTGAGAAGGGTCAGTAGGTCTCACCAGACTCCAGTGGGCAGAAGCATCACTCCCCCCCAGCCCTACCGAGAGGTATTCTGCCTTTAAATTCACCGTCAGCCTTCCCTTCTGAGGTCCCTTGTCACCACTCCTCAGTGGCACGTGTGGCCTGGCACTGAAATCAGAGCTTGAAACAAAAGTAGACGCTCTTGGCTTCTGCTGTCAGATCTGCAGAGCTGGAGGCCTCTGCAGCTGAGAAAGCGGGTTGGGCTGTTAGCAGCTAATCCCAGCAGGGGCTGCCCGCCAGCTTCAGCTCCGAGGGGAGGGTCACAGCCACCAGAGCTGGTTTTCTCCACTACTTACTTCCTAGTGGCGTGTTGCAGCTCTTACCGGGAGGCATGGGCCTCGGTGTCGCTGCAGACCCCAGCAACTTCCCTCCAGTTTCTGTCTGGGTTCTTGTCTTAAAAATTTGAAGAATGTAATCCATGGGTGGCAAAAGTGAAAGGAGTAGGATTTATTTATTAAAGTGAGAAGAAAAGAGAACTCTCACCATCTGATACCAGGTTTTCCACTTGAATGTACTAGTCTAGGGGCTTAGATGGCTTCTGGGTAGAGGCATTGATCAAAATTCATGTTAAACATTGGAAAGGTGTTAAGGCTGTAGGTTATAATCCACACTAAATGGGTATTGAAAAAGTACCAAGGCTATTGGCTCAGCCAGTGACCTATTGGCTGTGCCCTTTTTAGCCCTTGAATTTGAATCTTCATATAACCTCCATTTGGTTCCATTCCCACTACCATTTTCTCAGCTGCTCTGGGACAAAGGAGGTGCTGGAATGTTTCTGCAGATTATTTTCTCAGAGTGGTCTTTACATTTGGGAAAAAAATCTCAATTGGGACCCATTAACTATCCTATCTGGTTCTACACCCAACCTCAGAGCTTCGGCCACAAGGATGGCCACAAGGGTGGCCACAGGCTGCCCTCTGCTGGGGTTGGCTCACACAGCACCTGGGGTTGGCGCCTTTAGTTAGATGCTTCTTGTTCTGGTTCTCCTGATACCTCGGTCCTCAGGTGGTGACCATTGCTGCCTGACCCATGCTGGTCAGCATCACAGAATGACACTGGGATCTGAGCTAGAGGAAGGGGCAGCTGTGGTTTCAACATCAGGACCAATGAACTTTTAAAACCCAACTACTCCAGCTGGGGCTATAGCTCAGTGGTACAGTGTGTGCTTAGCATGTCTGAAGCCCTGGATTCAATCCCTCGTACCCCAAACAAACAAAACCCAACTGCACCAAGCAGCCCTTAATCCCACTGACTCAGGAGACTGAGGAAATCCCAGAGACTCGGGAGGCTGAGGAAGGAGGACCCCAAACTTGAGGCCAACCAACCTGGGCAACTTAGTGAGACCCTGCCTCAAAATAAAATTTAAAAAAGGATTAGGGTTGTAGCTCAGAGGTAGAGCACTCCACAGCTGGATCCCTAGCATGTGAGTAGGACCTCAACTACCCTTTTTGTTTGTTTGTTTTAGTAATACTTGGGATTGAACCCAGGGCCTCCCATATGCTAGGCAAGTGCTCCACCTGGTACACAGGCACCTAGGGTCAGCATTCAAGAGTTGAAAAAGAAATGTGATGAGAAGGTCCTCCCACTCAGTCTCAGATTCTGCCAGCTCCTCTCTCCTCCCAGGGCTGTCCAACCTGCTCACAGCCAAAATGAATATGTTCTAGCCCTGGCTGTTGTTTCCTAAAGATGAATCTGTGAGGCACTTGGCCCACACCCTGCTTTTTTATTTGTCAAAATTGTCTTGGAAATTGCTCCTCATCTACAAAAAGTAGCTTCTTCCTTGTTATTTTCCTCTTTATTTTTCTCAAGTCATTTCCAAGCAGTCCCCTAAAAAAGAATGTCTTCCATAGAAATAGGCATTCCCAGTTGTAGACAGAAACGTCTGGTCAGCTCTAGAACTCATTTACTTACTTTGAATTCTGTATTCCTTTCAGGTAGATTTGCTTTTCAAAACGGGCTACCCAGACCCAACACACACACACCCAGGACCTGTGGGTGGAGCTCAGTGGTAGAGCATTTGCCTAGCTCGAGGGAGGCCCTGGGTTTGATCCCAGCACTAACAAGATAAAAGGAAAAAGAAAAGGAACACATGGGAGAATTTTGGGCAGGAGCCAGAGGTACGGGACTATGGGTACAGGACTTTATCTGTGATGTCCCCACATCCAGGTGTTGGGATACCATGATCCCTGTCTATGCACAGACTAACCTTGCCTTCTCAAGCTGCCCTGGTGTTGATAATAAGTGCCACCCTCTTTATATTTGCAGCCAGTTGGGTCTGATCCCTAGATTTGCTCACTGCACAAGTCGGACAGAAGTCATTGACCTCATAAAGATGTTACAGGGTTCCAGGAAGTCAGAGTTTAGACAGCCCCTGCAGAGCTCCCTGGGCGTGGGCTTCTCTTCCCCTGCCCAGAGCAGGCCCAAGTTTATTTTTTACCCATCATGCTCATGAATAGGCTTGCACTGAGGGAGATGTGCTGTCTCCTGTGTGTCCCCTTTCATTCTGGCCCCTCTTAGCAAGTAAGAAGACGGCATTCTGCTCAGTCCATCCACATCCTTGGGGAGTTAGATGACTGAGTTGGTCCTCCAAGAGGGATTCCCTTTCTCCCACAGAGCTAGGGGCTGCCCTGAAGACCACAGTGAGTCCTCCACAGTAAGTGCCTACTTAACCTCTAAGACCTGCTGACCCTGTCGCTAGATGGTGGCCCTCCTGGGTGAGGCAAACATTCTAGCATATGTTCACTTTGTGAGAAGGAAACTCAGCTGTAGAGATCATAGTACCCTTGGATGCACACTCGATGGGAGATAAATTAGCTTGTAAAGGTATCCTGGACACCAGCGATGGCAAGGGGTCAGCAAGTTTTTTCCATTGGAGGGAAGGCACCAGCAGTGTTGGACGCTGAGAATCTGTTTGGCAGGAGAAGCTACCTTCCTCCATCCTCATAGGTTAAATTACTGGAGCCTGCAAATTAAACCAGCAACAGATAGATTAAAAAGAGGAAAGACATGTACGTAGGCAGGAATTCACAGGAAAATGTGATTTAAGCAGGTGCTTAGAATTTGGGACATGTAAATAGGAGAAGGGAGGGTGAAAAGAGCACTTATGGGAAAACGAATAACTTTTAAAGAGGACAAATGTGTGGAGAGTAGATGGTAAAGATGATATCTGTGTGTGTGTGTGTGTGTGTGTGTTACTGGGGATTTAACCACTTTTACCACTTAGCTATGTTCCCAGACTTTTTTTAATAAATATTTTTAGTTGTAGATGGGCACAATACCTTTGTTAATTTAGTTTTTTTTAATTTGGTGTTGGGGATCGAGCCAAATGCCTCATGCATGCTAGGCAAGCTCGCTACCACTGAGCCACAACCCAGCCCATTCCCAGACTTTTTTTATTTTTGAAGCAATGGTCTCACTAAGTTGCTGAGGCTGGCCTTGAACTTGGGATCCTTCTACCTCAGCCTCCTGAGTCACTGGGAATACCGGCATGTGCCACGGTAACTGAGGGAGATATAATATCTTATGACAATACTTTTTCCATCTTCCTTGGCTGTGAAACTCTCCAGGGAGAATTATGACAGTTGAACTCTTTTTGGAGGCTCTGCTTTTAGACAAGGGGAATTCTGGGCTAAAAAACAAACAACTCTTCATAGAGGTGTACTGTGGATCCCTTGGGCATGAGTGCACCTGTCCTCCCCACCCTATCCCCAAAGGCTGGGCTGGCTGGGATGGGCAGACAGGTGCTCGGATTTGGCTCAGCATCCCCGAGTTTGGCTTGGGGAGCTCACAAGTGTGGACCATACGGAGGGTGGTCTCTACAGCAGAGGATGTTCAAAGCTGGGAAGGGCTCATTCTCATGTGGCTACAGTGGTTAGGGGAAGCTGCATGAGCACAGATGCCAGGGTAATCTTCACCTCTCTGGGATTCATTTTCTACTTGGGTAAAAACCCTCAGAGCGCTGTCATGAATTAGATGGTCCTTGTGACACACAACACAGCACCTGGTGCATATTAACTGTTCATTTAATATGATCAACAGCTCTGGGCACCAGGGACACGGCAGTGAGCAAAATCAAGGCCTGCTCTCCTGGATCTGGCATTCTGGAGAAGAGCCTGTCCAGTAGAACACATGCTGTGGTCAGTTGATACGGTGCACTAGGAAGAAAATGACGGGTGAGGAGCAGAGAGTGAGAGACAGGTGACGGGGAGGATCAGGGAGGGGGCGTTTGAGCAGAGACCAGAACCAAGAGGTCAGTGGTCCTGGAGCTGTGGGTGCCTCTGCTGCGCGTTCCCAAGGCGCATTTCTCGGGTGCACTTCGTGCCTTTCTCCTCTGGAATTCCACCAGACAGGAAATGGAGACGGAGTTGGTCTCCATCCAGGTTGCTCCAGGGGCTGAGGACTCTCCACAAACAGCTGTGGGACAATACTTTCCCATGAGTGAAGTGAGTTAGGGGGCCCGCGGACACGGCCCGGTTCCGAAACAGAAGAGCGCCCGTTTTGCTTCGGTCTTTCCTCCGTCCCTCCCCCCTGACAATTCCTCACCGCCCCCAAACGCCGCGGGAGGGACAGGGTCCCCTCCGCTCCCCGCCCCGTCCCGGCGGCGCGGCTGGACCCGGGGAGAAGGTCTAAATTTACCCGTGCGCGGGGCCGGGCGGCCCAGCCCCTCCCCAGCGCGCACTGCCGTCCCCGCCGCGCAGAGCGGTTTCCTCCCCGGGAAATCATGTCTCACCGCAGCGGGATCGGCCCTGGAATTTCCCCGCCGAGGTGCGACACGCCTAGAGCCTGCTGGTGCGCAACCCGAGGAGACACACCCAGAGACACCGAGAAAACAGACGGCCGCCCCGGGCTGCACCCGCTCCGGGCGGCTCCCTGGGCTGAGCGAGGCCGGAGGGGTCGCCTCCTGGCCTGAACGCGCCTCCACCTCTGCAGGGTTAAGATGGGTCTTTCCAAAATCAAAATAGGACAGAACCGCAAAGGAATCATCCTAGAAAGTTCTCTGGTTAATCCAAAGATGTTGGTTTCATTATTCAAATGTTTTAAAGTCCCCCCCCCCGCCCCGCCCCGCTCCTGCACTGGAAATTGAACCCAGACGCACTCCATCTCTGAGCTATACTCACAGCCCTTTTTATTTATTTATTTATTTTTTTGGTACTGGGAATTGAACTCAGGGGAATTCGGCCACTGAGCCATATCCCCAGTCCCATTTTGAATTTTATTTAGAGACAGGGGCTCACTGAGTTGCTTAGTGCCTCCTAAAGTTCCTGAGGCTGGCTTTGAACTTGAGATCCTCCTGTCTCAGCCTCCCCAGCCACTAGCCCTTTTTATTTTTTATTGAGACAGAGTCTCTCTAGGTTGCCCAGGATGTTCTGGAATTTGTGATCCTCCTGCCTTGGTTTCCCAAGTATCTAGAATTACAGGCATGTGCCACTACAAACAATAGTTCTTCATTAAAAAACTCCTTTTGACACATTTTAAACACATATAAGTCTACCTCATTACATTTCTAGACATTTTGTTTTTGCTTGGATGATCACAACCCTTGGTACCAAGAGACTTTGAACTGATTGCCAATACTGAATTCAAAAGATTCCTGGAGAGGGGCTGGGATGGTGGCTTAGTGGTGGAGCACTGGCCTAACATGCGCGGGGCCCTGGGTTCGATCCTCAGCACCACATAAAAATAAATAAATGAATGGAATAAAAGTATTGTGTCCAACTACAACTAAAAAAATAAATATTAAAAAAAAATGATTCCTGGAGAGCTGGGTGAGTTGTTGCATGACTGTGATCCTGGCTACTCAGGAAACTGAGGCAAGAGGATCTAGGCCAACCTGAGCAACTTAGAGAGACCCTGTCTCAAGTTTTCTTTAAAAAGTGGGGGTGGTTAGGGATGTGAGTTGGTGGTAAAGTGCACCTGGGTTTAATTCCCACTACCTTAAAAGAAGACAAAAAGATTCCTGCAAGGTTGGTAAGAGGCTTTGGGTAGGTGCCAAAGCCACCTGATACCCATGGCTAGCCCCCAAGCAGGGGCGTCTGGAAGAACAGCTTCTGCCCTCTAAACTCTCTACCACAAGCACGGTGTTTCTAGAGCCTTCAACTGTCCAAAACAAGGACAAGAGGGCCTTGAACATGGCCACAACCTCCAGAGACAGCAATGTGGGAGAACCCCAGCCGTGAGTCCCAATACTAGAGGCCAGTGGTTATCAGAATGGTCACACAAGGACGATCCCAGCCCTGGATACCAGCCACACAGGGTTTGCTATGGACTCCAGAAACAGACACGCCTGGACACACGGGGTTGCCTGGCAACACAGATGCACACCCACGTCGATGACATACTCTCCTGCTGTTTGGCATGGGCAGAGTTGCAGGAGTCAGGCTGCCCGTGCAAACCCTGTCCCTACAAACATCCAGCGAGAAAGCCTCCTGGCCACAAGCAGCTGGGCAGCTAAAGAACCCCCTGTCCACACCCAGATTTGAACAGCATCCTGGCAAGGCCCCCACCGCTATGGCTGCCCCGTGTCACACACGCTCTTCTGAGTGGTCAGTCTAGACTCCTTTCGTTTCCGCTTGGAAATTTTTCAGCTTTTCCATTTTAATCAGCCAGTGACCCAACAGTCTATTTCTGTAACTTGGAAGTGCTTGCCAGAGATTGTTCTTTTGAAATGCCTACAGTAAGTTACAAATAATGCTTCTGACCTTTGTTTTCAAATTCATCCAGGCAAACACTAAAGACTCAACGTGAATACTTAGAGGACACTTTTAAATTGTTTTAGAGAACAATTTTTAAAATTGAAGTCCGCTTCAACCTTTTGGGGGTAGGAGACAGGTGATCTTCCCAACTTTCCAGTGGTTCTTAAAATTCTAACTTGATAAGCAGGAAAATAACAGCCACCCCTTCTGAGTTGGAGACGTATAGGAAAAACCCTGGAGGCTTCGCCCCTCAACTCTGAGGGCTCCGCCTGGGCTGATTTTCACACTGACCTTGTTTGTGATTAAGCAGAACTTCCTGTGTGCTGCTTGGCTGGTGGCTGGCCTAGGGCAGAGCTGTGCCTTGGCTGGGCACAGGAACTTCCCCCTGTGTGGAATCTATAGGGGAGGAAAGATTTCCTTTCTTGCCCACAGGGAGGCTCATAGAGAAGATCCCTACTAAAAAAAAAAAAAAAAAAAAAAAAAAAAAGACAGGATTAATAAGAGAAAAGCAAAAAGCATACAAATTTATTTAAGCGACCAAGGGACGTTGGTAAATGAATACCCCAAGGAACAGGTGGAGTTCTGAGTGTGTGTTTTACTTTGCTTTGGCAGTGCTGGGGCGGGAACCCACGGCCTCAGGCATGCTGGGCAAGGGCTCTGCCACGGAGCTGCACCCCAGCCCTTTTAAACTTTATTCTGAAACAGGATCTCAACTAAATTTCTCAGGTGGCATCAAACTTGCCATCCACCTGCTTCAGCCTCCTGAAAGGCTGGAGCTACAGGAGTGCAACACCACATCTGGTCCAAGCTGTGCATTTTTTTTCCTTTCCCTTTTTGCAGTGCTGGGGAGTGCACCCAGGGCCTGACAGGTGCTGGGCAGACACTAGCAGCCCAGCCCTGTCAAGCTGCGTGGATTTCATGCCAGCTTTGGTGGAGAAGTGGGTGGTTGTGGAGCAATCTGATGGGATAAGAGAGTCTGAGCCGATAGCAATTAACAGGGACTTTAGCAAGGCCTGTTGGTTCAGATTCCTCTGTGTCCCCAATCCTCTTCAGAGATAAGATTTTTCTTTCCTCTGGGAACAGGGAGGAACTTCACATGAGGGTCCTGTGGCCTGCTTCAGGGTGAAGGGTGAGGGAAAGGTGAGAGAGACTGTTCTGATTCTGGGGTTTTCTTAAATGCAAGGTCAGGGTTGGCGTGCAGCTCAGGTAGAGCACTTGCCCATGTGCCTGCCCGAGGCCCTGGGTTTCATCCCGGTACTGTAAAATCAAAACAAAACAAAACAAAAAACAAAAGTTCTGTGCTTGGCTACTGTTCCCTGAACTCCATCAGTTTGTCCCCTTCTCTGGACATTTCCACACTGTATTGGCTTAGGACTGGGTACGCGGGCTTCCTAGCCCTCCCTGGCAGCCCTCTCTCCCACCACCACGGGGCCAAGCACCAAGGGATTCCAGGACCCACCACCCCTGGCCTCTCTTCCTTCTCAACCTGGAGCAACTGTCCTCGGGAACTGGGACCTCTGCTGATCCTGCTTCTTGACACGCCTCATCATTCTGAACTCCGCACCCCTCTCCTCTATGAGTTCCTGCCCATTTTTTTCCCTGGGCTTCGGATGGAACCCAGAGCCTCCTATATGCCTGCCGGGCAAGCTAAGCACGTGCTCTATCCCTGAGCTACATTCCAACCCCCTCGAAATTTGTTTCTATCCTTGCTGTTTTTACCTGAAAAGATTAATCAATGCCTCACCAAAGACACAAACAAACTGAAAATCATACCAGATTTATTTTTTAAAAAATTATTTGTAGGGCTGGGATGTGGCTCAAGCGGTAATGCGCTCGCCTGCCAGGCGAGGGGCACTGGGTTCGATCCTCAGCACCACATAAAAATAAAATAAAGATGTTGTGTCCACCGAAAACTGAAAAATAAATATTAATAATAAATATTAATAATAATAAATCTCTCTCTTAAAAAAATTATTTGCAGTAGGGGCACTTTGTATTCAGGGGTACTTTACTACTGAGCTATGTTCCTAACTCTTTTTTTTTTTTTCTTTTGAGACAGGGTCTTGCTAAGTTGCTGAGGGTCTCACAAAGTTTCTGAGGCTGCCCTCAAATTTGAGATCCTTTTGCTTAGGCCTTCAGAGTTGCTGGGATTACAAGAAAGTGCCATTGTCCTGGGCAGATTTATTTATTTATATTAAAATTTTTACTTTTGGTTTGGGTATTGAAACTTGGGGCACTTTACACTAAGCAATATCCCCAGCCCTTTTTATGTTTTAGTTTGAGACAGGGTCTCTCTAAATTGCTGAGGCTGGCCTTGAATTTGTGATTCTCCTGTCTCAGCCTCCTGAGCTGCTGGGATTACAGGTGTGTGCCACCACACCCAGCCAAATTTTTTTTTTAATATCTTTTATTTATTTATTTATTTATTTATTTATTTATTTATTTATTTATTTATTTATTTAATGTGGTGAGGATCAAACCCGGTGCCTCACGCCTGTGAGGCAAACATTCAACCACTGAGCAAAAACCCCAGGCCCCTGTTTTTTTTTTTTTTTTTTAGTGAAAAATGTCCATATGCTAAAACCTCAGGCCTGAGTGCCTAGTTCAGTGGTAGAGCACATGGTTAGCATGCTCAATGCCCTGGTTTTGATCCCTAGCCTACATACACAAAGATCAGAACCCACAGCAAAATAAATTCAAAAGGCAAAACATGGTGCACACCTGTAATTCCAGGAGCTTGTGACGCTGAGACAGGAGGATCTCGAGTTCAAAGTGAGAAGTTAAGCAACTCAGTGAGACCCTGTCTCAAAATAAATTACAAAAAAGGGTTGAGGATGAGGCTCAAAGGTCAAGTGCCCCTGGGTTCAATCCCAGGTTCCCCTCCTCCCCCCAAAAATGAGGCAGACAGAAGCAAATACCTAGAAGACTAACCACAAGACTCAAAGCAGTGTAAAATGTGATCGTTTAAGCAACTTTCCCCTTATTATTTACCAAATTAGCAAGTGAACACACAGGGATGGGAAGGGACTTGCTAATTACCTCTAGGGGTGAGCAGTAATCCCAGTAATCCAGTAATCAGAATACCCCTTTTGGAGGAGCATTAAGCTTTAAATTTACCAAGACCTCTTGAGCCATCAACTCCACCTTACCTACATAAAGTTTCTGAAATGTAGCTGCAGAAATACTCATTGCAGTACAGTCATGAAGTCAGAAAGAATAAATGAGTTTTTAAAATATTTATTCTTTAGTTATAGGTGGACACAATATCTTTTATTTTGTTTTATGTGGTGCTGAGGATCGAACCCAGTGCCTCATGCATGCTAGGCGAGCACTCTACCACTGAGCCACAGCCCCAGCCCAGAATAAATTATTTTTATACATTTTTTTCTCTTTCTTGACTATACCACCATTTCTCTGGTCTTTTTTTAGATTGTGTCCATTGGAATTCTGCACCTGTTGTGCCACAACATCATTTGCATTTTAGTATCTTAATATGCAGTATCTTAATATGAGGGTTAGGGGTGTAGCTCAGTGATAGAGCATTTAAACACCGGGCACTTCAGGGGCTGGGGCTGGGGCTCATGTGGCTCAGCAGTATTCCACTTGCCTGGTATGTGTGAGGCACTGGGTTCGATTCTCAGCACCACATATAAGTAAATAAAATAAAGGTCTATCAACAACTAAAAAACAAAAAAGATTAAAAAACAAAAACAACAACAAAAATATCTAGCACTGCAAAAACCATAAAACCAAAAAGGATATATTCTTTTTTTCCCCCCCTCTTGGTATGTGGGATTGAACTCAGGGGCACTGGATCACTGAGCCACACCCCTAGCCCTATTCTGTATTTTATTTAGAGACAGGTCTCACTGAGTTGCTTAGCACCTTGCTTTTCCTGAGGCTGGCTTTGAACTTGACGTTCTCCTGCCTCAGGCTCCCGAGCCACTAGGATTACAGGTGTGTGCCACTGAGCCCAGCTAAAAAGGATATATTCTTGCATGCGGCCCGGGTTCGATCCTCAGCACCACATACCAACAAAGATGTTGTGTCCACCGAGAACTAAAAAATAAATATTAAAAAAATTCTCTCTCTCTCTCTCTCTCTCTCTCTCTCTCTCTCTCTCTCCTCTCTCACTCTCTCTTAAAAAAAAAAAAAAAAAAGGATATATTCTGGACAGGGTGGGCCTAGGGCTCCCCCAGCCCCTCCTTGGCTCTGCTCCTGCACTTTGAGTAAGGGGAGAAGAAGACTGTGTGGAGAGAAGTGGGCAGGTGGAGATGCACAGCTCTGGGGAAGAGGCCTGTGCATGGATTACAGGCAATCAGTGCCGGGAGGCTGAGCTGTGTCTCTGTTTTGTGGTTGTGTTTGGAACTGGGGATTGAACCCATGGCCACCGGTATGCTAGGCAAGCAGCTCTACCACAGAGCTGCATCCCCGGCACTTCAGGTTTTTTTTTTTTTTTTTTTTTTAAAGACAGGGTCTCATCAAATTGCTGAGGTTGGCCTTGAATTTGCAATCTTCCTGCTTAGCTTCCAACCTAGTCACAGGGATTGCAGATGTCCACCACCTTGTCTGACTTGAGCCATGTATCGTTAAGTCTAACGGGAACAGAATGGACAGGCTGGGACAGAGACTCATGCTGTCCCTAACCTGGCTGTCGCTGAGATGCTGGGCTGTCCTGGGCCTTCCCAGGGTGAAGGTCTCCTGGGACCTGTGAAAGGTGTCAATGTCCCCTAACAGGTGACCAAACCTGCCACATCACCTAGCTTCCCATTGCCAGGTCACTGAGACCACTCCTCTCAGTGTTTTCCTTGTGTCCTGTAACAGGGCCCAGGCCTGTCCTCTCCCTAACAGGACAGCTTCGCCCCAGGGCAAGTCAGGAAAGCAAATGGAGCCTGGTGGACCTAGGGTTCCAACTGCCCCTTTTCTCACCAACCCCCAACTACCTTCCCTGCAGTCCTGCGCCCTGGATGCAGGCAGGCGGGATGCAGGCAGGCGTGCATGACAAAGCCCCTCAGCTGCAGCCAGCTCAGCCTCTTGCTCCTGGCCCTTGGTGCATCTGCCATAGACTCCCACTTCCTTTGTCCTGCCTTAGATACCTTTGTCTGACCATTGCTTCCCACTCTCACCCTCCTGGTCCTTCTCTCTCAGGGCCCACTCTTTTCTGATGGCCTGGCTGGTCAGCAAAACAATAGCACAGTGCAGCTTGCTGTAGGAAGAAGTAACCATGCCGGGACGGTGGCCCACGCCTGTATTCCCAGAGCTTTAAGAGGCTGAGGCAGGGGGATTGCAGGTGTAAAGCCAGCTTCAGCTACTTAGCGAGGCCCCAAGCAATTTAGCAAGACCCTGTCTCAAAATAATGCATAAAAACAAGGGCTGGGATGTGGCTCAGTGGTTAAGGGCCCTGGGTTCAATCCCTGTTGTCCCTCTACACACAAAAAAAGAAAGAAAGAAAAATGCAACTGCATTGTCCCCTTGTGTTAACCCTAAGGTGTTTGGACTTTATTTTTAGCCACAGGCACAGGTTTCTGGCTGCCCACAAATGCAAAACATTGTCAGAGGACAAAATCACAACAATTTAGTTTAAGAGAACTTCATTGGCTTATTTTCAATTCTAGAATTGAAATTCTAGCATTTCACTTAGAACACTTAGAATAAGTGTTCCAGTGGGCAGAAGAGGCTGGTTTTATAGACAGAAAAACCCTGAAGACAGCAGAAACGGAAACTAGAAGTGGAAAAGTAGATTGGTCTGATTCAAAGTTATTTCCCCCCTAGGGCAGTGACAGGGAAGCAGAGTAGTAAAAAAGTGACTCATCAGCTGACATCAGGTTACTTCCGGTTACTTTTTTATGTAATGACAAAGAAAAAAAAAAGGAATCCATTATTTTGCTGATTTAAACTGTTCTGTTTGGAGTATTTGGCTTTTATTTCTATAATCCTGACTTCTTTTTCAGTGCCGGGACAGAACCCACGGCCTCATATGAGCATACTAGGCAAATGCTCATCTTTGAGCGACACCCCCAGCCATTAACCCGTTATCTTTATTTCTGGAAAAGGCTAGAATGTTATTGTGAGTGACTCCGTTTTGATTTTTAGACTAGTCTGTTGGGACCTAGTGCAGGATCTTAGTACCAACAGTGGCTTCCAGCTGGGTCTGAGGCACACACCGTGATCCCAGTGACTCTGGAGGCTGAGGCAGAAGGAACTTCGAGGCCAGCCTCAGCAGCTTAGTGAGAACCTTAGCCATTGAGTGGGACCTTGTCTCACAATAAAAAACAAAAAGGACTGGGGACTTTTGCTCAGTGGTAAAGTGCCCCGAGTTCAGTTCCCCATACCAAAAACAAACAGGAAAATACAAAACTAACAATGGGCTCCTATAGTTTTTATTAACAGCATTAATGCTGAGACGCACTGGCTGGGGCATGGGGGCTCAGGCCTGGACCCCTCCTCACATGACAGCCCATATCTCCACAGCTCCTGCCAGGCCCCAGCAGGTTGCCGGTGGGTGTCTGTGCCTCCACACCTGACCTCCATGCTCTCCTTGACCCTGCACTCACCCTGAGAAGCCCCCTATGGGGAAGTCCCACTGCCTGATCCTGCTCTGAGTCACTGGGTTGCTTTCTATGCTTGATATCCCTGGGGCTCAGAAGATGCTCAGCCTGGCCCTGGGACATGCTGAGAGGCCTTAGACCCTCCTCTCAATCCAGGTCCCTCCAGCCCCCCATGTCTCTCCCTGCCCTGCAGGACTGGCCTTCCTCTGCAAAGTCCCAGACCTCCAAGGAAGAAAACAAGGACCACGGTCCCTTCCCTGAGTTTCCATTAACTCACTCACATGACAGGAAAAAAGTCTGAAGGCACACTGCAGACTTTGTCACACCATTGTCCTCTATTTTGTCCCCTAGAGAATCATTTACAAACCATTGTCCATTCTTCAGGCCCAACAAACCTTGTTGGAAGCAGTGTAAGTGTATGTTCTTCAGCCCAGTCAAGTCCCCCTAAAACCCATTTACTATTCTCCTCAAAAATGTCTGAATTTGCTGAGTTCAGTGGTGCCCACCTGTAATCCCAGCAACTCAGGAAGCTGAGGAGGAGGATCTCAAGCTTCAGACCAGCCCGGGGCAACTCAGTGAGACCCTATCTCAAAAAAATAAAAAGGACTGGGGGTGCGGCTCAGTGGTAGAGCGCCCTGAGTTTGATTCCTGGTTCCAAAAACAAACAAACAAACAAAAGTCTACATTGCCCAGGCTGGCTTCAAGCTCCAGGGTTCAAGTGGACTTCCCGCTTCCCGTGCGTGGTGAGAAGCAGCAGCACCACCAGCCCCACGTCCCAGCCAGGGCATCTCGGCCTTTATGTGGTTAATAAAAATTATCGGAACCCATTGTTTTTTTTTTTTTTTAAAGAGAGAGTGAGAGAGGAGAGAGAGAATTTTTAATATTTATTTCTTAGTTTTCAGCGGACACAACATCTTTGTTGGTATGTGGTGCTGAGGATCGAACCCGGGCCGCACGCATGCCAGGCGAGCGCGCTACCGCTGAGCCACATCCCCAGCCCATCGGAACCCATTGTTATTCTGGTGTCTGTTTTGGATTTTACAACTGGTTTGGAATACATATTTATTGTACAACAATTCAGATGGTCCACATGGAGTGATCCTTTGTCCTCCCCTATCCCCCGGTCCCATGCTGGGGTCACCCTGGCCAGGTGGGGCTACCTGCAAGACCCTTGATGGTACATTTCCTGCCTGGTTTCCAGATTTGGGGAAGGAAGAACCATCTTGCCCTCCACTCAAGAGGACCCTCTGCCTGTGTGCCTTATCTGGGCTCTGCAGCCTCCTCTGTCTGCGGCTCGACCTCCTCCTTCTGCCCTGCTTCCCCTCCCCATGGCCCTGGCCCAGGGCTCTGCGTGTGCACACACGTGAGGGTAACATACTGTGCACGCACACACCGACACACTGCTTTCTTATCGGGGGCCCTTACAATCACTCACTCGGGCACATGTGCAAATACACACCAGCCTTCTCTGGAACAGGGCTCTTCCTGAACCCCACTCTTCCTCTCCCACTCTTCTCGGTTTCCTGTCCTCAAGCCCAGCTTTGTTGAGCGAGTGGCATTCACTCGGCATTTCACCCACAGCACAGCTCTCGGGGGCCTCTGGTGGGCTCCCGCCCAGGGTGAGCTGCTCTGCTTCGGAGGAGGACCTGGCCATCCATCATCTGGAGTCTCCATTCCCAGGCCAAGACCCACGACCCCGGCCAGTCCAAATGGCCTCATCACCAGGGGGAGACAGGCAGTGGGAGTGTCTGTGGAGCTCCTCTTCCTGGGCCCCTGACAGCTGTAGGGGACAAGGGGTCAGCTCCCTGCCGCCCACCCCAACATCCTGAGCATCCTCCGACAACCAGGGCTTCCACAACCCCAGGGCCACTGGACACGGGCAGCAGCTCTGCCTACTGCAGAGAAGTCTCTGGAACGCAGTGGCTGTGGAGCAGATTCCTGCACAGCCCTCTCCTCTGGAGGACGAAGGATGGGAAGAAGGAACAGATGGCACAGGCCTTGCTAGTGTTCTCCCAACTTAATATTATAAAATAAAACCAAACAAAAGGCTGAAATTATGAAGCATTCCTACTGGCTTAGTGTCCTACTGCAGTAATATATAATAAATTACCAGGAATTTAGTGACTTAAAAAACCCACAAATGTATTGGGTCCCTTCCTGAATCTTCCAGACACATCACTTTGAACTTCTTCTTTTTAAAATATTTTTTAGTTGTACCTTTACTTTATTTATTTATTTTTATATGGTGTTGAGGATCAAACTCAGTACCTCACATGTGGCAGGCAAGAGTTCTACCTCTGAGCCACAACCCTGGCCCTACTTCAACTTCCTTCTTTTCTTTTTTTAAATATTTATTTGTTAGTTGTAGTTGGACGCCATGCCTTTATTTTATCTATTTATTTTTATGTGGTGCTGAGGATGGAACCCAGGGCCTCACGTGTGCTGAGCCACGCCCTAGCCCTCAACTTACTTCTGTTGTCTTGATTGCTCTCTGACTCAGATCCTCCTGCCTCCCTCTTACAAGGGCCTCGTGATGACATTGGACCATCCAAATAATAATTCAGGATAATCTTCCCATTTCTTCTCCTTCTTCTTCTTCTTTTTTAGGTACAGGGGTTTGAATTCAGGAACACTTTACCATTGAGCTACATCCCCAGATATTTTTTAAATTTTGAGGCAGGGTCTCACCAGATTGCCCAGGCTGGCCTCAACCTTGCACTCCTCCTCCCTCAGCCTTCTGAGTCACCAGGATGACAGGCATGTGCCACTGCACCTGGTTAATCTTCCCATTTCAAGATAACCAAGCACATCTGCAAAGTTTCTTTTACCACGTAAGGAGACATTCATAGTTTCTGGGAATTAGGATGGTGGTGAACATCTTTGGGGAGGGCATTATCTATCAACAAATATTAAATGTAATATAACACACATGTATGTATTCACTACTATAAACAGATGGTAATATTTTGCGTTATTTTCATCCCTTTTTCCCCCTGAAACTGGGGATGGAATCCAGGGTTTCAAACATGCTGGGCAAGCACTCAGCCAACTGAGATACACCACCGGCCCACCACATTTTTTTTTTTTTTGGTACTTATGATTGAACTCAGGGGACTCTACCACTGAGCCACACCCCCATCTCTATTTTGTATTTTTATTTAAAGCCCGGGGCCTTACCGAGTGCTTAACACCTTGCTTTTGCTGAGGCTGTGAACTCCCAATCCTCCTGCCCCAGCCTCCTGAGGCGCTAGGATCACAGGTGTGCGCCACTGCGCCTGACCACATTTTTTTTTTTTTTTTTAGTTGTAGATGGACACAATACCTTTATTTTATTTGTTTATTTTTATGTGGTGCCTGGAATCGAACTCAGTGCCTCATGCATGCTAGGCAGCGCTCTGCCACTGAGCCACAACTCCGGCCTGGCCACATTTTTTTTTTTTTAAGTATTTTTTTAGTTGTTGATAGACCCTTATTTTATTTATTTATTTTTATGTGGTGCTGAGGATCGAACCCAGTGACTCACACATGCTAGGCAAGTGACCCCAGCCACATTTTTTTTTCTCTTTTTTTTTTTTTTTTAAAGAGAGAGTGAGAGAGGAGAGAGAATTTTTAATATTTATTTTTTAGTTCTCGGCGGACACAACATCTTCGTTTGTATGTGGTGCTGAGGATCGAACCCGGGTCGCACGCATGCCAGGCGAGCGCGCTACCGCTTGAGCCACATCCCCAGCCCCTTTTTTTTCTCTTAAAGAAAGAAAGCAAGGGGCACCAGGGACTGAAATAGGGTAAATCAAGCCCCCTGCGTGTATGATTATGTCAAAGTGAACACTGGTTATGTAAAGCTGTGATGCGCCAATAAACGCAGAATAAATGAAAAACGGAAAGAAGGACAGCTTTGCAGGAATAGCTAGAATCCCTCTTGCCCCAGAGGTAACCCCTCGGAGGCCGGCATGATCCCCCACATGTGCTCTCCTCTTTGGCTACCCAGGGCAAACACACATCTACACAGAACCTGCTATTTTGTGTTTTGAATCTTTATGTAAATGGAATCGCTGCAGGCAACCTGCTTCATAAATCCTTACGTTTTGGAGAGATACCCCCGTTGCTGCGGCAGATCCTGTCCTCTCATGTGAACTGCAGCGTGGACTCTACAGGAGCAAGCGAGGCTCATTTTGTCCTTTCTTTTGCTGAGACAGCTTATTTTTCCCTTTTATTTTATTTTATTTTTTTGCTACAGCAAACATGGGTGCTTCAATAGGTATCTTGTGTTGTTTTCTTGAACACCTGTTCCAAAACCTTGGTGGGGGACACCCACAGGCAGCACACACACCCCTTCAGCGTTCCTAGGTGTTGCTAGGTGGTCCCAGAGTACCTCCCAGGGACCGTATTTAAGAGAACTCATTTAGTCCATCCTTACCAGCACTCACTATTTTCAGATTCACTGTTTTTTTCTTTTTTTTTTAGTAGCGGGGATTGAATTCAGGGACTCTGGATCACTGAGCCACATCCCCAGCCCTATTTTGTAGTTTATTTAGAGACAGGGTCCCAGTGAGTTGCTTAGCGCTCGACATTGCTGAGGCTGGCTTTGAACTCACAGTCATCCTGTCTCAGCCTCCCAAGCTGCTGGGATTACAGGCATGTGCCACCATGCCTGGCTCGTCTTATTTTTTATTTTGAGACAGGGTCTCACTCAGCTGCTGAGGCTGGCCTCGAATTTGCAATGCTCCCACCTCAGGCTCCAGAGTTGCTGGGATTACAGGCATGGGCTACTGCACCCAACCCATTTGTACTCTTTCTGCTCACTAAACAAAAGAAATGCAGCCGTCCTCATGTGTACATCATATGACAAAAGATTTCTCATCTATCTGGTTGCAGCCTGAAGCTCCCTTGAACTTTGTATACATCTTATTGAACACTTTGTAGGTTCCCGTGTTCTCGTTATTAATGGCTTTGCTCAAGAGGTCTCCCTGGAGAAGATGGTGCCAGGGGCATCAGCAACAGTGACCTGCTTCCAGGGGAACACTGTCATTTCACAGGGGCCAGCAGCATGCAAAGGGGTCCCCGCACCTGCTCATCTGAACATTCAGAATGAACCTTTTGCTCAGGTCCAGCCATGAGACAGACACTTCCTCCGCACACGCCAATGTCTTGGGACCTAGCGCTCACCACTGCACTGCTTGTTGGGTCATTCCCAGGACTGACTCGGGGAGATGAGGGTTCACAGAGGCCAGCGCGGCATGAGGCCCAGAGGTCTCCTTCGCATCTAACGGGTATAGGAAACACCATTTTGGTGTCTACCAGAAGCAGCTTTCCAGGGAGTAGCCCAGACCAGGTGGACATCAGACCTAATTGTCCTTCTGGCCAAGGTGGCAGAATGCCTGAGGCGGGTGCCGGGAGGCAGAGTGACAGCAGCCACCTAGCAACCCAGCGGGCTGCATCCCTCTGCTTACGTACCTGCTTCAAAGAGCAAATGCTTCCTCGAAGAGCCCAGAGGGGTATTGGGCAGCCATCAAGGCCAGTGTCTTGGTGGCTTAGGCTGGGACGAACAGGGCTTTTTTTTTTTTTTTTTGTGATACCAGGGACTGAACTCAGGGGCACTCAGCCACTGAGCCACATCCCCAGCCCTATTTTGTATTTTATTTAGAGTCAGGGTCTCCCTGAGTTGCTTAGTGCCTCACAGTTGCTGAGGAACTCATGATCCTCCTGTCTCAGCCTCCCCAGCTAAACCAGGGCTTCTAATGAAGACCAAGAAAGTTCACAGTCATACTCCCATGAGCGACATTACCCCATGAGGCTTCTCTCTCCAGGTGTTGTTGGTTCCAGAATTCTCTCTGGCTGGGAAATTGGAGCTGAAGTTTCAAATGCAGTTAGTCGAAGTTTTGTTTGCTTTCTTCTTAGAACAGTTTAAACCCTGTCCTGAATTAAGGGCTCGCTTAACTCCTAAATACTGGATTAGAATTTAGCACATTATCTCTTCAAGATTTACTCAAGCCACAGTTATTACTTTTTCAAAATTGGCACCACTATTAGCTTCTTTTTTTTTAATTAATTAATTAATTAATTTAGTTTTCGGCGAACACAACATCTTTGTTTGTATGTGGTGCTGAGGATCGAACCAGGGCCACACGCATGCCAGGTGAGCGCGCTACCACTTGAGCCACATCCCCAGCCCTACTATTAGCTTCTTAAATCACTTGCCCATTGTTTACCCGATGGTCCTCTGATTTTCTTTTTTCGGTAACAGGGATTCAACCAGTGGCTTTACCACCAAGTTGCATCACCAGACTCTTTTTTTTTGTTTTCTTAATTTTTAATTTTGAGAAAAATTCTCACTAAGTTGCTTAGGGTTTTGCCAAATTGCTGAGGCTGGCCTCAAACTTTCGATCCTCCTGTCTCAGCCTCCCAAGTTGCTGGGATTGCAGGAGCGTACCACTTGGCCTGGCTCCTTCCATGGTTTTCTACCACCTGTGACTACTGGATGCCTAGAGTCTTCTGTGAGGCGCAGGTGAGGGTGGCACATACATTCCACTGCCCTGTTTGCTGTGCCTGGCTCATCTTACTGAGGTTGGGTAGGTATAGCATATGCAGCAGGGTGCCGGTGTCTACAAGTTCGCTCTGAGTGTTTCTGTTTCTGCCTGTATGTCGAACGCAGCTCACATGTTGTTACTGTGGCCAGCAGGGGCTGGCTCTTCTCCGGACACCTGGGTGCATTCCTCTCAATTCTGCAGTCACTGATGTCACTCTGGCAGCTGGAAATCAGCCATGGTGGGAGTACTTATGCCAAGAAAATTGCCAAACACAAAAAAGTTACCTGGGCAAATGGCAACTCAGGAGCAAGGGTACCTTCAGGCTCTGTGGGTGTTTCTGCCTTTAATTTTTCCCCCCAGGCATCTACCAGTGAGCATCCCCAGCCCTCTTGTTGGGTACTAGGATTGAACCCAGGGGCGCTTAACCATGGAGTCCTATCCTAGCCCCCCCCCCTTTTTTTAAATTTTGAGACAAGGTTTCCCTACGTTGCTTAGAACCTCCTATTTTGCTGAGGCTGGCTTTGAAATTGTGATCCTCCTGCCTCAGTTTCCCCAGTTGCCAGGATTACAGGCATAAGCCACAGCACCCAGCTCTCCCACCACTTTTTATTTCAAGACAGGGTCTTACTAAGTAGCCGCAGCCTGGAAGTTGTGATCCTCCTGCCTCGGCCTCCAGAGTAGCTGGGATTATAGCTGGGCACTGTCATATCTGGCAGCTTTTTAATTTTTTATCATGTTCATATGGATTTTTTTGAGAGAGCTTTCTCTCTCTTCCCCTCCTCCCTCCTTTTCTCTCCCTTCCTTCCTTGGAGTTTGTATTAATCCCATCAACTAGAAATTGCCTGGGGCCAGCCTGGTTGGGGAAGAGACCAGGGCAGCAGAACTGTGGGGGGAGGATGGAGCAGTATCCTGGGCTTAGAGCTGGGGTTGGGCAGTGGCAGCCCAAGGACACACAGAGTGCAGCAAGCAGTCCCCTAAAACCTGCTGCCAGTTCTGAGTGGGAAGCCAGACTCACGCCAGGTCCTGGGCTGAGAGGTCAGACCCAAACCACAGTCACCAAATCTCAAGGATCAGGCAGAAAAGTGAGTAGGAAGAGAAGACACGAAAGTGGTGGTGGGGGTCTGGGGAGAGCCGGGAAGAGGGCGTCAGCGTCTACATGGGGCAGGGAGGCTTGCTGAGGGTCCTGGGACCATTTTCTCACAGTCTGAATAAAGAAAGGGCATGGGTTCTGCCCAGGAGGCAAGAAGGGCTCACCAGGGCCATGAGGAAGCAAATACAAACAGGCTCCCTCTCTGGGAGAAGGCTCCCGCCAGCCCAGGGGAGGCTGTGAACTGCAGTAAACAAGTTCAGGGGATGAAGCAAATGCTAGGCGGCTTCCAGGAACCTTGTCACCCGAGGACCACCGAAGGCCCTGGTCTGTGTCTGGGGGTGGGAGGTGGGGTCCTGATGAGGACTTGGCTTGCCTAGGAAATTCTGAGCCAAGATAATGGAGGCCCCAGGTGCAGGGATGGGCCCGCCAGGAAAACCCTCCAAGCTGCGGTGAGGATGGGGAGTGAGGCTGCAAAGCCCTGCCAGGCCCCAGGGATAGGGGTGAGGTCCGCGGGGAGCAACCCACCCTCCGAGGTAGGAGACGTCTAGGAACCTGGACACAGGGGCATGTACATTTGCCTGGAATGTCCAGGAGGGTGCGGTGGGGGGACGCGGTAGGCTATGGCTAGATGCCAGTCTGACCCTTGGGGCCCAAGACTGCCAGTCCCCCCGACGATGTGGAGCACTCCCTTGAGGTCTGGTGCATGGGGCTGCCCTACTGTGGGGGATGAACAGCTCCTCAGAGCAGCAGGGGTGTGGTGCCGAGCAGCAAGCCCAACTGGCCGCGCCTTGCTGGACCTGTTTTTTGAACTAGCTGCTCAAGTCCCTTCCCTTTTCAGATAAATCACACATCTCCCAGCACCGCCAGGGGATGTTCACCCTCTTCTAACGCACTGCAGAGGCCTGACCATGAGAAACCACCACCAGCCTCAGAATGCTGTTGAGCCTCCTGGTTAATCACAGTCAGCCCCAAAGTGTCAGATCAATGACAGGTAAACCAAGTCCGTACGTTGGCTCTCAGCATGTAAACATCGAGTTCATGGGGACATCACTAAATTGGAATATCCAGGTGCAGTTACTTGGGGAATTTTTTTGTTTTGTTTTGTTTTAGGGTGCTGGGGATTGCAAGGGCATGTTTTAAGCTTATACATTCCCCAAAACTGTCAGGAAGCCAGCAACTGCTCACGAGGTACCAGAAGAAGGCCCCCCGGGCTTCATCACTCATTTCACAAACACGGAGACTTAGAGCTGCTGTGTCAAGCCCCAGTATTGAAGAAAAAAAAAAAAAAGGCTTTGAGGAACAGGTAATAAGTGTGGGTCCTTAAATGTAGGAATCAACAGGCAGAGTAGGGAGAAGAGCCATCCAGGAAGAGGGACATGAGCAGGAGGGCATTCTGCGGCAGGCAGCCAAGCATGAAGAAAGACAAGGTAGGCAGAAGTCATGGAGTGCAAAGAGTCTGGACAGACCACACTCTATGTCCATACTGTCCACAAGATTCCTCTTAGAATCAGGAGCAAGTTCCCTGTTAATTTTTTTTTTTTTTTGGTACTAAGCATGGAACCCAGGGGTGCTCTACCACTGAGCTGTGTCATTAGCCCTCACTCCTTTTTAAGAATTTTGAGGGGCTAGGGCTGTAGCTCAGTGGTAGAGCTCTTGCCTAGTAGCATGGGTGAGGCACTGGGTTCGATCCTCAGCACCATATAAAAAATAAATAAGAGGGGTGGGGAGGGGAGGGGAGGGGGGATAGTAGACAATAGGACAGACAGCAGAATACATCAGACACTAGAAAGGCAATATGTCAATCAATGGAAGGGTAACTGATGTGATACAGCAATTTGTATACGGGGTAAAAGCGGGAGTTCATAATCCACTTGAATCAAACCGTGTAATATGATGTATTAAGAACTATGTAATGTTATGAACGACCAATAAAAAAAAAATAAAAATAAAAAAAAATAAAAAAATAAATAAAAATAAAATAAAATAAATAAGTATAATAAAGTTACAAAAAAAAATTTAAAAAAAAGAATTTTGAGACAGGGAGCTAGGTGCAGTGCCACGTGCTTATAATCTCAGTGAAGGAGGCTGAGGCAGGAGGATTTCAAGTTCCAGACCAGCTTCTACAATTTAGCAAGGCCCTAAGCAATTTAGTGAGACTGTCTCAAAAATAAAAAAGGCTGGGAATGAAGCTTGGTGATAAAGTGCCTCTGGGTTCAAGTCTCAATATCTACCCCCCCCTCCTTTTTTATGGGACAGGGTCTAAGTTGCCCAAGCTGGCCTTGAACTTGCCATCTTCTTACCCCAGTTCCCTGAGTGTCTGGGACTATAGGCGTGCACCAACAGCTGTAGTCATGTAGCAGACTGGAATTTTCTACTAGCAAGGTGGTTATTATTGTCATAAATTTCTGGGTTGACAGTTATAATTAAAAAGAAAAAACCATAAAGCAATTTTAACAGCCCCTAAGTGGGAGCTGGGTCAGACAGCACCGTTACAGATGAGGCTCTTCCCAGCCCTCCTAACCCCAGCACTTACCCTCTTCTTCCTCTTTCACAGATGAGCTGTGGGTGTCAGTCAGCACCGCTTCCCAAATCTATGGTGAAAATTTCACAAGGGCAGGATCAGAGCATGGGTTCTGGAGCAGGTACCTGTGGTGCATCGAGCTTAGCTTCTCACTGTGTGACCCTGGACAAGCTGCGTCACTTCTCATGCCTTGGTATTCTCATCCATAAAGTGGAGACAAAAGCTCGACTCCCTCCTAGTGTGGTTATGTGGGTTAAATGAATTAGTATTCATAAAGAGCTTGGCTGTAGCAAATGCTAAATAAGTGTTTGCTATCATTGTGGGAAGTCTCATTCCATTCTTAGAGCCCACTGAGATCAAAGCAACCGCTGTGTGTCTGTTCTCTCTCCTTTAAAGGGAAGAAAAACACCCTGACCCCCAGGGAACTTCTGGAACACATGTGAGAGGGAGTGGAGGGCATGCGGGAGAGTAGTGGTTAAGGCCAGGTCTCCAGATTCTAAGCCTGAGCAAGAATAGGATTGAAGGGTAAGTGGAGGGCCAGGGCAGCTGAGGACAAAAGGACAGCAAACAAGAAGCTGGTGGGTACAACTGTTCAACTCTTTGTGACAGACAGTGGATGTTTGCCTCCCGTGGGAATTGGGTCTGCGAGTCATTCAGCAGGCATCTGTGCATGGGTTCTCTTTCCACTCGGAGTCCTCCCGGCTGGGCCTGGCCAGGGAGGGCAAGTGGAAACCACGTGAAACCACCAGAGCAGGGCAAGGGAAGAAGCCAGATGCCTTCATTGTGGGAACTGCCTTGCATCCTGCTTCTAAGAGGGTCTAAGGAGGCCCTGCTTGTTCATTCAACATGGGGCAGGGGCAGTGGATCAGGTGCTGCAGGCACCAAGGTTAAGTCTCCTGGGCGGGGGATGGGGTGGGTGAAGGCGATGGGGACAGTGCTGGGTCTTAGCTAAGGCTCTGCCTCGGTTTCTGGGACCTTCCACCAATTCCACAGGGGCAAAGGACATCTGTGAGAGGGAGGGAACCCAGCTGCGCTGGATTTCCCACGCCAGGCCTCTGGGAGTGGGGGTGAAGGCTCCCCAGCTTCTGAGCAAATAAAAGGCTTGAGGAGAGAGGGGCCTAGTCACAAGGGACACCTGGGAGAGCCAGCGAAGCTGACAAAAAAAAAAAAAAAAAAAAAAAAAAAAGACGGCGCGGGAGGAAGCAGCCTGCAGGCCCCGGTTCCTGCTCAAGAAAAATAATAATCCCCAGGGACCGGGTGTTGGAGGGAGGACTCGGCTGAACCGGCTGAACCGCAGGAAGCCGGCCCTCAGGACGGAAGGGGCCACCCCTGCCTCCGCTCCCAGCAGGGGTCTGGGTGTCCCTCACCTCCCGATCCCGGAGGTCTGAGAGCCACCTCCTACCGGCAGTGGAAAGGAATCCGCCCAGGAGAAGTCACCTTCCTAACTCGGGGCCCCTTTCCTGTGCGAAGATGCCCCCATAGCCCGTCCTCAGCCTGGAGGCCATCCTGATGGTCTGGCTTCTCCGGCCGCTCACGTAGCCGCACTCAGGAGCAAACAGCGCGTTTCTGACACTTTTTCCGCCAACATGCGGGTTAATAGCCAGGGGGCTCCCAGGAACGCACAGTGGCTGAGCGGAGACACACACTGAATTCTACTCAGCGCTGGCAGACGGGGCCAAGGGCGCACAATCTCCGTGCGGCATATGGGAACCAAGGGCCCCGTGCCTGCCCCAGGGAGTGACGCGGGTCTCCAGGTGTGCCCTCATTCTGTGAAATACCCCCCCATTTCCCCACAGTCCCTTCTTGGTCCACCTCCCCTGACTTCCTGACAGCGAGGAGGGGCTTGGGGGGAGTCAGGAGGAGACCCCCGAGCGCTGCTGCTTTTTGCCTGAAAGTGTGTTCATTTTCCCGTGCGGATGGGCGCTGTATCAACAAGGAGCTGCCCTCGCGCCACGAACACGCGGTCAGCTCCCGGCAAGCGAGCTCTCTCCGCGGTCTGCCCGGTGTCCAAACGCCAGACCGCGCGGTCAGCCCCTTAGGGAGAGCTTGAAACCCTTCTGCACCCCCGAGGCAGAGGCGACCCCCGCTCTAAGGGAGTGCAGTCTTGGGGGGGCGGGGGCGGGGACCGCGAGACCCGCAACGCGGACTGCGCCTTCGCCAAACACCCCGGCGCGCAGGTCGGGGTGATGACCAACTTTACGCATAAGTGTGGGGCTGAGGCCGCAAGTCCTGGAGACGCGGACGAGGGTGGAAGGGACAAAGCGACAGGCCTGAGAGGGCTTGGTTCTCCAGAAGAGGAGTCGGGGCCTGCTCTGGGCGCGGGAGACCGGGGGCGGGGAGGCGGCTCCTCCATGCTCCAATTGAGCCCTGGAAAAACCCGGGCGCGCAGGGAGGAGGCGGGCAGGCGCGCAGGCAGGCCAGGGACGGCGGGAACAAAGGCGGCCGGCGGCCGGATGCAGTCATGGAAAAACCCATCGAGGCGCTGGCGCGGGGGCGGCGCGAGCCCGGCAGCAATACCACCCTAGCCGGATGGCCCGGGCGGGGCTGCTCTCGGCCTCCGCCCCGGGGCGCGCCGCGCGGAGCAAAGGGGAGGCCCCCGGAGCAGGAAAAATGTCGGGCGGGAAAGGAATATGGGTCCCCACGCCCCAGATGCCGCGCGTCTCACGTATTCCGCACCACGAGCGGCAGGCGGCCTGGGCTAGTACACGCGGGGCACACGCAGCACTGCGCACAGCCACCTGGCTGCTGAACGCAGCTGCGGGAGCCTGTCGCGGCCCGCGCCGGCGACAGCCCCAAGGCGACGCGTGCGCGGTGGCGAGTTCAGCCCGCACACTCTCCTGCACACACATGATCACTTGCACGCACGTGCGCCCAGACACGCGAGCTACACACAGCTCCCAGGGCACTGAGAAGGAGACGGTTGGATGGCGGGGCGGGGGGGCTAGGAGGGGGAGCCGAAATGGAGGCTCGTTAGGGTGGGGCCCCGGGGCTCCGTGGAGAACTTCAGAAGGCGGGGGAGGCAGGGACCTTTGGGGAAGCCGTGGTTAGGCCCGCCCGGGGTTAACAGGTGCGGGGACCTGGCCTGGGGGATCGGGGTGGGGCAGACGTGCCCGGGTCCTGCCCGCCCCAGGGCTAGAGTTTCCCTCCAGCGCAGGTCGCTGCCCAGCCTCGCCTGGTCTTGTAAGTTGTACATGTGGCTGAGGACGGGTAGGTGGCACAACGGGTTTTTCTGTAGAAAAGGAAAGTGTTGGCGCTAGAGGACTCAGTGACTCTATGACTTTTCCAGTTCTGACTTTTTATGAAGGAGGAGGAACTGGGCCCAGAGGCCATAAAAGGAGTTGGTGGGAGCTGGCACAGCCTCTTCCTGGTTCCAATGTCCTTTTGTTTCCTTGTGCTGCCGGGTGGTGTGCAAGGAGTAAAACCCGACCCTCGGGGTCCCTGGATTGGGAAAGGGTTGTAGGGTAGAACATGGTCATGGTGGCCCACAGCCAGTCTGTGGGAACAGGAGCCATCCACTCTGCCCAGGTGGGTGTTGAGATGGGTAGTGAGTGAGGTGGGGTGAGGGTCCCTGGAAGTCAGAGGCAAGAAGCCCAAGACTTCAAAAGGTTTCAGATTCAAGAAGAAGCCCAATTGGCTGGGGGGAAAAAAAGACGGGGGAGTGGGGTGGGGACAGCCTAGCAGAGAAAATAACTGTGGCCGTGTTTCAATGCAAAGTCAACAGGGAAGGGTCACCAGTGACCCCACAGAGTGAAATGAACTGGTATCTACTTGTGATACCTTGGCGACTGACCTTGGAATCAGATGAAACTTTGCTTGTCCCTCTTCTGATCTTATCCATCCTTTGGCCTCAAGTTCCTCATCTGTAAAATGGGAGCAAGAGCTCCTCCACAGTGCTGTTTTGGTAATTGAAAGTGGATATAAGTTCCCTTTCCATCCTGCCCTTCCTCCCGGTGGGACAGAGATCAACTCGCACCGTTGCCCAACATCTCTCCCTTCCTTGCAGTTTCTCAAAGTCTTGAGTGGTTGCTCCTTAGGACTCCTAAATCCTGGTTTCTTGCTAGCAGATGGGAAGGTCCGGTGCGAGGAAGATTGGGGGAGCAGCACCCCCTGGTGGCCAGTTCCTAACCTGCTGGGTAGCTTCTTGGCTACTGGTATGTCAAGGTTCCATTCTCCGAGGACTTTTCTTCTGCGGTAGTTTCTCCCTGTGTTTAGGGAGCAGAGAGACGGCTGGTTCCCCACAGGAGCATCTCCTGGGCTGTCTCCCGACCAGCTTCCTCCACTTCAACAGGCTTCTCTCACTTCTGCCATGGAGGAATCAACAAACTTGCTATTTATACTGTACTTTGTAATTTACAGAACCCACTGACACACAACGCTTGTGGTGAGGTGATTCTGGGTGGTTGGTAGCTGCCTCCTTGGAGAGGGGATCTTGGTTCCCAGTGTCGCTCAGGGTTGCTTTGAATTCCATTCAGCTGTGTAACTAGGGCAACATCCAAAATATTGAATAACTACTAGATAGATAGGCATCAGCCAACCAGAACAGAGCCTGCTGTAAACACCAGGTGCTGCCGAATCTCTTGTACCTGCCAAAGGTTCTGGAATAACCTTAGCCTCCCTGGGCCTCAGTTTCTCCATCTGCAGAATGGGGATGGGGATGGTCATAGTACCACTTTCTAGGTAGTACTATGAAGTCTAATTAAGTTAATGCACTAAGGGCTTGCCAAATCTGTCAGGCACATAAGTAGCACCCCATCAATGTGAGTTTCATTACTCGTCCTGCCTCCTGTCTGTGAGAGGTGAGTCACTTCTCAGACTCAGTGACTCAGGGCGATTGCCACTTTAAAGGGAGAGTCCCCAGCTGAGCCCACTGTGTGTTCACAGGGCTCATCTCCTGCTTCCCACGCCTCCTTTTCGGCTCCTCCCTGTTCCCTCTTGAGAGGCCTCCTCTTTCCCATGGCACCCACTACCCCTAGCCCTGGAAGTACTACTACTTCTTCTTTTTTTTTTTTTTTATAATGAGAATTGAACCCAGGAGTGCTTAACCACCGAGCCATATCCCCAGCCCCTTTTTATATTTTATTTAAATACAGGGCCTCGCTGAGTTGCTGAGGCTGGCTTTGAACTACTGAACAACTTTGAACAACTGGCTTTGCCTAGAAGTACTACTTTTTTTTTTTTTTTTAAGTAAGAGTCTCTTTTTTTTTTGAGAGAGAGACAGCGAGAGAGAGAGAGAGAGAGAGAGAGAGAGAGAGAGAGAGAGAGAGAGAGAGAGAGAGAGATTTTCAATATTTATTAGTTCTCGGTGGACACAACATCTTTATTTTATCTTCATATGGTGCTGAGGATCGAATCCAGCACCCGGCGCATGCCAGGTGAGCCCGCTACCGCTTGAGCCACATCCCCGGCCCCTAGAAGTACTTTTTAAACTTTATCATGCATCAGAATTTCTTGGGAACCTTGTTAAGTGGCAAATTTGGATTCAATAGATCTGGGTGAGGCACAGGATTCTGCATTCCTTATAAGCTCCCAAGTGGTGCTGATGTGGTATGAGGACCACACTGAGAAGGCTCTGGATTTGCAGAAGCACAAGTGTCAACTGGTGCGTCTATAAATGTTTACTGACTACCTACCTACTTAGCTCAAGGCAGTCCGTAGGTTGTGCTCCACCCCTGAGCACCAGCCAGTTGGTCTCAGAGGTTGAAACTAATAGGTCACACAACACTTCCAGAAGTACTTCTGGAACTGCTCGTGTGCTGAACAGCAGGGGGTACATAGGATGGATCCACACTCTGTCTGGCAGCCAGTGTGCTGGAAACTAATCTTCCAGGGCTGCCCTGCTGAGAGCTACCAAGTGGCTCCTGCCTCCCTCAGAATGAAAGCTGGATTCTTCTTGCAGGCCCTGCTCTTCTGGCCCTGCGTCTGATACACCTTCCATCACAGCCTTATTATAGATGTAACTTTGTGTCCGCTTGAATCAACACCTCCACTCTTTCCCATTGGAGAGTCCTGGTTAGTATTTGTCCCTCAAATTGACCAGGGCCTGGCCTCTTTCTCAGACATCGCCTCCACAAAGAGGCTGCCCTTGACCTAGATGAAATTTGATCTAGAGCAGCTGCCCCCAGCCACAATGGGACATTCTCTACTGTACCATTGTTTTATTGATTTTTTTTTTTTTTGTACTGGGGATTTAACCCAGATGTGCTTTACCGCTTAGCCACATCCCCAGCCCTTTTTAATTATTATTTTTTGACATTTTGAGACAGGGTCCCACTAAGCTGCTGAGGGCCTTGCTAAATTGATGAGGCTGGCCTCAAACTTGTGATCTTCATGCTTCAGCTCCTCAGTCACGGGGATTATAGAAGTTTGCCACTGTGCCTGGCTGTTTCATTAATTTTTATTTATTTATTTTTTGGGTACTGGGGATTGAACCCAGGGGCACTTAACCACTGAGCCACATCCCCAACCCTTTTTTTATTTTTTATTTTGAGACAGAGTCTCACTAAGCTGCTCAGGGCCTTGCTTAGTTGTTGAGGCGTGCTTTGAACTTACAATCCTCCTGCCTTGATTTTTACAGGGCTTCTAGGTCCCATGTCATTGCTTTATATTTTTTATTTCTTCTTGCCTGCTGCACTGCTGGACTAAGGGCAGGATATTTGTCTACCTTACTGTGCTTTACCATTAGCCCTTGGAACACCTGGTGCATAGCAGGCCTCCACGGGGACCTGTTGAGTGGATGAGTGGCTGTGACTGCGTGTTTGCAGGGGTGGAAACTGCTAGAGGTGCCCAAGTAGGTGAGAGAAGGCTTAATGGAAGGTGACTCCGAGGAGGAGAGTAACCTGCAGAAGCTTTGCCAGGTTGTCCTCCTGGGTCAGCATCAGCGGAAGGCACTGGAAGGAGGGCAGTGGGGGAAATCAGCTGAGGTGCAGTCCCAGGGAGGCTCAGCTGACTCCATGGAGCCCTCTGGAGTAGGGATGGTCTTTTCTTGTCCTGAGTTGGGACTGGGTCCTTTTACACCCATGCTCACCCTCATTGGCTGCCCAGGAAGGGGGAGGCAGTCTTCAGAGGGAGCTGACGGCTGAGGACCCTCTCATTTGTAGTCTGCAGCATCCGTCCTGCAGGGGATCTGGACAGTTACAGCACAGCACTACCCAGTGGGGCTCACGTGGATAGGAGGGTGGGATTCAGATAAGCTGGAAGAGAGTGCAGGGCTGTGCAGGGAGCCCACAGACCCCTGGCGGAGAGTGTGCCTGCCGGGTGTCGGGGTGGAGGAGATGAGGTGGGGGGTGCTGAGGCCGGAGTTCTCTCCTCTGGCTCCCAAGGGCAGAGTGAGATGAATCATGGGTGAGACCCTGGGAAGCCACAAACATGTCCTTGACTTTTATTCTTTCGTGTTGTCCTAATGCTGGTCAAATATCAGATTCTCGTCAGTCAGTTGTGACACTTCATGTAGATGCCTATAGTCTCTTTTTGTTCTTCTTTTTTTTGTGTGTGTGGTACTGGGGAATTGAACCCAGGGCCTCATGCATGTCGGACAAGCGCCCTCCCACTGAGCCACATCCCCAACCCTTACATTCTTTCCAAGAGCAAGTGCTCTTTAGCTAAAGAGAGATAGAAACTTCCAGCATCTGCAATTCATGTTTCTGGAAGGGTCCTGTTGCTTTTGGTCCTTTGGTAGGAAAGTCCTGGGCACCCTGTGTGATATCTGCTGGACCTCTGAGGACCCCCTCTGGCCTAGAGTGAGAGGTTAGGACAGTGCTCCTGACGAGTAGCCAGGAGCAGCTGGGAGAGGCCAGCAGATGGACCCTGAGAGAGGGATGAGGGGACTCTCTCCAGGAAGGAAAGGAGGCTGGTGTGGTGTCCAGGGTTTCGCATTCCGGCCAGCTTCATGAGCATGTGACCTGCAGTCACACAGGGTGCCATTCCTTTTTTTCTTTAGTAGCAGGGATTCAACCCAGGGTAGCTTAAACACTGAGCCACCTCCCCGACCCCCTTTTATTTTTTATTTTGAGACAGGTTCTTACTAAGTTGCCTAGGGCCTCACTTAGTTGCTGAGGCTGGTTTTGAATTTATGATCTCCCTACATCAGCCTCCCAAATCACTGGGATTACAGGCATGTGCCACCATGCCAAGCTCAGAGGGTCCCATTCTTAGTTTTTCTTAGTTTAAGGCTTTCCTGTCACTGTGTTGAATTTTTGAATTTTTTTTTAGATGATGGCCTTATTCTGTTGTCCAGCCTAACTCTGAACCCCTGGGCTTAAGCAATCCTCCTGCCTCAGCCTCCAGGGTAGCTGAGACCATAGGCACATGCCCCCGCTCCCCCAGTACTTGGAACTGAACTCAGGGGTGCTTTATCACTGAACTACATCCTCAGCCCCCCCCCCCCTCTTTTTTTTTGGAGACAGGGTTTTACTAGGTCGCAGAGACTAGCCTCAAACTTGTGATCCTCCTGTATCAGCCTCTTGAGTGGCCTGGATTATAGGCAAGTGTCACTGTACCCAGCTGCCTTGAAATTCTTTTTTTTTTTTTTGGTACTAAGAATTTAACTCAGTGGCATTCAACTACTGAGCCATATCCCCAGCTCTATTTGGTATTTTATTTAGAGATAGGATCTCACTGAGTTGCTTAGCGCCTTGCTTTTGCTGAGACTGGCTTTGAACTTTCAATCCTCATCTCAGCCTCCCAAGACACTGGGATTACAGGTGTGAGCCACCACACTGGGCTCTTAATCATTTTTGAGCAAGTTTTCATTTTTTTAAAGACTATTTTAAAAATGACTTTTTATTTTATATGTGGTACTGAGGATCAAACCCAGTGCTCACATGCGCTAGGCGAGCGCTCTACTGCTGAGCCACAACCCCAGCACCTTAAGGTTTCATTTTGTACTGGGTCGTTCAAATTATGAATCTGGTCCTGCTCACCAGGTCTGGAAGATGGGCCCAGGGCCAGTTTCTGAGGGATCATTTGAGAGAGACTGGGGAACCTGGGTGGTAGGTGGGCCCAGGTGCATCCTCAGGGTGTGCAACACCTGAGCTGGTGTCCTTGTGCATAAAAGAGGGATCATGGTGCCACCTCCACCCAGAGGGAAGGAGGGGATGTAAGTTGGAGACTTGTCCCAGCTGCAGATTGGACTGTGGAGAGGTGCTGTCCTGGAAAGCCAGCCTAGTGACTGCTGTCTCATAGAGGCCTGCTGCGTGCTGCACTCAGAGCCCCCAGTCAGTCTGTCAGATGGCAGCCACCAGCTGTTGATGAGACGCTGGAGTTGACAGGGATGGGAGGGTACTCCCCAGGGCCAGACAGAGTGTGCCCTGGCTCCTGGGCAGATGGCTCTTCTGGATGCTGTGCTAGGACTACCAGGCTGGGGGAGGTGGTGGCAGCTCCCTGGAGACCAACAGTGAGGGACCTGAATATTACCCTGTGGTGACATGGTGCTAGTAGGAAGGAGTGTGGGAGAGGCCTGGGTAGACTGCATCTCCTGAACCTGAGATCCCTACTAGTCTTGAGTCTTGAGCCACGGGCAGGCCTCCCCCAGTGTAGGCCCAGGCTTAGGTCACTGCTTTACCTCTGGACACCTGAGAGTGCTCCACTCCTGTCATGTCTTGTCCCTCACAGTCTTCTCACTCTGGCTTGAGCCTCCTTTCTCTTCCATGAGGTATGCTGCCTGCCTCAGTTTACCCAAATGTTTGTCACTTTCATTGTCTTTGCAGTTCATCCTCAGTGGACCTGATGGGGGCTCATGTGCACTGTCCCTCAATGTGCAAGGGACCTCTCGTTGTATTTTGCACTGTGGCCACAAGTCCTGTAGCCCATCCGCTCACCAGGGCACCCAGGACAGGCGACCAGGTGCTGAATATCAAGACCTGACCAGGGGTTCTGATGCTGGAGGCACCCAGCAGCTCGAAAGGGCAGAGAACGTCCTCAGTCCCAGGGAATGCCTGCCGCACTGAGTGCCTACTGTGTGCCAGAGACGGGCGGCGGGGCCGGGCTGCCACAAACAGAAGCCCCTTTCTTCCAGGGTTTACGCAGGAAAGCGTTTATAAATAGGACAAAGCCGGGCGGTCCAGGGGCCTCCGGGACACGGGACACGAGGGGGAGAAAAGCAGGGCGCAGGGAGCCCAGGCGGGGAGCTGATGTAGGGCGCGGACCCCGCCCCGCCTGGGTCGGCGGCCTCGGCGGCCTGAAAGGGCCTCTGTGTCGCGGTCCCCGCCTGCCCGCGGCCGGGAGCGCACTTCCTCGGCAGCGCCAGACCCCGGAGGCTCCACGGCCCCTCTGGGGACAGACACAAATAGTTCCCGGCCCAGCTGCCGGGCCAGTTACCTTGGGAACCAAACTCAATAGACTGACGTCACCGGGCCCGTTGCGTAGCAACCGTCGAAGACTCTCCCTCCTCACCGGGGCGCTGAGGTCACGGTCGCCATGGAGACGCCGGGGCGGGGCGGGGGCGGGGCCGCGGCCTGGACACGCCCCTCCAGCCCCGCCCCGCGCCGGCCCCGAGCTGCGCTGCCCGCGGAGGGAGCGGCCCGCCCGGCCGCCGCAGCCAGGCTGCCCGCTGTGCCCTCGGGCGGGCCGCGCTCCCGTGGCCGGAGAAAGGCCCATTGTGGCCGGGCGCCGGGCCGCCCGCCGGGATTTCCCCCGCGACGCAGGCCTTTGTTCGCGCTCGCCCGTCTGATGCCCCGTCTCTCCTCCGGCCGGAGCTGCCCACCGGGAGCAGGTGGCAGCGCGCCGCGTTCGCATTCCCTCCCTCTGGTTACCCAGGAAATCTCCGCTGGGCCACCTGCCTTGGGGGAGGACACACTGAGCCCGACCTGCGGGGTTCTGCTGTCATCCCGGCCACCTCCTCCTCTCCCGCGTCTGCCCCTGGGTGCTGGGTGGCCCTCGCCTCCATCACTGCTTGGGCCTGGGGTTGGGGCTGCAGTCAGGCCAGGCCAGGTGCCCCTGGGGGAGGTGAGTGGGGACAGTGGGCTTTGTTCTTAGGGTGTCTCTCTGCAGTTTCACCCTAGCAGAATACAAAGTGCTGAAAGCCAGAAGCCCAGGCTGGGAGACAAGGTCCAGAAGCTCAGCCAGGGCCCAGTGGCCATCTGCCACGATGAGCCTGCCTGTTTTACCTATCTTCATTACCATTCCTGGCTGGAGAACCCTAACCATTTCTTGCTAGAGGAACTTTCGTTTTGATCAAGTTCTCTGTGGTAGAGGCCATCTGTGGGAGGTGTTTTCCTCTATTTTGAATAGTACTAGTACAGAAGGTTAGTAACAAAACAGACTCCACCACCCCCTTGTACCAGGAGTTGAACCCAGGGATGCTTAACCACTGAGCCACATTCCCAGCCCTTTTTATTTTTTATTTAGAGACAGGGTCTCGCTAAATTGCTTAGGGCCTCACTAAATTGTGGAGGCTGGCTTGGAACTTGTGATCCTCCTGCCTCACCCTCCCAAATTGCTGGGCTTACACTACCCAAACACAAACCCAAACTTTTAGGTGAATTCTATTTCTTCATTGGTTGACATTTAAAATTCAGAGATTCAGAGGAATCTTTTCTTGAATCCAAGGAGTTGAGGGGCATACTGAAAGAGGTGAATGTTTTGGCTCTTTCCAAATCACATGGTTAAAGAAAAGTTGTGCTGGGGCTGGGGCTCAGCAGTAGCGCATTTGCCTGGCCTGTGTGAGGCACTGGGTTTGATTCTCAGCACCACATATAAATACATCAATAAAATAAAGGTCTATCTACAACTAAAAATATATATATTAAAAAAAAAAGAAAGAAAGAAAAGTTGTGCTGGGCGTGGTGGCACACACCTATAATCCCAAGGATGCAGGAGGCTGAGGCAGGAGGAAGGCAAATTCAAGGCCAGCCTCTGCAAAATAAAAAATAAAAAGGACTAGAGATAACTCAGTGGCAAAAGCACACTTGGGTTCAATCCCCAGTACAACAAAGAAGAAAATAAAAAGAAAAGAAAGTTGTGGACAAGTTCTCCAATAGTGGGTGACCATGCCCCAGGGCCCAGAGCTTAGGAGTGGGCTGTGGGTGGCCTTGGGCAATCCTTCAGTCCCACCTGCTGTTCTGGCCTGTATTTGTGGGAATGGTGACTTTTGTCTGCTGGGGAAACTAAAGATGCAAGAGGTGTGGAGATTAGGGTGCTACCTGCAGTCCCAGACCTAGAGGAGCCTGGAGGGACAGGCTGCCACAGGTCCTCTTTGGGAGGAGCATAGCTCAGGGTGGGGCAGAGCAGCCTGCTGAGAGAGGCACTGGGAGTGCTGGATGAGCCTTTCCTACACGTGATCCAGGCTGCCCTGATCAGAGTGGAGACAGACTTCTCCTTTCTAGTCTTGGAGGCACAAGCCTCTGGACCTGGAGCTTACAGGAGCCTGAAAAGAAGAGACGCCTGGAGGGAAGAGAGAAGCCAAGGGAGTAGAGGAGACAAGCGACTCGATGGAGACAGTCCTGACAGCTTTGAGTCCCCCATGCCAGGCATCCCAAAGCCATTTCTTTCCTAGCTGTTCGTGACACAGCCCATCAATGCCATTTGTGTCTAAACTACTCACTTTGGGTTCTGTCATTTCCTGAACAATACACAGGCAATACAGAAAATGCCAGAAAGAAGAAAATTGACTTTATCATGTGCCCACTGTTAAATGTTGTTTCAGCATATTTTCTGTTGCTATAACAAAATATCTGAGTCTGGGAAATTTGTAAAGAATAGAAGTTTAGTTTGAGACTAGACTCAGGAACTTAGTGAGGCCCTAAACAACTTAGTGAGACCCTGTTTCCCCCCCCCAAAAAAAAGGGCTATGAAGGTGGCTCAGTGGTAAAGTGCCCCTGGGTTTAATTCCCAGTACCAAAAAAAAACCCCAAAAAACCAAGTTCATTTAAACTTCTGGAGGCAGGAAGGCCAAGAGCATAGTCTTCTCACTGCATCATGGCATGGTGGAGGGTGTCCCTGAGTGAGACAGAGCAAGGAAGCAAGCATGCTAACTTTGGTCTTTCTCCCCAAGGCCATCGCCATCGTGGGGACTGCCCTACTGACCTCATTGCCTCCTAATTACCTCTCAAAGGTCTCACCTCTAAATACCCTTACCATATAAATTTGGGGATTAGTTTCTGACACATGAATTTTGAGGGGACACGTTTGAACTTTAGCATTCTGTTTTAAAAGATAATGTTATTTATTTTTGCGCTGAGGATTGAACCCAGGGGTGCTTGACCACTGAGCTGCATCCCCAGGCCTCTTTTTTAAATTTTGAAACATGGTCTTGCTAAGTCGCTTAGGGCCTTGCTGAGGCTGCTCAAACTGAGTTGTGGGGATCACTGGTGTGTCCACTATGCCCAGCAAAAATATGTTGGTGATCACAGCATTTCTATGAGGCAAATGTAAGATCTACCTGACGTAGGAGGAAATGGAGGGTTGGAGACATGGAGGCCCTCTCCCGGGACCCCAGTGTCCACCTGTGCGGGACTCCACAGGGCAGGCCAGCTTGCTTCAGGCTCAGGTTCTGAGACTGGCGGCGGCTGGGCCGGGCCTGAGGCCGCTGGGCTATGGGTGCTCTGGTCTCAGAGCTGCTCTGCCCGGTTGCTGGGCTGTTGCTCAGCTCTGCCAGCGACTCTGCAGGGAGCGTCTGTGCCCCTCGGTCTTCCTGTCCTTGTTCCTAAGAGCTTTCTAGGATGCATTCGCCGCGCGAGTCAGCTGAGGGTGGTATCTCGGTAATACTCTGATGCTCCTCTAGCTCACGAGGTCGCTCAAATTCCCCAGCGCCCGGCCCTGCGCCCTGGTGCAGGCAGTGCTGCCTTCTCCCCCGCAGGGGGCGCTCCCGCAGGCTCAGGGACTCTGGATCCCCAGGACCAGGGTTCCCTCCCAGCCCGGGAATATTTAAATGTGTCCTCCAGACCTCATTGACCTACCCGTTATGACATCCTCCTCAAAGAGGAATGCCCTTATTCAGGATCACTGCTCTGGAGAGTGATCCTTCCTAAAACCAAACCCAAGAACCAGACCACAGTCACTTAGCGATTCTGGCCAATTCGCCTTGTGGCCACAAACGGAACAAAAATATTGTCCTTCCAAAGCCAGGAAAACTGACAAAGATTGGCTTTAGTTTTTTGGTTTTTTTTTTAACCAGTCTTAAAGTGATGTCAAATTTCTAACTTTTTTTTTTTTTTTTTTTTTGGGTACGGGGATTGAACCCAGGGGCGCTTAACCACTGAGCCACATCCCCAGCCCTTTTAATTTTTTATTTTGAAACAGGGTCTCCTTAAATTGCTCAGTGCCTCACTAATGTGCTGAATCTGGCTTTGAATTTGCAATCCTCCTGCCTCAGTCTCCCGAGTTCCTGGGATTGCAGGTGAGCACCACAATACCCCGCTAATTCTTTTTTTTTTTTTTAAACAAAACAGATATTCTTTTTAAAAACAACATTTAAATCTTCCCCATCACTTGACTGTGAATCTGTCTGCCTCCCTCTCTCTCTCACACCGGCACACACACTCAGATGGGAAGGTTAGCAGCCGTGGTCATGGTGTGGGCCCCCGGGGTGTGGGCTCTGAGTCAGGGTTTAGTGTCCAGGATCATGCCCCGTGAGGAGAGAAGAAGCCAAGTGGACAGAGGGAGAAGTCGAGGCTGCGATGCCAGCCCCAGCCAGCCTCAGGGACACCACGGTAGCTCTCTGAAGGGGCTGCTGCTGCAGGTTGTCCACTTCCAGTGCTCTGGCACCTGCCGGAACAAGTCCTTTACTGAAGGGGGAGGAGAGGGCCGAACATATCGTCCACCACACCCTGGGCTGGCGTCCCTTTTGACCGCTGCTCGGACTTGCGGATGACTTCCCTAACCAAGCTCCTGCTGGTCAGATGGTAGGACACTGGGCCTGTCCTGTTGACTCTTGGCCCAGCCTAAATGGCCATTTCAGCAGTTCTCCTGTTTACTGTCAGTCTTTCCTGGCAGAACATAATCCAAAAGTCCATCCCAGAGAAACACCGCCTGCTCTCAGGTGTCACACCTACCATGTAAATGAGAAGCTCCCTGGCTTCCTGAGAAGCTGGCTGGCCTCGCAGGGCTGAGTGTTAACTCTGTCCTGCCTCCAGTTCTCCACACCTTCCCAGGGCCACCCCGTTATCCTCACCACTGTTACCGCTGTCCCTTTCTTCTGTCTCTGTTAACTGCCTCTCCCCAGCTGTGTGCCCCCTTATTCGGTGTTCATGCATCTAATATCATGAACCACAGGGAGGCTTTGGGGTTCAAAAAGAGTCCTTCATCCTCTTAGGTTATTACTGGGGCTGTAAATGAAACTGACAAAAGACAGATGGACAGCAGACTTTATTTATTTTGTATGTTAAAATATTGTATGTTATTTTATTAGATACTAAAAGTTTCCCATGGTGTGGGGGGCTTCATAGAAAGAAATTTCCCAAAGCAGTGGCAAGGTTTGATGGCTTTTATACCATTCTAACAAAGGACGATAAATTTGTGGAGAGTTGATAAGACAAAGGAAAGGCGTTTCTGGGCTTTTGGGGCATGGTAAATTGTGGGAAGGTAAATATGTGGGGGCACTCCTGGTAGAGGGGCCACTGTTAGGCTTGTTTGTGTAGCTTCCTCTCAACCATCTGTCTATAGTGAGAGGTTGCTCTCCTCTTCCTGGTTTGGAAAAGGAGGAACTGTCACAGGGAAATTTATACCTTCTCTTCAGAGAAGGGGAGAGTAGAAAGCTGTCCCCAATTTGCTTTTCCTCATTTGCCCTCAGCTCCAAATAATCCCCGAGCCAGTGCTCCACACTGCTGCATGCCTGTCCCATGATGGGCGGGATCACTCCCCCTTGCCCACTGCTCCTGTGTTTTTTGAACTGCCTCCTCTTCTCTTGCCTGTGGGTGGAGCTTGTCCCCAAGCTCCTGTCTTGGGGTTTCCTGTTCATTCTCCTTTATCCCTGGGCCAACTTATACTGGGCTCCGGGCATCGGGTTCTCTCCACGTTGGAGCCTGGAGCCCTGAGTGTGCAGCCTGAGTTCTCCAGGGTGTCTGGCACCTGGATGCCTGGGGCCCCCCCCCTGGGGAGCATGTGCTGCCTGGGGTTTGGCAGCACAACTGTTTACCCCACAGCAAAGAGCAGGAGGAAGAGGCAGGGAGAGCCCAGAGCTGACAGCCGGTGGCTGGCCTGCAGGGCAGCACCTAAGTCAGTCAATGGTGGGGGGGGTTCCTGCCCCAACTTGCCCCTGTGCTGGTCACGGGCTGTGTCCTTACTGAGTAGCGAGGACCTCCAAGAGTCAACACCGACCAGTGAAGATGGAAAGGTGGGCTGCTTCCTGATTTTCATATCAAGGACCAACAGATGCCAGTGTGGCCGTCCTCACCTGTCCCCTCAGGTACTCGGGATGCTGAGGCAGGAAGCTCCCAAGTTCCAGGTCAGCCTGGGCAACTTGGAGAGACTCCAACTCAAATAAAATTTTAAAAATGGGGCTGGGGATGTGGCTCAGAGGTGACTCACCCCTGGGCTCAATCCTCAGGACCCACACAAACAAAAACCACAGCCACAGACGGTCCATGGTCAGGTTCACCTCAGCGTCATCCGGCCCTTCCCACAGCTTCCACTGGCCCTTCTCCTGGTGTTCCACACCTGGCAGTGACCCGCGTGTCATCCCGTGACTGCAAGGCTCAGGCCACCAGGGAATCGTGACTGTCGTTTTCCTGACCCTCAACCCAACTGGTCACCTTCGATGTCTCCTTTCCCTTTGCTCTGTCACCTTTTACACCCCTCACTGCCAGCCTTGACTCTTCTGGGCCTGGACCATCTCTCCACAGGGGGACCCCTGGCCCTGTCACCCCTGCTGCCAGCCACTGTCACTGAGCTGCTGTGCTCCAGGCCTTGGTCCTCCTCTAACAGTGAAGGCCCACCTCAGTGAGAGCATAGCTGCCCCCCCACAGCTCCACTCCTCATGGTAGAGCCACGTTCTGGGCACCTGATTCCAGGTCGGGCTCTGCACCAGTGGTCAGCATGATGTTGTGGACACTCCGCCACATGCCGGCACTGTCCTAGGCACTGACTCATGAGGCCCTGCAGTCCTCATGGCAGTCCAACTCCTGACAACACTGAACCATCTGTTTACAGGTGAAGAAACTGAGGCAGGAGAGGAGAAGGAAACACAGTGGGCAGAGGGTGCCCAGATTCAAGGTGGCCTGGACCCAAAGGGCACGCCCCTTCCTCATCACTCACCGGCTGGCTCCAGATGCCCTCTCCTGAGATGAACCTTCATTTCTAGGCTTTGACCTGGGCCAGGTGACTGGTAGGTGACTGGTACTTCAGTCCTGGGGCCTGCATAACCCGTCCAGGGCAGGACATGGGTACTGAACCAGTGTGCTTCCCTGGGACTCCCCTGCCAAGGCCAGTGGGGACAGGGTTCCACTTCTCCAGAAGGTGGAGCTGAGAATGGAGAGAGCCAGCAGAGGGGCAGCTGGAAAGACAGCCCAGGGAACCCGCTGAGCCGGGAGCCCGCCTGGCCCACACCAGCAGCAGTGCCAGCCACCAATCCTTTCCTTATGCTGGTTTGAGTTTGTTCTGTCCTTGCAAAGCTCAGGTCACCTTTGGGGGCATAGCAGGGCCTGGTCCACAGTGGTGTTCAATACCATTTGTTGAAAGCTTGGATGAGCATATTTTGGGGGTGCCTTGTTCTTACCATGTCTGTCTGGGGAGGACCCTCTCCCCTTGCTCTTAAGGTCTGACTCAGTTGCTTCTCTGAGAGGACCCCCCCATTACTAAGTTGACAACCTCACTCCTCTGAATTCTTTGCTTTCATGACCTGGGAACTGGGGACAGTTCATGCTGCACCTCAAGAAGGTGGCAGCCCCTGGGGACTAGGGGTACACTTGTCTAGTCTGTCTTTACATCCCTTTTGGGCTTGAGAGTCAGACTTCCTCTCATGAGCCATCTGCAAAACAGGTGTGGCCTACACATGCTCCCGGGGGTCAGGCTGAGAAAACATCTGTCACTCCAAGGCCAGGTGGGCTGTGGTGACAGTGACCACCACTCTCCCCAAAGTGGTGGTTTAGGCAGTTTAGCTGCCTGTGATCCTGAAGAAATGGGGGTGTTTCAGTCAACTGTTTTTGTTGCTGTGACTGTAACCTGACAAGAACCATTGTGGGGAAGGAGAAGTTGGCTAATGAATTCAGAGGTCTCAGTCCATAGATAGCTGATTCCATCCCTCGAGGCTTGAGGTGAGGCAGAACATCAGGGCAGAAGGGTGTGGTGGAGGGAAGCCGCTCACATGACCATCAGACAGCAGAGAGAATCCACTCACCAGATACAAAATACACCCCAAAGCCATGCCCCCAGTGCCACCTCCTCCAGCTACATCCTACCCTCCTTCAGTTTCCCCCAGGGATTAATTCAATGATTAATTTGTTGATTGGTTAAGACTCTTATAAGCCAATCATTTCTCCTTTAAACCCTGCATTGCTCACATATGAACTTTTGGGGGACATCTCACATCCAAACCAAAACAGAGGGCCCTAGATTTTTCCAAAGAGGCAGAAATCCATATTTTTATATAAAATCTCCTTTTTAAAACTCTAGCAATTAATTCATTAGTTTGCACTTTGAGAAACACTATATAAGTCCAACAAATGCATCAGTGGGCTGACTTCCCCCGGGGCCCTTATCGGGAGGGAGACTGCTGGGAAGAACTGCAGTCCAGGCTGTGGCAGGGGTGTGACAGGTCAGGCCAACATCCTGCTGGAGTTTATGCACCACCTCTCACTTCTGGGAGCAGCACTAGGTGCAGCTGGAAGGAGGCCCACTTTCTGAGCATTAGCTGGGCCCCCAGGCCTGCACTCCTGCTCCTCCTTGCCAACCCTCTCAGATGCAGACCAGAGCACACTCCAAGGAGAGAGACCTGCGCCTAAGGGGGCAGCTATCCTGGCTTGCCAGCTTCAAAACTGAAAGCCCCCCATCCCAGGAATCCCCTTAGTCTGAAGCCAAGCACAACAAGAACAGCTTGTCACCCTGCCTGGACCCTGTGCCATCCTATCACCTGCCCACTGGGCAAATAATGATGACAGCTGTAAGGTGTGAGCTAGTAAGGGCTCCCTGTTGCTGAGGCCTTCTGGTATCTCGGGTTGGGGGCTTACTGTCTCCATTACAGCTCAGGAGAGAGAGGCCCGGAAGGCCAGGGGTCTGAATCCGCACTGGTGACTCAGCACCCTCCACCTCCCTCCGGGGGCCTCTCAGAGCCATTCCATTTGTCCCTAGGCCCTGAATAGGACAACCTGAGGACATTCTGTTTGCAAGACACCCGGAGCCCCTCTTGTCCTCCCCCACTGGTGCTGGGGTGGGCCCAGGACCTCTACATACCAGGCAGGCTCCTGACTTCCACTCTGCCCACTGCTCGGACAAGGGACGAGGCTGGCGCTTAGAAAATAAACGCTGGTGGTGATTTATTGATCTGCCGGGGAGCCATCCCGGGCGGGGTGGGCAGGAGCTGGGGTGAGAATCCAGGGTCTCCAGAGCTGCTGGGCAAGTCCTTGGGGTTCCCGTGAGGAATCTAGTCTCAGCTGGGGCTGGCATGGAACCGGCGCCGGGCGAGGTGACTGGTCAGGAAACGCACGGCCGAGCGGATGCTCTCCGTAGTCCTACGCTCCACGGTCTCCAGCACCTGGGTGACCGAGCGCAGGGCCAAGCTGGTCCCTGTGGCGAGCCCGGAGGAGAAGGCCGAGCTGGCGTTCCCCAGGATGCTGGAGACCGAGTGCAGGTTGGATCCGGGGTTGGGCAGCAGTTCTGTCGGGGAGCCGTGGCTGGAGGTCAGGAAGGCCATGGCCATGGTCATGCCCATGGGCTCGGACCACACCAGGATGTTGGCCAGGGAGCCGATGGAGCCCTCGCCCCCGCCCAGCAGGCTGGTCATGGAGCACAGGTAGCCGTTGTCCTCATCCGCCATGTACAGGTCGGAGTCCAGTGGCCTCCTCCCCGGGGCCTCCCGGTGGGGGCTGGGCAAGGCCGAGGGCGGGGCATTGCAGGCTGGGAAGGGAGGGAAGGACTGAACCCAGTGTTCTGTGGAACTGTCCACCAGGTCGTCCCCTGTCACCATCTGGGGCCCCTTGGTTTTCTCTTCAGCAGCCTGGGTGACGCCTGTGGGCAGAGGGTCAAGCTGACCACCAGCGCCCGCAGTGGCTGGGTCAGCAGCACCCACAAAGGGCGGGACTTCTACTGCAGGTAAAGCAAAGATCAGCTGCTTCTTGGGGTCCCTGGCCTGCGGTGGTGTTCCTTTCTGAGCCTGGGAGTCACGGAGCAGGCCCACGCCATCCTGAGGGATCAGTTTATCCCCAGCTAGCCTGAGGGGTAGCAGGTTCTGACTGCCCACCAACACCGGCTGGGCACCTGGGTCCTGGGGCACCAGAGGTGTGATCTCTGCAGGCTTCTGGCTGCTGCCAGGAGCGACTTCATTCTTGTCTTGGTCCCCAGAGGTTGGCTTGGCCTCAGAGGTGGCCTGATCTACATCTTGGAGTTCAGTGGCCTCTGCAGCGCTGCTCTCTGGTGAGACATCTGCAGGGAGGGGGGCCTGACTTTGGGACCCTCCTGTCGGATCACCTGCAGGGCTGTGGTCAGCCTCGTTGCCCAGAAAGGCCTCAGAAGGAGCATATGGGGGGCTGCTGGTGGCTTTGGCCTCTTCTGAGGGCACGGTGGTCATTTATGCCCTCTGCCACTTGCAGTGGGAGTGGCCATGACTCTGCTGGGCTAAGATGTCCGGTGCTGAAGTCACAGGGGGGTGTGGGTGGCTGGTGATGTCACAGGCACATGTACAGCAAGCCTCCCCAGTGGCTGCCTTACTGAACCCAGGCTATGGCTGACTTGCAGCCACGTTTGTAGGATGGAGGTGTGTATGCAGGTGCAGGTGCTGCCACAGGGTCGAAAGGAGTCATAATGCCTGTGACTGTGGCAAATGAGAAGAGGGTACAGATGCCAAGTTAGAGTTCATCAGGGACCCCTCCCAGAACCTCTCTGTCCACTCTGGTGCCACAGGACTGGATATGGCCAGTCCTTCTGCAGGGCATTTGTTTTCCAGCAGCAGTGGGCAGGAATAAGTCAAGGCCAGAACCTGGTCAGCTCCTGGTTCCGACTGTCCCTGGCTGTGGAATTAACCCTTTGGACACAGGATAGACAAACTTCATCTTCTTCCTGCCCTCCTGACTTGGGGTACAGACAACCAAAAAGGATCTGCACCCCCAGGGTGTTCCTGAGACCCATGCTTGTCCCTTTATTAAAAAGGTTGGGCTGGAAAGTTTCGTTCTTCTGTGTCTGTGACTCTGGGGTTGTCAGTAACACTTGGTGCCTGCTTATCAGGGACCAGAGAGGAGCCAAGCCCCGTGACCCCACTGTCTCTAAGCAGGTGCAGCTCTGTTCTTATACCCACTTATTGCTGGGGCAGCTGAGCCTCAGAGGGAAGAGGCAACTTATTCAAAGTCACATGAATAAGCACTAAATCTGGGATTTGAACTCCGCCTGACTTTAGCTCATGAAGCTTTCCGGCCCCTCTGGTATCCAGGAGGGCTGTCAGAAGCACTGAGTGACTGGCAGGGTGAGGAAGCTGGGTGCTGGGAGCAGAGTGCTACCACAGCTGCTCTGGGCACCTCTGGGTGACAGCTGGTGCCACCCAGGGTTTTGCCCTCAGTAGCCCAAATTTCCTCCCCCACTCCCTTCCCACGCTTTCTCCAATGCTGCCTCTCTCCAGCTCCTTCGCTGGCCCTCATCTTCCTCCTCCCCTAACATGAGGCCTCTCCATGTTCTCTTCATCCCCTTTACACTCCGCTATCTGAGCCTCTGAAGCTGGCTCCACCTCTCCTTCTCCTCCACTCCACTTCTCCTTCTCACCCCTTGCTACCCACTTATTCTCCTGTGGTGCCCTGAGGCCACCTCAGAGGTCATGGGCAAACCCAAGTTTTGAGGAGTATGGGGGCGAGGCAGCTGAACCATGTGAAGGAATGTGGAGGAGTCTGCTAGTTGACCATCCTAGTTGCCCTTCATTCTTACTGTCAGACCCCAGTTTTATCCAGGGTGGCTGTCTGCTCAGCTAAAAGAATGGGTCTTCCAACCTCTCTTGCAGATAGGCAAGAACATGAGACCAGATTCTGGCAAAAGAGAAGCAAGCAGAAAGAATTAGGCAGTACTTTAGAAAGGATCCTTCAAAAAGCTAAATATCGTTTGGCTCTTCCACCCTTTATGCCTTTGGCTATTAGGAATGTAAGGCTGGAGCAGCAGCAGCTATATTGATCCTTTGCCGGGTTTTCTGTTCTCGAGACTAAAAGGCTCAGGGGTCACTCCAGTTGAACTGGGCTGACTGGGCTGCATGAAATAACCACACAAGAGACACAAATACCTTTTTCTTTGAGGTCGCTGTGACGGCTCCTCTGACCTTAAGGGTCCGCAGAAAGAGAGAGAGACAGAGAGCATGCCCTGACCCCTTTTATTGAGGAGAAGCTATTCAAATGAGGCAAGGGGTCAGGTTTCAGGGGCTGAGTCTGTCTTCATGATGTCCACTGTCAGCAGGTTGACTGACACCTGGGTAGGCCACACCCAAGGGCACAGTAAGAGGAGGGGACACACACAAGGCACTTCCATGGAAGATTCTACCCTAAACAGGGCAAGGGGTTAGATTACAAAGGAACAGGTGAGCGTAGCTTCACCATGGGGCTGTAGCAAGACACACCCATGCATGAGACACCGGCCCTCGCACCCAAGAAGGGTGCCACATTTCTGCAACTGAGAGCCTCAGCACCCAGCCAGGGAGTGTAGCTCAGTCACGTGGAAGGTTGGCCTCCCACAATCCTTGAGGTGATCCTGTGGGTGGAAGGTACACATTAAGATGGTAGAGCATAAGGGTGGAAGGAACCTGGTCCCTTGGTTGGGGCTGTCATACCAGCCACCAGACAGAACTCCTCTGTGCGAAGGAAAATAATCACACATGTGCTTAAATTGTTGGCATTGGGGGGCTTTCTATTTCATGCTTCTCAACTCAGTTCTCACCTAATTCTGACAATTGGGACAGCCCAGCAGGGGGGTCTTCCCTGCTGACTTGGACATCTTCCTGTGGTGACATGAAGGGCAGCCTGGGGCACTGAGCACAGCGGGTGTTCCTACACACAGCCAGGTTCCCAGCCAGGGGAGGCCTCTGCACAGTTCAAGTCCTCCCCGCACTGCCTTCTGCTTCTGGCTAGATGTTCTCCCCTAATCCCATCTTTTTGGGGGGTGTGGGAGGTTAACAGGGGTTTAACTCAGGGGCCCTTGACCACTGAGCCACATCCCCAGTCCTATTTTGTATTTTATTAGAGACAGGGTCTCACTGAGTTGCTTAGGGTCTTGCTTTTTGCCGAGGCTGGCTTTGAACTCACCATCCTCCTGTCTCAGCCTCCGGAGCCGCTGGGATTCCCAGCCTGCACCACCGCTCAGGCCCCAGCCCCATCTTTACCAAGGAAATGAAACTGTCTGTGTTGAGGCGTGTAGCTTCGTGTTCTGGGATACATTACACTATGAAATATCCCCACCGTCAAGCCCTGGTAACCAGGGAGCTTCCACAGTGATGACACTCCTGCTGACGCCTCCTGTGGCCCAGGGGTGGTGCTGACGCCATCCTGGCTTTATAGATGAGGAAGCTGAGGCTCTGCTGAGGCTCTTCGAGACTCACTGAAGGGGCCAGAGGCCCTCCAGAGCCACTCAGAGCTCGCTTCTGCAGACCCCTGGTCACAGGGGGGGTGGCCTCTTCCTGTTCCTGCTGCCACAGGCTCTGTTTCCCAGGGTCCGGCCTCAGGATGCTGCTGCTCCTGGCCTCAGGGTCTGGCCCCTCCAGGGCCCCTGGGGATGCTCCTGGGCAGGTGGACCCGGTGCTCTCTGGGGCTCTGCGGCCCTTGCTGGCAGCCCCCACAGTGGCCATGGTCACCTAGGGGAGGGCAGTGCCGCCCAGCCTGTCACTGAGGCCACTCTGGGGGGCCTGGGGAGGGCCTGGGAGCCTGAACTGTGGCTGGCTGCCCCTCGGGGTGCTCCCAGGCAGCTTCTGGGGGTATCAGCACTGCAAGGCCAGGATGCCTGGTTCCAGGACTCCTGCTTCTGGAACCTTCAAGAAACAGAGGGGATGGAGGGAGCAGATGGCCTGGGAATTCCACATAGAACAGAGCGGGATTTGTTTGGAAGAAACAGGTTAATGAGCCTCAGGGGTGGGCGCTGGGCCCCAGGGTTGGCTGCTGAGCCCCTGAGGGTTCTCACCTTACAGAGGCGGGGCTGCCCAGCAGGGCCAGTCCTCTGAGGGCCTCTGCTGGGAGGTGCTGGGTGTGGGGTGGGCGAGGTGGGGCCCAGGGGCAGGACTCCAGGAGACTCAGGTAAACAGCCAGGCGGAGGCTGCACTGAGGGGGAAGGTCAGGGCTTCCCGGGAGGTGGGGGCGGGCAGGGGACTGGGGAGGGCCGAAATAGCTCCAGAGAATGTTCAAGGCCTTTGCCAAGCCAGCCTGGCCTCTGGCACAACAGCAAGTTCAGACTCCTTGGCTAATGCCTGCCCTGTGCACAGGGCTGCCCCAAGGGACAGAGGACCAAGGGCTGAGTCATAAAAACAGCGCTGGGATGCTTGGCTAAATGTCTGGAAAACACTGGGTGAGCTTCTCACTTCCACTTCCAGATGGATTGAAGAGGAAGAAAGAGACAGGGCTCACCGCTGAAGGAAGGCATTTGATTTGGGGGAGGAGAATTATACTCTGAACACAAAAGCCAGTAGAGAACTCCAAAAGAAAAACAAGATTAAAAACACTAAAAGCCAGGCATGGTGGCTGTAATCCCAGTGACTCTGGAGGCTGAGGCAGGAGGATTGCAAGTTCAAAGTCAGCCTCAGCAATTTAGAGAGGCCCTAAGCAATTTAGCAAGACCCTGTTTCAAAATTAAAAAAAAAAAAAAAAAAAAAAGGCTGGGGATGCGGCTCAGTGGTTGAGTGCCCCTGGGTTGAATCCCTGGTACCAAAACAAACAAACAAACAAACACTCTCAAAGTTTTAAGAACAAATCACAAATTGAGAGAAAAAAACTATAGGTAGTACAAAGATTCATATGTATGCTATACAAGATCCCAAACAAATTGATGACCCCATTGGATGCCCAAAAACTATATGCAAAGGAAAGAAACAACTTATTCACCAAGAAAAAACACTTTTTCCCTTTTTTCTTCTTTTTGTTTCAGGGGCACATATCTGCTGAGCCATATCCCCATTCCTTTTTATCTTCATTAGAGACAAAGTCTTACTAAATTGCTTAGGGCCTCACTAAATTTCTGAGGCTGGCCTTGAACTTGTGATCCTCCTGCCTCAGCTCCCTGAGCCACTGGGATTACAGGCCTGCCCACCACATCTGGCTTCACTAAGGAAATCTCAACAGCCAATAAACATGGCAAAATGTTCAAATGTATCAGTAGTCAGAGAAACACAAGGTATGAAAGCAAGACTATCTTTAGATGGTAGGATTATGTGAAATTTGTTTTGACTGTACTTTCTAATTTTTCTACAGTAACAGTTATTGCTTGAATTATGCTCCACCCTGGCTGTTGAAGGCACGCAGCTGTGAGATACTCACAGATAACGTGCCAACTGGCAGCCCATGTCAGAGACCAGCAGCAGAATCATAGGCAAGGATTGTCTTTTGAGTTTTTGTTCATTTTTAAACGTATACAATTCTTTGCCTTTTGGACAATGCATAAATATGACCTAAATTACCAGAACAAATTTGCAAGTTAAAATAAATTCTTTTCTCTTAACTTCCTAGAAGCCTGGGCCCTGATGCAAATGGGATTCCTGGGGCCACCAGCGCCCACAGAGTGGAGAAATTGAACCAGGACGGATCATCCCTCCCATCCCCTCTCTAAAACAAAGGGTGCTTCAGCCCTCTCCACGTCACACACGCCCTGACTGCCCCAGCGCCGAGGGCAACCATTCTGGCGCGCCCCCATCTCCACAGTCCACCCTGGCCATCCCTCCCCCACCACTGTAGAGCTGCCTGAAGGTCCAGGGAGGGAGTCCACCCAGACCACTCAGAGGCCTGGCAGGTGGCTGTGCAGTGTGGCCTAAGGGGACCCAGGTGCAGACCAGCCTTGAGAGGCTGAAGATCAAGTGTCCACACAAGGGAGAGCCCCTCCGTCCTTCCTTCCTGAGTACTCCTGGGCACCTGAAGTACCAGCTGAGCCCTCAGATAGAATCCTGAGGCGACTGGGATAGATGTCTGCATTAAAAAACCACCCCGCCCCCCAGCACTGGGAGTTGAACACAGGGCCTCACACAGGCCAGGCGTGGCCTCCCTCCGAGCTGCATCCCAGCCCTGTACCATTCAGAGTGAGAACAAGTCCCACCTTGTTGTCCACACCGCCCAGTGAGCGGAAGGCAGGATCCCAGCAGTGCCCAGCTTCCCGGGATCCGGGATGTTGGCAAGACCTACGGGGGTGGGGGTGCTAGACTTTGCCCTCAGGCTCCCCAGCTCTCTCCCAGACCCAAGGGCCTGCTGTCCTCTCTCTCAGGGGGAGCCTGCAGCCTCAGCCAGCTGCCCTGGGCCTCCTGAGGTTGTCCCTGCGGGTGGTCCTGCTGCCTCCTCCAGCTCTGCCTTCCACCAGGGAAACTGGAGGGGGAGGGCTTTCCCACCTTCCTGCTTCTTTCCCCAGTGACCGCTCTAGGGAGAGGTCCTCACTGAACCTGAGCCCTAACCCCGAGGGTCGCAGCCTCGTGGGATGGATTTGGAGAAATGATGGAAGCCATGGGCCCTGCTCTGGGAAAACATCTGCCCACAGAGCACCCCCAGGACAGAACCGTCCCTGGTCGCTCGCATTTCAGGAATCTGCAGACCCCAGAGGCAAACAGGGCTGTGGACAGGAGGAGGGAGGGTGGGCAGGGCAGGCAGAGTGCCGCTGGCCGGCTGTGGCAAAATAACAGGGGGGTGACGTACAACTCGTGTAGACTGATACAGCAGGAGTAGGAGCCGTTTATTGTAGGACCGGAGCGATATTTATACATTCCACACAGCTTATCTTAATTAGCATAAACTAGATACATCAGTCAACCAATAAGAAATCTCCACACTTAATGGCTCGCTGGCCTTACTTTGAAAACCACTCCCTCTGGCATTTTGCCAGGCGCCATCCAGACTTGTTTACAGACTCTAACATTTCCCCCTTTTGTTTAATTTAAATAACGACCATAGTGGTTTTTACACAAACACTATAAATAATCTGCTACAAGCAGAAGGGGAGGATACAAAATGCCACAATACCAAGCCAATTGATGGCTCCATGCAAGAAGCCCTTGGAAAAATTATACCAGCAATGACACCGTTAGCAAAGATACTGAGTTACAATTTGTTGTAGATTACAGTTTGTTGTCTCAGTCCAGGTAAAGCAGTGTCTCAATAGATTAACTCACAGTCCAGGTAAATCACAGTCCAGGTAAGTTCACAGTCCAGGTAAGTTCTGCAGGCAGCTAGCTTGATCCGAAGTCCCGTCCGGTTCTCAGCAACACTGGAAATTCTTCCACCTTTGTCTTCACCGGCACTGGGACGAAGGCAGGACGATGGCTAAAGAAAATCCTGTAGTATTCCAGCAGGCGCTAAGAAAACAAACTTCTGATCAAATTGCTAAATTGCTAAGGGCTCCCTAAGTAGCTGAGGCTGGCTTTGAACTTGCGACTCTCCTGCCTCAGCCTCCTGAGCACTGGGATCACAGGCATGTGTGAAAGTGAGGCGCTGGGAGCACTGACATCGGGAGACCCTCCTCAGCATGTCCTTGCAGACCCCAGCTCTAAGGGGGTCTCGGTCACCCCAGCTGTGTCCCTACTAGTCAGACACCTGGGTTGTCCCGTGGCTTCTGTACTGGTTGAATTGTGCCCCCCAAAACAAGTGTACTTGGAGCCCAGGAATGGGACCCTATTTGCAGCGAGGTTTTTGCTTTCTTTGCAGTGCTGGGGATGGAACCCAGAGCCTCCCATATGCGACGGAAGACACATTCTCAGCCTTGCAATGAGGGTCTTTGCAAATGTAATTAAGTTAAGGGTATCAGAGATCATTCTGGATTTCGTGTGGGCCTCAACCAGATGACTGGGTCCTTATAAAAGAAAGGGGAAGGAGACTCAGGGTACAGCCCGTGGAGATGCAGGCGGAGATGGGAGCCGTACCTCCACAGGCCAAGGAATGCCAAGGGTTACCAGTGGCCACCAGAGCTGGAGGGAGGTCTGGAAGGTTCTCAGAGCCTGCACAAGGAACCATCCTGCCGACTCCTGGGGTTTAGACCTCAGGTCACCAGAACTGTGAGGCCCAGGAACTGAATGTGTGTTCAGATAACCCAGGACATGTGGCCAACAATAGGTTCCTTTGCTGAAGAACTTCTCAGAGGCTTGAATGAGCTAAAGAATTTTCCGAACCTCCAAGGGGAGAAGGTCAGTGCTGAGCACGACATTTCCCAGAGTGATTTAACCAAGGAAACCTGTTTTCCTGTTGTTCAGCTCAGGCTGCCATCACAGGTTACCACGGACAGGGAGCGTGTTTCCCTCCAGTCCTGGAGGCTGGAAGGTCAAGACCAAAGTGACGTCAGGGCTGAGCTCTGGGGGGCTCCCATCCTGGTTCACAGGTAGCCTTCTTCCCCGCGCCCTCACGTGGCCTTTTCTCTGTGTGCGCCCTGATGGCTCTTATAAGGACACCAGTCTTATTGGATTGACCTTATTTAACCTTAGTAACCTTCTTAAAGGCCCTGTCTCTAAATAGAATCACACTGGGGTTAGGGCTTTAACATGAATTATATGGATTTGGGGGGCACAATTCCATCCATAGTACCTTATCATCTGGAAGAGATTCATTTAATTGCCTTGAACTTGTGTTAAGGCCAGAGTAGTCAGAGGTGACATGATGAGATTATGAGACCCGTGTCCTAATCAATCCATCCTAGTTTGAACCAGGTGGTGACTGTAGGCAGATGGGGTGCCTCTGAAGGAGGTGGGTCTGGGGTTGTGCCCTGGAAGAGTGCATCGTCCCCGTGGCCCCTCCCACCTCTGCTTTCTGGTGGCCAGGAACCGAGCAGTGCTCCTCTGCCATGCCTTCCGCCATGGTTTTCTCTTCACCGTGGGCCCAGAGCAGTGGAGTCGGCCACCTAAGACCTCTGAAACCCTGTGCCCCAAATGAACTTTTCTATTTCCAAGTTGTTCTTGTTGGGTATTTTGGTCACAGTGAAGAAAAGCTGACTAAGACAACTGTGAATTGGCAGGTGCCAGTTTACTCATCTCTGAGTGAATAAAGATGTCCTGGGCCATAGCAGGAGAGGAGGGAGGGCCTGGGGGATAATTTTCTAAACTCTACAATATTATGGAGTCTACTCTCTCCAATCCCCGAAGCAGCACTGATTATTTGCCTTGCGGGCCAAGGAGACAGCAGGAAACAAACAGAGGTGTGAAAAGTGCTGTCCCCTGGGGCTTGGCCTCTCTTGCTGCTTTTGGAGTTCAGCTGCCAGATGTAGAAACGAGCCTGCTTGGTGCTCAGGTGCCCCGTTTATCCCTCACCCCGCCCAACACAGGCAGGTGAGGGAGGCTTCTGGGACTTGGACCAGGGAGCTCCAGCTCAGCTCACTGCAGCCGCACGGGGAGCCGGGTGAGACCAGCAGAAGAATCATCTGGCTGAGCCCAACCCAAAGATGACAACAGTAATATGCCTGGGACCGGGGCTCAGGGACAGAGTGTAAAGGCCTGAGCTCAGTCCCTCACATGAAAAACGATAACAATAATACAAGTGGGGCATTGCCACCCCCAAATCCAAATGCTCCAAAATCTCAAACGTTTGGGGTGCTAACATGATGCCATAAATAGAAAATTCAATAGTTGGCTTCATGTGATGGGTCACAGTCAAAAACTGACTCACTAAAAAATATGTATAAAATTAACTCTAGGCTAAGCGTATAAAGTGTACATGAAACATGAATGAATTTTGTGTTTAGGCTTGCAGATATTCCAAAACCCAAAAAAAGCTGAAATCCAAAACACTTCTGGGTCCCAAGCATTTTGGACAAGGGATAATCACCTTGCAGCTGCTTTAAGTGACTGGGTCTTGAGGTGGTTTTGCACTCAGTAGGCGTGGACAGATGCCAAGCGTCTTGGAAGAGACCTGTGGCTCTCAGTGCTTTGGAACCAGCTCAGGCTGCTCCCATCAGTGCCAAACCCATCTTTTCAGTCTTATGGAGAAACTGTCTTTGTCACCAGTCTGGCTGTTGAAGTTTTCTAGCGTCTTAGAGACACCCACATGCTGAATATCAGGTGAAGAGTTGCAAGTCGATACCCTCCAAAAGTCAGGAGTGGGCTTGGTTCAGTCAGCCCTGAAATTAGCCATCAACGGAAACGTGGTGTGGAATGTGTTCAACATCTAAAAACGGACTTCCTCGAACAGCTCACTGGATGCAGCAGATGAAATACTCAGGTTTTACTTGCCAAGACATTTCCTCTGGGAAAAAATGGTAACATCTTCTGAAACCAATGGAAGGGACTGCCTTGGTGGGAGGGTTGGGAGGGGAAGGGGAAAGGGAGAAAAGGGAGAGAGCGCACGTGGTGCCTCCCCAGGCTGACCCGGCTCTCTTCTGCCCCCCAGTGCTGTTCTGTGGCATTTCAGGAGAGTGCAGGAGGTGGGGGTGTTGTTTATTTGGCAGTGCTGGGATGGAACCAGGCCTGGGCGCATTCCAGGACACTGCCCCTCCACTGAGCTGCATCCCAGCACCACTCCCCCCACCTTTTTTTTTAGACAGGATCTCACTAAGTTGCCCAGGCTGGCCTCAAACTTGGAACCCTCCTGCCTCAACCTCCTGAGGGGCCAGGATTTCAGATGTGAGCCCCCCGCTCCAGCAGGTGCAGTGTTAACTCAGCTGAGGGCTGATCCTCTCAGGGTTGAGTTTGAGCTCCAGGCCCCAAGCACAACGTGAGCAGAGGTTTGTCCTCTGCCTCTTTCCCACCCTACACCCAAAGCTGCCCATTTGCTGTCACCCCACAAAGTGTCCAATGGCAGGAGAACATGGACCATTAGCAACCTCTACCTCTTCAGGGACTCCTCTCAACATCATATTGGAGGTCAACACCGAAGGTCATCCAAATCCCGCATAACTAATCGAGAGCTGGCTTGCCCTGCAGTTGGGGGGATGGCGCAGGGAGGGAGCAGGAGGGTGGTGATCAGTGTAGCACACGCTTTAAGAGTTTTGACCAATTTAAAGTGAACAATTCACTTTAGGTGGTGCTAACTATACCCACAATGTCACATGACCAACCACACTATTTAGTTCCAGAACTTTCCATCACTCCTACACCTGTTAAGCAGTCATTGCATTTAACACACTATACTTTCACATCTGTGGTCTGTTGTAGGAAGTTTTTAGTCAGTTTTCACCAGGTAATGCTGCAGTAACAAGCTATCCCAGCATGTCAGTGGCTCACAACAATAAATAGAGGCTTGTTTGTCACTTGTCCTACATTTCTATTGTAGATTGGCTGTGGCTTGGCTTCTCTGGGTTGTGGGTCAGCTGTGGCTGTAATTCCAAAGCCAAAGAAGAGCGCCATCTGGAGCGCAGGCCTGTTGTGGGGGACAAGGACAAGTGTGCTGGTGGAAAAAGTAAGCACTGCTTCTTAGCTCCTGCCCCAACATGCCTCAGGGGCAGGTCCACACAGGTGCTGTCCGCAAAGGCAGTCAAGGTCAAGCCCAAAGTCATTGGCACTGGATGAATACTCTTTCCCCAGAAGAGAGAGAAGTTGTAGCATCCTGTTCAGGAAAGGGGAGAGGGTAGTTGGAACAACAGCAATCTTCATAGACATTTCCATATTTAAACTATCAGAGCTGTTGATTTCTCCCCCCTCCCTTTTTTTTTTTGGTACTGGGGAGTGAAGCCAGGGGTGCTTAAGAACTGAGCACTGAGCCAGTTCTTTTTTTTTTGGAGACAGGATCTCCCTAAGTTGTTTAGGGCCTCGCTAAGGTACTCAGGCTAGCAACTTGTGATCCTCCTGCCCAGCCTCCGGAGCTGCTGGGATTATAGGCATGTGACAACATACCTGGTGGTTTCTTCTTTTTAATGGAATTAAGTCTTATATAATTTTTAATTAAATTTTAATTATTATTGCTGTTGTACAAGTAAAGTTTTTAAAATATTTTTTAGTTGTAGTTGGACACGATACTTTTATTTTATTTATTCATTTTTATGTAGTGCTGAGGATCAGATCCGGCGCCTTGCACGTGCTAGGTGAGTGCTCCACCACTGCGTCATTACCCCAGCCCTCAAATAGTGCTTTTAAAAGTCAGATTATTCTATAGGATCTATTAAAAAACTCCAGCAGCTTCCTTCCACCCAAAGTACCACACCTCAACCGATTGATAAAGAACTTCTTTCCGATATTATTATGTGCCAAATCATCTTACTTTATCCTTACAACTACCCTGGAGGTGAGCATGGTTCTTACCTCTCCACTAGAGATGAAATTTAGACAGAAGCAGCCATTTCTTTGGCCTAAGAGGCCTCTTGCCAGCAGGGGGCAGACTTGGGACTGGAGCCCCGGCTACTCCATGCTGAATGTCTCAGTGTCGGCCTCCACTTGGCACTCTGCTGGCATCACTGGGGAACTTGTCAGAAACTCCCCTTCTGAGGCCTCTCCCCAGCCTCACCGACTCACCGAAGCAGGCATCACAGTTACCGTCAGCACTGGGGGAACTAGGTGGACCACTGGTCTACCACGCTGCCTGTGGGACCAGGAGGGGACCTGGAGCCCCTGTGCCCGACTCCCACCTCAGTGACTGCCCTGGCTGCCTGCTGAGCACAGTCAAGCCACAGTGAAGATGCTACCCCTGCCCCTCCCAGCTGCAGCCCTCCACAGGGTGCCCTGTGCAAGGCCAAGCCCCCATGGCTGTAGGCAGGGCTCTGGCTGCAGCCTGGGAGCTGGTGAGTGTTGGAGAGTTGGGGTCAAGAAGGAGGAAGAGGAGGAGTGGGAGTCTCAGGGGAAGCCCTCAAGTCAGAGGGGGCTTTGGGACCAGGGGGAAGCCTGGGGGTGGAGAGTTTAGGGGGCGGTGCAGGGCCAGGCGGACAGCCCCAGCGTGGCCAAGGGGGTTTTCTGGGCAAACTGCGTGTGCCCTTCCTGCGTCCCCTGCTGGGTGGGCCCCTCTGATCCTGGCTCTGGACCTTGATGTCTGTTGGGTCTGTGTTCTTGGGACACACAAAGGACCTGTTCTAGTGGGCAGTCTAGGACCCACCAACATGGACACCAGGCCTGTGAGGCCACTGGGAACTGGGTCTGCAGCTGGGCCCTCAGGGGTCCTGAGAAAGGAAAGGTCAGGATGGTGGAGCACGAGCCGGGCACTGACCCCGCCTGGCCAGATGTCAGCCCTTCTGGACCCGTCACTTAATCTGGTGACCACGCCCATCTCACTCTGTCCCCTCACCCGAGTCCATTTAAAGCACCACTTTGGGGTCAGACCTCTGACCCCGTGACCTCCCTGGTCCTCCCTGCTGGGTGTGCCTCCAGCGAGTCCCCCTTCCCCTCCAGGGTTGGCCTGAGGACGCTGCTCCTCCCTCCGCCTCTGAGGGAGGGAACCTGTGCGTGGGGTCCAGCCCTCACCTGGGCCCAGAGTGGCCTCCTGTGTGGCTGAACCAGCTGGCAGGGAATTTGTATTTTCTACCTGGGAGAGAGATGGGAAAACACCAAGCCTACAAGGGCCAGACACTTCCACATGAAATCCAGAGGCTCCAAGGCGGAGGCTCAGGCTGGCCTTGGCGTCAGCCCTGAACCCTTTACTGCAGGCTCTGGCCGTGGCCTCCGCAGGGCTCTCTCCCACTCTGCCCCAGGTCCCTCTGCCCCAGGTCCTTCTGGTGCCATGGCCAGGGCAGCACGTGGGGCTCCGTGTGGACTCCTGAGGCCGCTGCCTCAGACTCCCTGTCTTCCGGGCACCTGGCATATCACATCTCCTGGTCTTTGTACAGGTGATTAGCTGGGGTCATGTGACTGGTCTGGCCGCCGAGCAGGAGCGGCTGGAGTGGGCTCAGGGGTACACACCTAGTGGACAGTGCCACATGCAGCAGTACTCTGACTGGCAGGTGTCAGGATGGTGGTTGCTCCTTACCAACAGTCCATGAGCGACACAAATGAGAAAAAGACTCCTCTTGTCTCCCTGCAGAGACCCAGAGACTGAGACTTTTTATCGTGTCCAGGGCTGGTCTAGAAGGTTAACAGCATTACTAGAAACTCTTGAATCCTTTGCCTTTAGGCCCTTCCATTCTTAGGATGTTACCTCTAGCCTCCAGACACTTGGGTTTGGGGTTTTGTTTTTTTCCTCTTTCTTTCTTTCCCATTCTGGGGATTGAACCTTATACCTGTCAGGTAAGTGCTCTACCACTGTACTACCTCCCCAGCCCTTCAGTGTCTGTGATGGCTGCTAGAGCTCCAGCCTTATTTCAAAAAGTAAGCAGGTGATGGAGGCTAAGGAGAAGGTAAAAATACTTCTTGCCAGCAATAGGCCTCTTATAAAGAGTTTCCTCTAAAGTCCCATATAACAACTTTTTAGTGGCCTCTTTATATGAAAATAATTTGGTAACGATTTCACAGGAAACAAATAATAGACAAATTAAGAAAGAGGGACAGAGGCCCGTGGGGATTGAGGGGCAACGTGCAGTCTCTGACACGGATATCCCAACCCAAACTCCTCTTACTGCTTAAAATCCAAGCTCTGTGGATTGTTCTTTTCTTTTATTGTAAAGCAAAACATGTAAGTAGTTTTAAAAAAAGACCCAGCAGTGCAGCTGATACAACCCTGAAATAATAAGTTTCCCGTCCCCTGCCAGCTGTCACCCAGAACCATCTCCCATCCCCCACCCCAGCTTCACCCAGAACCATCTCCTGTCCCCCGCCCCAGCTGTCACCCAGAACCATCTCCTGTCCCTCACCCCAGCTTCACCCAGAACCATCTCCTGTTCCCCACCCCAGCTGTCACCCAGAACCATCTCCTGTCCCCCGCCCCAGCTGTCACCCAGAATCATCTCCTGTCCCCCACCCCAGCTTCACCCAGAACCATCTCCTGTCCCCCGCCCCAGCTGTCACCCAGAACCATCTCCTGTCCCTCACCCCAGCTTCACCCAGAACCATCTCCTGTTCCCCACCCCAGCTGTCACCCAGAATCATCTCCTGTCCCCCACCCCAGCTGTCACCCAGAATCATCTCCTGTCCCCCACCCCAGCTGTCACCCAGAACCATCTCCTGTCCCTCGCCCCAGCTGTCACCCAGAACCATCTCCTGTCCCTCGCCCCAGCTTCACCCAGAACCATCTCCTGTCCCTCACCCCAGCTTCACCCAGAACCATCTCCTGTCCCTCGCCCCAGCTGTCAACCAGAACCATCTCCCGTCCCTCGCCCCAGCTTCACCCAGAACCATCTCCCGTCCCTCACCCCAGCTGTCACCCAGAACCATCTCCTGTCCCTCACCCCAGCTGTCACCCAGAACCATCTCCTGTCCCTCGCCCCAGCTTCACCCAGAACCATCTCCTGTCCCCCGCCCCAGCTGTCACCCAGAACCATCTCCTGTCCCTCACCCCAGCTTCACCCAGAACCATCTCCTGTTCCCCACCCCAGCTGTCACCCAGAACCATCTCCTGTCCCTCGCCCCAGCTGTCACCCAGAACCATCTCCCGTCCCTCGCCCCAGCTTCACCCAGAACCATCTCCTGTCCCTCACCCCAGCTTCACCCAGAACCATCTCCTGTCCCTCGCCCCAGCTGTCACCCAGAACCATCTCCTGTCCCTCACCCCAGCTGTCACCCAGAACCATCTCCCGTCCCTCACCCCAGCTTCACCCAGAACCATCTCCTGTCCCCTGCCCCAGCTGTCACCCAGAACCATCTCCTGTCCCCCACCCCAGCTTCACCCAGAACCATCTCCTGTTCCCCACCCCAGCTGTCACCCAGAACCATCTCCCATCCCCCACCCCAGCTTCACCCAGAACCATCTCCTGTCCCCCACCCCAGCTTCACCCAGAACCATCTCCTGTCCCTCACCCCAGCTGTCACCCAGAACCATCTCCCATCCCCCACCCCAGCTTCACCCAGAACCATCTCCTGTCCCCCACCCCAGCTTCACCCAGAACCATCTCCTGTCCCTCACCCCAGCTGTCACCCAGAACCATCTCCTGTCCCCCACCCCAGCTTCACCCAGAACCATCTCCTGTCCCTCACCCCAGCTGTCACCCAGAACCATCTCCCATCCCCCACCCCAGCTTCACCCAGAACCATCTCCTGTCCCCCGCCCCAGCTGTCACCCAGAACCATCTCCTGTCCCCCACCCCAGCTTCACCCAGAACCATCTCCTGTCCCCCGCCCCAGCTGTCACCCAGAACCATCTCCTGTCCCCCACCCCAGCTTCACCCAGAACCATCTCCTGTCCCTCACCCCAGCTTCACCCAGAACCATCTCCCATCCCCCACCCCAGCTTCACCCAGAACCATCTCCCGTCCCCCACCCCAGCTTCACCCAGAACCATCTCCCATCCCCCGCCCCAGCTGTCACCCAGAACCATCTCCCGTCCCCCACCCCAGCTTCACCCAGAACCATCTCCTGTCCCCCGCCCCAGCTGTCACCCAGAACCATCTCCTGTCCCCCACCCCAGCTTCACCCAGAACCATCTCCTGTCCCCCGCCCCAGCTGTCACCCAGAACCATCTCCTGTCCCTCACCCCAGCTTCACCCAGAACCATCTCCCGTCCCCCACCCCAGCTTCACCCAGAACCATCTCCCGTCCCCCACCCCAGCTTCACCCAGAACCATCTCCCATCCCCCACCCCAGCTTCACCCAGAACCATCTCCTGTCCCCCACCCCAGCTTCACCCAGAACCATCTCTTGTCCCCCACCCCAGCTTCACCCAGAACCATCTCCCATCCCCCACCCCAGCTTCACCCAGAACCATCTCCCATCCCCCACCCCAGCTTCACCCAGAACCATCTCCTGTCCCCCACCCCAGCTTCACCCAGAACCATCTCCCGTCCCCCACCCCAGCTTCACCCAGAACCATCTCCCATCCCCCACCCCAGCTTCACCCAGAACCATCTCCCATCCCCCACCCCAGCTTCACCCAGAACCATCTCCCATCCCCCACCCCAGCTTCACCCAGAACCATCTCCCGTCCCCCACCCCAGCTTCACCCAGAACCATCTCCTGTCCCCCACCCCAGCTTCACCCAGAACCATCTCCTGTCCCCCACCCCAGCTTCACCCAGAACCATCTCCTGTCCCCCGCCCCAGCTTCACCCAGAATCATCTCCTGTCCCCCGCCCCAGCTGTCACCCAGAACCATCTCCTGTCCCTCGCCCCAGCTGTCACCCAGAACCATCTCCTGTCCCCCACCCCAGCTTCACCCAGAACCATCTCCTGTCCCCCGCCCCAGCTGTCACCCAGAACCATCTCCTGTCCCCCACCCCAGCTTCACCCAGAACCATCTCCTGTCCCCCGCCCCAGCTGTCACCCAGAACCATCTCCTGTCCCCCACCCCAGCTTCACCCAGAACCATCTCCTGTCCCCCGCCCCAGCTGTCACCCAGAACCATCTCCCGTCCCCCACCCCAGCTTCACCCAGAACCATCTCCTGTCCCCCGCCCCAGCTGTCACCCAGAACCATCTCCCGTCCCCCACCCCAGCTTCACCCAGAACCATCTCCTGTCCCCCGCCCCAGCTGTCACCCAGAACCATCTCCTGTCCCCCACCCCAGCTTCACCCAGAACCATCTCCTGTCCCCCGCCCCAGCTGTCACCCAGAACCATCTCCTGTCCCCCGCCCCAGCTTCACCCAGAACCATCTCCTGTCCCCCGCCCCAGCTGTCACCCAGAACCATCTCCTGTCCCCCACCCCAGCTTCACCCAGAACCATCTCCCATCCCCCACCCCAGCTTCACCCAGAACCATCTCCCATCCCCCACCCCAGCTTCACCCAGAACCATCTCCCATCCCCCACCCCAGCTTCACCCAGAACCATCTCCTGTCCCCCACCCCAGCTTCACCCAGAACCATCTCCTGTCCCCCACCCCAGCTTCACCCAGAACCATCTCCTGTCCCCCGCCCCAGCTTCACCCAGAATCATCTCCTGTCCCCCGCCCCAGCTGTCACCCAGAACCATCTCCTGTCCCTCGCCCCAGCTGTCACCCAGAACCATCTCCTGTCCCCCACCCCAGCTTCACCCAGAACCATCTCCTGTCCCCCACCCCAGCTGTCACCCAGAACCATCTCCTGTCCCCCACCCCAGCTTCACCCAGAACCATCTCCCGTCCCCCGCCCCAGCTGTCACCCAGAACCATCTCCTGTCCCCCACCCCAGCTTCACCCAGAACCATCTCCTGTCCCCCGCCCCAGCTGTCACCCAGAACCATCTCCCATCCCCCACCCCAGCTTCACCCAGAACCATCTCCTGTCCCCCGCCCCAGCTGTCACCCAGAACCATCTCCTGTCCCCCACCCCAGCTTCACCCAGAACCATCTCCTGTCCCCCGCCCCAGCTGTCACCCAGAACCATCTCCTGTCCCCCGCCCCAGCTTCACCCAGAACCATCTCCTGTCCCCCGCCCCAGCTGTCACCCAGAACCATCTCCTGTCCCCCGCCCCAGCTGTCACCCAGAACCATCTCCTGTCCCCCGCCCCAGCTGTCACCCAGAACCATCTCCTGTCCCCCGCCCCAGCTGTCACCCAGAACCATCTCCTGTCCCTCGCCCCAGCTGTCACCCAGAACCATCTCCTGTCCCCCACCCCAGCTGTCACCCAGAACCATCTCCTGTTCCCCACCCCAGCTGTCACCCAGAACCATCTCCTGTCCCTCTCCCCAGCTGTCACCCAGAACCATCTCCTGTCCCTCGCCCCAGCTGTCACCCAGAACCATCTCCTGTCCCCCGCCCCAGCTGTCACCCAGAACCATCTCCTGTCCCCCACCCCAGCTGTCACCCAGAACCATCTCTTACTTCTCAGCCATGACTTCCTCCAGCTCGGCTGGGCTGCTGTCCTCCTGGCTCAGGGGGACGGGTCTGCTGGCCCCCAGTGAGTCCTGCAGAGGGCCCTTAGCAGTGTGGCTTTGTCCAGCTCCTCTGGGACACTCCCTCACCTTTCCGCGCCCCGTGAGACAGCGGTCCCCATAGCCCCGCTCAGCTCCCCTTGTTCAGGGGCAGTGGTTTTAATTTGCTTTGTTCTTGTGGCACGGGGGCTTGAACCCAGGGGTGCTTAATCCCTGAGCATGTTTTTAACCCTTTTTATTTTTTATTTGGAGACAGGGTCTCACCGAGTTGCTGAGGCTGGCCTCAAACTTGCAATCCTCCTGCCTCAGCCTCCCCAGTTGCTGGGATTACACCAGGCCCACCCAAGAGTTTCTTTGGAGTCCCACCTGTAGGAGTGTCCTAGTCTCCCGTCTGCAGTCAGGACAGCTGGATGCCAATGTTGTGTGCTGCTGTCAACCACAAAAGGACACGATGGAGTGGGCCCAGAGCATGATGGGAAGTGGGAGGACACTGACCCCAGTGGACAGCTTGGGAGCTGAATCCCCACCACTCATTGGTTCATTCTGAATGTTCCAGGTGTTGTCCACTGTGGCCCTGGTGGGGAAGTAAAGGAGGGTGATAAACCAGAAAATAAACAAAAACCAAGATCTTTTCAGACTGTAACCAGATTTAAAAAGGGCTGGACGGATCCAGGGTCCTAAACGTGGACGTGTACCCGAGGAACTTCTGGATCCGGGGGCCTAAACATGGACGCCTAAAGCGCTTCTGGATCCAGGGGCTTAAACATGGACGTGCACCTGAGGAACTTCCGGATGCTACGGCCTAAACATGGACACCTGAGGCACTTCCGGATCTGAGGGCCCAAAGATGGATATGCACCTGACGAACTTCTGGATCCCTGGGGGCCTAAACATGGACGTGTCCCTAGAACTTCTGGGTCCTTGTGCCTATAAAGGGCAGGGCGTGACTCTCAGAAGGGACGTGGCCCATGAAGGGGAGCCGAGTATGGGAGCTGTTGAGGGGCAGACTGAGCTGTCGCACCCTGAACTTGAATGTGACCGTGGCCTCTCTTCCCGGCCTTCCCCTGGGTGTCTCTTCCCCCCCTTCCAGGCTGTGCTGGGGAGGAAGTGAGACCAGGTGCAGGGGCCAGGCCCTGAGGAGGGCACCGGCTTTCTCCTTGCTTAGCCAGGCACCCGGCCTGGATGGGGACATCTTGTGACACTGGCTGCCTCCTGCATCCCTGCCCCAGGACCTCAGGGACCACAGGCGGGCACAGTCGTTGATTCTCCCCTGGCCGCTGACCCTCAGCCCCGGGGTCTGCCCAGGGAGAGCTCTGTCTCCCAGAGGGTCAGGGGGACCCTGTGACCTGCTGCTCCTTACCCACCGTCACCCTGGGCAAGCATAGGTCAGGACACCAGACGCTATTGAGAGTGACATCTCCTAGATGGGCGGCTGGGGACTTTGCCTCTGTCCCCAGGCCTCGGACACTGGATGATCCCTCCCAGAGACAGAAAATAACCCCACACTGCCCAAGACTTATTTTTAAGCTTTGGATTCTGAAATTTTCCTGCCGCCACCTTCTTTGTGAAGCCACTTTTTCAACAGAGACAATATTCCAGGGGAAAAAACAAAACAAAACATGGAGTCAGTCAAACCAAGCTGACACATCTGGTCCTCCCAGAGAAATCTGGATTGGAAGGAGAACAGCCATTCTCAACTGGCGAAATAGTGAAGTTCCCTTGTCCTTATTTTGCATGAGCAAAATAAATAATCTGATGTTAATTCTTGCCACAGTCTGGCTGGGCACAAGATCACGAGCCACTCACAGCCTTGTAGATTCAAACAGCAATTCTTTATTCCCGAACTCACACCGGCCTCTACACACGTTCAGGGGAAATCCAAGTTCTGCTGCAAAATTCACGTACTCCACCAGGCTCTAATCAGCAGGATACACCCTATTCCCGGCAGGGTACACCTGTAAACCTGGAACCGCCCTAAACCCAAGGAGCGGGATACTCCCTAAAACCAGCAGGATACACCCTAAACCTGGATCCGCTGTAATCCAGTACGATCCTCCCTAAACCCGGATCCACCCTGGTCCTTGAGCAGGGTCACCTTTCTCAAGCATACATGCAATGTCACAGCGAATGTCCAAGGCAAGTCCATTTCCACGAGTCCTTCTGAAAGGGTAAAGTTTCTAAGCTGCAAAGCCTGAATTAAAATGTAAAAGACTAGGTACTGTTAAGTTCCTCTGCTACACCCAGAACCTGAAATTCCTTTTTTTTTTTTTTTTTAAAGAGAGAGTGAGAGAGGGGAGAGAGAGAGAGAGAGAATTTTTTTTAATATTTATTTTTTAGTTCTCAGCAGACACAACATCTTTGTTGGTATGCGGTGCTGAGGATTGAACCCGGGCCGCACGCATGCCAGGCGAGCGCGCTACCGCTTGAGCCACATCCCCAGCCCATGAAATTCCTGAGATAGTTAAGGCAATGCCCTACTGGCCATTTAGCCTAGGGCCCTGTGCAGTTTGTCACAGGGCCCGAACCAATCAGTTTGAATGTGTACCCCCGCTTAGGAATGACCAATCACCCCCGCCCGACCTGTTCCCGCCAATGAATGTGCTAATCATGTCTCAGAGTTGTTGTTCAATTTTCCCGCGCCTCACGATGATTTGTTCTGATGTATGCAAAGCCCCCCCCCCCCCGCCCTCCCCAAAAAGTGTACTTAAGCTCTGCTTGACCTCTGCTCTGGGCTCTGGGCTGCTCTCCCTTCCTGAGTGAGCCTTGAGCCCCAGCATGCTGGTTCAATAAACTCCCTCCTGCCAATTGCATGAAGCCAGTCTCTTGTGTGGTCTCTTTCTCCAACGCTTTGCCAGACCCTTACACTTCCTCTAAGCAACATGGGGTACGCTGGCAAGGAAATTTCGATGCGTCATTCCTACTTGGCAATGGCTCTCAGCATCTTCTTAAAAAAAGGGGGGGGGGCTGGAAAGGGGGATGTTATACATGTTAATGCACGGTTAGAACAAAGGGATGAGAAGGTGCCAGACAAACAGCCAGGGGAAGGGGCGTCCTTGAAGCACAAACAACACATGCAAAGGCCCTGAGGTGGCAGAGGGAACTGGTGGGGGAGTACTGGAAAAGAGAAAGTGAGCAGAGGCGGGCGGGGCCAGCCCATGCACTCATTTGAGGTTTATTCTAGGACTTTCAGCAGAATCTGATTGACGTAAGAGCTGGTTATGGGACTTGAGCTTCAAGAGTGTTTCAAGTGGTTTCTGTAATTTTCCGTTTACAGCATTGTTTGGGGTATAACTTCATGGGGTATTTTTGGTTCTCTGGCCTTTTGGGTGACACAGCAGTGTGCATTTTCTGATATGGAGCAGCAGGGTAAGTTTCAGCAAATGTCCCACTTGCTACCTGTGACCTCGGGGGTCACCTTGGGATGGATGCCCACAGCCAATGAACGGTGGGTCCCTTATTCCTGAAGCACCGCGGCCCAGCACCTCCCATGCCTACCCTCTGGTCGGCTCTGTAGAGAAGCAGACCAGTAGGGAACACGGAACACACGCAGGAGCGTAGGGACACACACACGTTTGCACGTGTGCGTATTTATGTAGAAATAATCTATTTGATGGGCTGGGGATGTGGCTCAAGCAGTAGCGCGCTCGCCTGGCATGCGTGCGGCCCGGGTTTGATCCTCAGCACCACATACCAACAAAGATGTTGTGTCCGCGGAGAACTAAAAAATAAATATTAAAAATTCTCTCTCTCTCTCTCTCTCTCTCTCTCACTCTCTCTCCTCTCTCACTCTCTCTTAAAAAAAAATAATCTATTTGAAGATATTGGCTCTCTTGCTTCTGGGGCTGGCAAGTCTGAAATATGCAGGGCAGGGTCTGGAGACTCAGGCACGAGCTTTGGGACACAATTTCTTCCCCGGGAAGCCTGTTTTTGCTCATGAGTCCTTCAGCTGATTGAATGAGGCCCACCCGCAGTATTGAGAGCCATCTCCTGTCCTTAAAGTCAAGTTGGTCAACATCTGCAAAAGTCCTCCTGGCTGAGTTGACACATGTACCCAACCATCTCAGGAGAATATATAAAAGCTAAAACAGTGTTTTATTCTGTGATCAGCTCGGGAAATCTTTTTTTTTTTTTTAAGAACAACTTTTATTTATTTATTTTTTTTAAAGAGAGAGAGAGAGAGAGAGAGAATTTTAATATTTATTTTTTAGTTTTCGGCTGACACAACATTTGTTTGTATGTGGTGCTGAGGATCGAACCCGGGTCGCACGCATGCCAGGCGAGCGCGCTACCACTTGAGCCACATCCCCAGCCCCTCGGGAAATCTTTGAGCTAACCTGAGGCGCCTTGGGTCTGCTGCTCTGTGAACAGAAGGAAGACCAAGTAAGGCCCTTCTAGTGGCCTTCTAGAGGCCAAGGAGAGGGCCCCGGGAGAAGCCACCCTGTCACACCTTGATGGCAGACTTCCGCCTCCAGAACTGTCCTGCTCCACCCTGTGGCTCAGTCTGCCCGCCATGGCCTCCTGCAACGGCAGCCTGGGGAGTGGATGCCCCGGCCTCTGACCTCAGCCCTGGCTCTCCCTGACTTCTCTAACTCACGTGTGCGAGACCCTGCTGAGGAGTCCGGGCCTCCCACAGTCTGCTGAGCAGCCCACACCCTGAAACCTCCTCTTCTGTCCCGGTGGTTTGTGTGGTCACAGGAAGTGCAGCCGCAGGACGTGCAAAGTAAGCCAGAGGGCAAGTGAGCTGTCCCCCACCCCTTGGCTCTGGGTGAAAGGGCACGTTACTTAACAGTCCCTGCCACTGTTCCCAGGCGTGTGTGTGTGTGTGTGTGTGTGTGTGTGTGCGTGTGTGTGCGCACATGCATCACGTCAGCCTGACGCCAGGCCTGCGGGATGAGCTGAGACCAGCTGTCTAGCTGCTCTGGACTTTGGTACAAGCCTCTGGCTGGAGTGGGGACATTCCTCCTGCCTGGGCCCCCTAAAGGGAGGAATCAACCCCACCCCAAGGTACCTTGACTTCCCAGCCGGTGGGCTGCTGGCCTTAGCTTGGCTTCCCTCAAAAGCAGACCTAGAGCAAGAATGGGCAAATGTGCTCCCTTGGTGTGGAGTTCCAGAACGCACAGGACGGGTGGAGGGAGTGAGGCGAGAAGAGGGGGCGGGAATGAGGTGCGTGGGGGCAGCCAGGGCTTGGTCTTTTGGGGGACCCAGGGAACCTGCGGACGGTGGCTCAGAGCTGTCCCACCAAGGGGCCAGGAAGCTGTGGTACACGAGTTGTCTCTCTTTAGGCACAGTTTTATTGAGATATAATTCACCTAGCACACAGCTCACCCACTGAAGTACCCAATTAGTATATTCTTAAATACAAGCTGGGTGCGGTGGTACAGGAGGTGAAGACAGGAGGATCATGAGTTCTAAACCAGCCTTGCAAAACGTAGCAAGAAAGACCCTGTCTCAAAATAAAAAAATATAAAGGGGTGGGGGGTTGGGTATGTAGCTCAGAGGTAGAACATCCCTGGGCTCAATCCCCAGTACCAAAAAAGTAAATAAATAAAACAGAAAGAAGGAAAGAAACTCTATGCTCTGACCTCTCTCCTCTAGCCGTCCTTCCTCAGCCCTGCGCAGCCACTCAAGGTCCCCACCTCTGCCTGGGTGCGTGTGCGTGTGTGTGTGTGTGTGTGCGTGCGTGCGCCTGCGTGTGTGTTACCAGGCATTGAACCGGCGCCTGGTGCATGCTGCAAGTGCTGTACCACTGAGACCCATCCCCAGTTCCCCTTTTCTTCCTCTTACACCAGAAAATACAGACATATGTCTGATGAGGACCTGCCAAGAGGGGACAGGGGCTGGCTGAAGGGAGTCCCACTGGCCAAATCTGGGACAACTGAACGCCCACGTGAATAATGGAGTAAGAAATCCTGAGTCCACGTGGCCACCAATCCATAGTGATAAGAGAAAGGTTTCCCTTCTGGTCGGCGTCGGCCTAGTGAATGAAGGAGGGATGGGACTGGAATCACCTCCTGGCCACCGTCATGGTGATAGTAACTCGTCCAGGGAATGTAAGTGGATACCAGAGGTCGTGGGTGAAACTCAGTGAAAAATGGAGTATTTACGTGACCTCCAATGCCTTCGGCAGCATCAGCTTTCATCTCCGAAGGGCAAGTGGACTGAACAGACGGGGAGCTGCCCGGAGCCCCTTCCTTGAGAGAGCAAAGGTGACGTGGCTGTAGTGGGACAAAGGGTGCTACCCCACAGGGTGCAGTGGGAACACATCCCCAGTCAAAATACACAGCCGGGTCTCTGGCAGGACCGTCAGACACGCCCCAACTGAGAGGAGATCCACAAAGTGACCGGCTCAGTCTTAAAGAATATCAAGGTGACGGAAGTCAAAGGAAGACTGAGGACATGTGCCAGGCCACATTTGGAAGGTCTGTGGGTCAGCCGGGGCCTCTGATGTGGCCCTGCTCTTGACATCGTAGGTGGGCGCGCTGGAGGAACACCCTGTGAGCAGGAGGTCCGCCACCCAGGAGTCCGGGAGCTCAGGTCGGCAGCTCACTTCCAAATGGCTCAGGACAAAAAGCGAGTGTCCTGTCCTGCGATTTCTCCCATCGTGTGTTTTCTATTAAAAACCTCACGTTCCCAGGAGTCTCCAGGAGTGACCTCGTTCCATGTCCACAGCAAGGACGGCTGCTCTGCCTCACGGGGCAGAGAATGAGCCCGGGAGGGGCCCTGAGGCTCACGTGGCCGTCGGGGGCACAGGGGACTCAGCCTGGCAGCTGGACACCCAAGTGTTCTGCTTCGCTTCCCTTTAGGGCCTCCGGTGACGTGGCGCAGAGCAGGTACAAACCACCCTCCCGCCTCTGAGAAATGGAGACACGGCCCTCCTCACTGTCCCGTCCTGCCCCAGGCCACCTGGGGGATGACATCTGGGCCCAGGTTCCCGGGAGGTCTGGCTGGAGGTGCCCGTTCTTGGCCTGCCAGGCCTGCCCTCCTGGTGCCCGTGCTAGCCCTGGGGCAGGGAGTGGGTGGCAGGAGGGAGCAGGTGGTGGCATGGCCTCACTGCCTGGGGCCTCAAGGCAGAGTTGGGGTGACACAGTGGAGCCGGTGACAGCTGGGCTGAGGACAAGGCACTGTGGAGGGGGCCTGGGCACAGAGAGTGTCACAGGAGGGAGGCGACTGGTGAGTGATCTCTTGGCCAGTGACGGACTCTAGAGAGGTCTTCGCCAGGGGCAGGTCAGCAGCATCACCCCGTGTCACCACCACAGGAGGGAGGAACACTGGCGACCGACCTCTCTTTTTAAACGGAGACAAAAAGAATGGCCTCTCCCCTCCCAGCCTGGTCTCCCCCCGAGATGCCCACTGTCCACTCCAGACTCCGGCTCCCAAAGAGGTGGCAGCAGCCCTGTCCATGCACACCAGGCAGAAGCCCATGCCAGGCCTGGCCAGGCCCGGCTACAGGACCAGCCTCCACCCGTCCTCCTCTCACCAACCCTGTGGGGGACACGTATGTCCCCTCCTACAGACGAGGAAGCTGAGCCCAGGAAGGGTAGGGTCGCAGCCTGTCCACCCCAGTCCTTGCTCTGGCTCCGCCTCCTGGCTTGCTGCAGAGGGCTGGCCTGCTCAGGGCCTGGAGTGGGTGGAGAGGCTGCTGGGGTCCTGCTGGGGTCCTGCTGGGGTCCCGCAGGCCCTGCGAGGTTGGATCCTTCCTTGATGCTGGGCTCTCCGTGGGCCTGAGAGCCTTTGCCTTATCCCGCAGTTTCTTCCTTGTTTACGGCATCTCCACATAAACACACTTGAGAGCCTTCTGAGAATGTGCATGGCCAGAAGGCAGGATCCCAGGGGACCCCCTGCTGCCCCCCTCCGTGGAGGGACGATGAGGGTGGCCACCACCACCATTCTGTAGGGGCCTGGGCTGCTCTGTCCCTTCCTGCCCCTGCTGTTTCTCTCCACACCCCTTCCTCCCAGGGCCAAAGAGGGAAACCTCCAGACTATTTTTTTCCTGTGGCTTGGAATAAAAGACTCAAAATCTCTTTGCTCAGTGAACATGCCAAGCTCCTGAGACATGCACCTATTCTCACTTACCATGATGTAACTGCATGCTAAGTGCCACTTGGACACACTCATTCAGTACTCAGCAAAATCTCACCTACATTTTTCAGATGAGGAAACCGTAGGACTCTAGGCAGCACACCTCCTATGAAGGGAATTAACACTTCTGTCAGGGGTTGTGGCTCAGTGGTAGAACGCTGGCCTAGCACTGTGAGGCGCTGGGTTCTTTCCTCAGCACCACATTAAAAAATAATGATAATAAATGAATGAAATGAAGGTGTTGTGACCAACTACCAAATAACAACAACAACAAAAACACCACTTCTGTCTCAATCCCAGCAATGCCGGAGGTTGAGGAAGGAGGATGGCAAGTTTGAGGCCAGCCTGGGCAACTTAGCAAACCCATATTAAAATAAAAAATCAAAGGGATGGGATGGCTGGGCCTGGTGGTGCACGCCTGTAATCCCAGTGGCTTGGAAGGCTCAGGAGATCCTGTCTCTAACTAAAATACAAAAGAGGGCTGGGGTGTGGCTCAGTGGGAGTTCTTGCCTAGCATGTGCCAGGCCCTGCGTTCCATCCCCGGCACTGGGACAACAGCAAACCTGTCCTGGAAACTCATCTTAGAGCCTCTTAAAACTACAAGTTGATGCCCTGGGAAGACACCAAGCTCTAGTTAGGTCACTCTTAGAATTTTACCAGAAGCTCCTAAGCATTGACTACCAACACCGACACCCGGAAAGGCACCCAGAAGGCCTGACTTGTCGCCCAGCGTAGCTGCCCTTGGTCCAGAGGGTAAAAGGCTTGCTCATGGAAGACGGCAGACTGGCCCACGGAAGGTGCCAGGCCAGCCCAGGAGGGTGATGCAGCTCTGGGGGAGCTAGGAGCAGCACCCACAGGAGCAGTTCTTGGAGAAAACTCAGGCAGACGTAATGAGGGAAAGGCAACACGGGCTCCAGAAGGAAAACTAGGCCAGCACGTCCCCAAAGCCCTGCTCCCGGAGCCACTGGGGTCACAAGCGTGTGCACTGCACCCGGCGGCACTTTTTGTTTTTAAGGTAGTTTTTTGAAATCGGACCTTTAGGAAGCGGGGACTATGGTCAGAGCCAAGCAGCAGAAGGCAGCAGTCTCTTGGCTCAGATGACTATGTAAGTTTGAAACAAGAAAGTGTTTAAATTCCAGTTCCCAGTGTGGTTCCCACACAGGCGTGTGAAATTGGCCCTGCCCAGTCTGGAAACCTGGACTCCCTCACCTTCTTCACAGGTGCATATTCTCCTGGACATCTCCAGAGCGTTCGTGTGACATGATTTTGTCCACTTCGTGAGCCTGCTGATTCTAGCTTCCCGCCTACACTGAGTCCTGTGTGCCCAGGACACACGTTAGCCATCCCTGCTCCCTCTGAGGCCTGTGCCTTGATCAGCTCTTGAGTCCCTGAGGAGCAGGGACATCTATGGTTGTTTGGCTGCTTGTCTCCCAGGGGCTACGGATGACCCATAGGGCAGGGCATCTACCCTCTTCCACTCCAGAAGGCCAGATGGCCCCAGGCTCACCCCACCCCACGCAGCGAGGGCACAGAGACAGGACCGACTCTCTTTATGTTATGCCAGGACAAAAGTTAAAAGAGAAAAAAAAAAAAAAAACAGTAAGCAAACTGCTGTGGACAACAAGATCCCGAGCTCTGGCCCCGATCAGGTGGACTAAGCTGTTGTGAACCTCCATTCTTAACTATGAGACTCCAGGATTCCTGGGGAGAGGCCAAGAGAGACTCTCATAATGCAAGGGATGTGGCTTGTTGGTTGGGAAGGCTGGGTGGACACAGGGCGGCCTCCATTGCCCTGGATGAGCAGGTGCCAAGAGCACCCATGGGTACCCAGTAAGCGCTGGTCCTAGTCAAGGGATGGCATGAGGCCACACAGGCTCAGGACTGGAGAGACCCAGGCCTTTTCTGGCCAGCACACTCTGAGCCCTGAACACACCAAGTGAGGTGAGAGCCCAGGGTCCAGGAAGAGGAGGTACAGGATCCCTGCACCCCAGGGCCCTGCCTTGGGCCTGAAGGTCCTCTGGGGTAGCTGGGGGACAGGCCTCATGGCCCTTGGTGGCCAGGGCCAATGGTTAGTCCCAGTGCCCTTCTCCCCTGGAAGAAGGGGAAAGGCAGAAGGGACAGCCTCTGGAGATGTCCTAGCTGTCGGCTGTGAGGTCCCAGCCCGGCTGCAGGGCGGCCAGGCTCCCCACAGGTCTGGGTTTCCTTCTTTCCAGGTGGCTCAGCTTTCTAGCCCTGGCTGCTGGGGGCTTTGCCCTTTCAGACTCTGCAGAGCACAGCTCCCATGCAGCCTCGACTCTGGCAGCTTCCTGGGGTCTTCTGGAGATTTCTGAGCCGCCCCCCATTTCCCGAGATGTCTGCTCTGAACGTGCCTAAACCCACATCATCTCACTTAGGGGCGTCCCTGAGAGACCTGTGCTGGTTTTGCTGCTTTATCGACTAGGAAGGTGGGCCTGGAGCGTGGGGAAGGGACTTGTCTAAGGTCACATAGCCAGCTTGGTGGCAGAACAAATCTTCTCCCCGAGGCCTGTGGACCCAAAGCTTATAATTGTCACTTTGCCACCTTCCTTTGTCCCTTCTCTTCCTTGGAGTGAGTGGGGACTCAGGGATCATGGATGTCCACGGGCTAGCCATGTGGCTCATGGGAGTGCAACCTGCCCCCGAGTTGGGGACCCCACCATCTGAGGGCTTAGACCTTCCCATTCCCTCTTGGCCATGGCCTGCCCCAGGGCCAGGGGGAAAGGTCTGACCAGGGAGGTGGCCAGATGAGCTCTGTGAGTCTGCCCTGCTCCTGAGAGTTGCAGCTCCTGGCTCTGTGTTTGCCACAGGAAGCCCTATGATGAGGGGCTGGACTGTCCCCACTACCCAGACTGCAGGTCAGCCCCTACCTCCTCTCCAGTCCTCAGTGTTCCCAAGCTCATCTCATTTTCCTTCCCTCATCTCCACGGTCAGGAAAATAGGTGGGGGAACAGTGGGTGTGCCAGGCCAGCCCGAGCTGAGGGGGTAGCTTATGTCTGGCAGCTGCTCCCTTGGGGCCCAGGAAGTCAGCAGACACGGGAGCGCTGTGTTTGCCCAGCCCTGCGCTCTCCCCAGGGCTTCTCAGCAGCACCCAGAGGTTCCAGCTGTGCATTCTTGGCTTATTTGCTGTTGTATGCAGCGGAGTCCTTGGCACCCTGGTCTAGACCGATGCCACCAGCCAAGCTCAGGAGATGAATGTATACCCAGAAAACCAGGGGGAGCCACCTCAGGCAGGGCAGGGAGGCAGCCGGATGTCACCAGTTCTCAAGGGTCACTCTGCATGACCATCTTGAACTCAGGCCCAGGCCGGGTCACCCAGAAATTGGGCTATTACCATGACGGTCACTGACCCTCACCGTTTAGGGGCTTTAGCCTGAGGTGGCCTTTGACCGCTGTCAATGCTGTGTGAATGCTGCCAGCCCTGGGCACTGGCAGAGCCCTCGGCCCCTGCGAAGCAGGCATGGCATGGGTCCTGCCCATTCCTTTCCAGGCTCTGATCACTTCCTAAGGGCCCACGAGGATTTCAGCTGTTCAGAATGTGCACAGTGGTGCGTGTGTTCTGGTGATGGGGCGGGACGGAGAGTGCTCCGCCCCTGTGTCCTTGTCACAGGGGGCTGCGTTTGGGTGTCCTGCCCCAGGTGGCCTCTCTGTCTTGGTGGCAGCCCCTCTCTTAAAGGTCTGATTCTGTTCATCTGGCCTGGAGCAGTCAACTCCCGGGGGACCCCAGAGCCCTGTCTCCCAGGATCCTGGGGACCATGTGCTCCTGTGCTTCCCACAACCTCCCGGTGCCAGGGCTGTTTATGTGTGGAGTTCCTGGGAAGGCAGTCCTGGTGGGGGCTCCTGGGGGTCAAACTCCCAGTCCCCAAGCCCAGACAGTGACTCATGGGACTGAAGGGGACTGAAGGGCTGGAAGGAAGAAGGAGGAGCCTCCAGTCGCTGTTAAACAGTGACAGTCCTACTCCACAGTTCTACCCTGTTCTCCATCTTTACAGTCCCACCCCCTGACGGTAGTGATAGCCATGGTCAGCCGCTGCGCAGGCCAACAGAGGCACACAGCCCAGAGCAGCCTCTCTGTGTCCTTGGGCTTTGTCCTTGATCCCTCCCAGAGCTGCTCAAGGTGTGATTTGGGGGCACTGACTGTAGAGGCTGTTGGTCACAATGGGCCTCACTCGGACAGAGGAAAGGTATCAGGTCTGGGAGGAGGTGGGAGCCAGCACTTGGGTTTGTGCCGTCCATCCTTCCTGGGGTCCCTCTTGCCCCCAGGGGCAGTTTCTGAAGAAATCACTTCCAGCTAGGGAGCTGATGGCACAGTGAGGAGGGCTGGCGGGCAGCCCTGGTGGGGGTTTACCTGTGCTCAGGGGAGCAGAAGGGGGCTGGGGTGCAGCATTATTGTCTCTTCCCTAGATTCCCCCATCCCAGTGATATGGCCCCCACAGTAGGGTCACGGGGCAAAGGTCAGGAGAGGGTAAGGAGCAGGGGTTTGGGGTTGAGGAGAGAAGTACCAGCAGGCAGGTGGGGAGTGGCTCTGGGTCTGAGGGAGACTGGGGGCTTCTGTGCCGTCCTGGGAAGGTCCAGCACCTGGAGCCGGGCTGCAGGCCTGGGGAGGAGGCAGCCAGCCGGTGGACAGGTGGACCGCAATGTGGGGCTGGGGGTGGCCGGAGACGTGGAGCCCAGGGGTGAGCCTCTTGGGAGCCTTGACTTGGAGGCTGGTGGAGGCATCCTGGGGGGGTGTCTGAAAGGTGGGGCAGGAGATGGGACACGGCGACAAGGGGCTGGAGGGTGGCTTCCTCTCTCTGAGTCTGTCTTCTCATCTGTAAAACCGGCTGCCGCGAGGGGTCCTGGAGGAAAAGCTGCTCCTGGAAGCCGGGTCTCCCCCGCGCTGTGGTCTGGTTGGGCGCGGGGTCCGAGGTGAGCGCCTTCTGGGTCCAGCGTCCCCGCGGGCTCCGGGGCGGTCCTGCTCCCTGGCGCCATTCCAGCCGCGACGGGCGGGGCGGCGGGGCAGCCGCTGTCGGTCTGTCTGTCCGCAGGCTCCCAGGGGTGCGAGCAGCCAGCGGAATGGTAAGTGACCGCGGCGGGAGGGATCGGCCCCGAGGGCGCCGCCTGGGTCATTTCTGCCCTTTTTGAGCCACCGACGCCCCCGGGCTGGGGGCTGCGCTGGTCGACCCTTCCTGGTGGCAGGGGACGTCTCTTGCCCAGCACCCGCCCCGTCGGGCTGGGACAAGGGTGCACCGGAGCGGGGGTAGAGGGGACCCTGGGAGTGGCAGTGCCAAAGGTGTCAGAGACTTAGGCTTTGAAGGGTTCAGGTGATAGAGAATAACCAACCGAGTTTGGGATCAGGCATTGTCGTTTTTTAGCGTTTTCACTCTCTCCCTTGATCCCCACACTGAATTGGGTCCCCCCCAGCCAGATGGGTGGTCACCATGCCCCTCAGTAGCCAGCCAGGGCCTGTGTCAGAACTTTCCATGGATTAAACTCCTGGATTCTTCTAAAAAAGAGGACCACCGTTCAATTCCAGGCTTATGACTTCTCTCCCAGAAGTCACAAGCCTGGAATTGGGTTTGAATAGGGGCAGACCTCGTGATACGGAGCCTTGTGCCACTTTACAGAGGCACAAACTGAGTGCCTCTCCTAAAGTCCCCAGCTCCAGAGGGAGACACCCACTACCCACTGGAGGCTACCCATGGCAAAGCCCGGGCTCGGGAGGACCTGTCATTTATTCAGAGGCTTCAAGGAGATCAAGATCTTTAAAATCAAATGGCCCTGCTTTATTGTTTTAAGAATGCACGTTTTTATGTCTCTGAAATTGTAATGCACTTTAAAGGGATGGGAGAGGTCCCCCCCTTCCCTCCCTACATAAAAAATGGTCATCTTAGCGGGCACCTTTGGTTTGATGAGTGGGGACAGAGCCAGGATTCCCTAACTGACTTTTCTGGATATCTCTTCCCTCTCTTCTACAGACTCCTCTCTGCCTCAATTGCTCCATTTTCCCTGGAGACCTGTCCCTAGGGGAAGCAAGGAGCCCCTCACCCTGCAATGGCAGTGAGGCCACGGAGCACTTTGACCCTGAGGACTTGAACCTGACAGACGAGGCACTGAGACTCAAGTACCTGGGGCCGCAGCAGTCAGAGCTGTTTGCGCCTATCTGTGCCACATACCTGCTGATCTTTGTGGTGGGCACCGTGGGCAACGGGCTGACCTGCCTGGTCATCCTGCGCCACAAGGCCATGCGCACGCCCACCAATTTCTACCTCTTTAGCCTAGCAGTATCAGACCTGCTGACGCTGCTGGTGGGGCTGCCCCTGGAGCTCTATGAGATGTGGCACAATTACCCCTTCCTGCTGGGCGTTGGTGGCTGCTACTTCCGCACGCTGCTGTTCGAGACAGTCTGCCTGGCCTCCGTGCTCAACGTCACCACTCTGAGTGTGGAACGCTACATAGCCGTAGTGCATCCATTCCTGGCCAGGACTGTGGTGACACGGGCCAATGTTCGCCGCAGGCTCGGGGCCATCTGGGGCCTTGCCTTGCTCTGCTCTCTGCCCAACACCAGCTTGCATGGCCTCCAGCAGCTGCATGTGCCCTGCCGGGGCCCAGTGCCAGACTCAGCTGTGTGTATGGTGGTCCGCCCCCGGGCCCTGTACAACCTGGTGGTGCAGGCCACTGCATTGCTCTTCTTCTGCCTACCCATGGCCACCATCAGCGTGCTCTACCTGCTCGTGGGTCTGCGGCTGCAACAGGAGGCCAAGGGCAGGGGCATCAGAGTGGCCAGGGATGGTGACACCCCCAGAGTCCCACTGCAGGATAGAGGCCGGAGACAAGTGACGAAGATGCTGTGTAAGTGTTGCTGCTGGGATGGGAGACTGAGCCAGGCTCTGGGTATGACATGGGGATCCAGGGGCCTGGTGAAGGAGCGGAATGCCCCGCTCTCTGGAGCCAAGTGGGTGGTTTGGAGGACGTCGCCTACCCTGTTAGTGTGTGTCCACCTTAACAGGTACAGGGTCTCTTTTAGACTGTTAGAAATTTATACCAGAGATAAATGTTAATGGCTTACAGTTAGGATTGACTACATAATCCGTGAGGCTCAATACAAAACAAATATTCAGAATCTCCAAAAATTATTAAGAATGTCAGGTCAGCAGCAATAGAGCATTAAGCCAAGACCAGGGCCCTTCTAAGCTTGGGACCCTAGCCTTGTGCAAATGTAAAGGTGACACACACACACCCATCTAGCCTTGGTCCCAGAAAATTGTGTGGCTGGGCTTCAGGAGGACAGAAACAGGTCGCTGAACCCTCCAGGACTCTCATCTTTGCTCTTGAATATTCTTGGCCCTGTTCTGTCCTGTAGCAGCTGTCAGCACAGCCACTGCCCAGTCCCCTCTTCTGGGGAGCTGCCCTCTTCCCTTCATAGCTATTGAAAATTCTGATTGGTAAGCTTAGGTCATGGTTTACCTCCTGGGCCAGAGGGGAGGATGCTGGAATTTACAGTCCCCTGAGGAACCACACAGAGGGATCTGGGGGAACAAGTTCCCCAAAAGAGGGGCAGGAGGGCTGGAGATGCAAGATGGGGATTTCCTGCAAGCTGTCTGTGTTTCTTGGGAGCATTGGGAAAGGCCATTTGTATTCAAGAGGCTCTTCAGGAGATGTGTTTGTGTGCAGACCAGAGGAATCAGGGCAGAAGTGACCATTGTGGCAGACCAGGGCACTCCACTCTGGACCTTACTGTGACCAAGACCTGGCTGCACCCAGCTCAGCACCCTCAGCAGGGCCTGAGTCAAGTGGGGAGGGGGTGTCAAGGGCAGAACAAACCTGCTAAGACCTTAGTCAGGACCAGCTGACTGGGGTGAGCCCTATCCCCAGAACAAGACCCACCCACTCCCCTTGCCATTCGGGAACAGTGTCCCAGAGTCTGGAGTCACTTGTGTGGCCCTGCGATGGGACTGGCCAAGCATTGTGCTGGCCTCCCACCTCTGCATCACGAAGCCTGCACTACCAACCAATTTCCCCTGCCTGTGTGCCCCCTACTATTGTCACCCCTCTCCCCCTAAACATGTGTGGAGCCTGCAGTGGGCTCAGCCAGGGCCCTCTCACCCCTGGGAAGGTGGTCTATTTGCTTGCAGGCCTGGGACCCACTGACCTTCTCCCCTTCCTCACTCCATCCACCTCCCAAGGAACTGCTGTGTACCTGGCTGTGTGCTGTGACATGCTCTGTTTGACATTTGGGATTAGAGGAACACCTTGCTAGGGTGTGATGGGGAGGCACAGCAGCGGAGTACAGTGAGCTGGAGAAGAGAGTGCACAAACCAAGGCCACCCAGTGGCCCAGACCTCAGGAAGGATGCAGAGGGTTAATCCCCCGGGCAAGGAGGAGTCAGAAGGGGTGGGGTCCTGGCTAGTCCATCCTGTCACTGCTGGGGAGGGACCCAGAAGCAGGGGGCCTCTCCAGGAGGGGGGTTAGCGCAGCAGGTCTCCAGCTGAGCCAGGGGGGCTGGGGGCAGAGGCTGGGAAGGCTGGGCCAGGGCAGGTGGGGGTCTCTGTGGTCTCATGACCTTGTGCCTGATCCATTCTCCTGCCTTTCTGTCCTTTCATGTCAGCAAGCATGGCCTCAGAGAAGGCCTGGCTCACAGTCTGTCACACTAGGGGTTCAGCAGTCCTTGCTGGGAGTCCCCCAGTTCCAAATTCCATAGGAGAGGGTCTGTTGGGCCAGTTGGGCTCAGGTGTCCACAGCTAGTTCAGTGGACATGGCCAGAAGCAAAGACCATGACCCACTCAGTCAGAGGGGAAAGGGTCTCTCCAAGGGACATGGCCAGGATAGGGCATTTCCAGAAGCTCCTGGGAGGGTGCAGTGCTGGGTGGCCTGTGGGGTAGGAGGAGGCGAGATGGAAGGCAGGGGAAGGCAGGCAGAGCCCCCAGCACCCAGCCTGCCCTCTCTGTCTCCACAGATGTGCTGGTCGTGGTATTTGGCATCTGCTGGGCCCCGTTCCATGCTGACCGCCTCATGTGGAGCTTGGTGTCCCACTGGACAGAGGGTCTGCACCTGGCCTTCCAGTGCGTCCACCTCGTCTCTGGCGTCTTCTTCTACCTTGGTTCAGCTGTGAACCCTGTGCTCTACAGCCTCATGTCCACCCGTTTCCAGGAGACTTTCCGGGAAGCCCTGGGCCTCGGCACCCACTGCTGCCGCCCGCTCCCCCACCACAGCTCACACAGCCTCAGCAGGCTGACTGTGGGCAGCTCCCTGTATACCGTAGGCACCCATGGAAGCAGGGCCCAGGCCCTGGCTGACAACGATGGCCAAGAGGGACAGCAGGAAACAGAACCCTCCTAAATGGAGAAGCAGCCTCATCCTGAGGGCCACATGCCATCAGGGGGAGCCTCACCTGCGATCCTCTGCCAGGACATCCTCATGACCGGTCCCTGACTTACCCTAGACCCTCTGACCAGCACCTTAGCCACTCCTGTCCCTGACCACGTATTTGAGATTTGAGGGAAACAAACACTGATCCCTGAGTATTGAGGACACACATTGTGCCAGGGGACATGCATGCGCTTCGTCTCTCCAGACCCTCAGCCCCAGCTAAAAGCCCTGCAGAACCGTCTCAGGTAGCTGGGGGAGGGAGGCCAGTGGGTCCTCCCTTTGAGGTCCTTCCCCTGCAGCCGGTTGTCCTTCCATTTCTTTCTGCGGGTTCGGGCCTGCACCTGGGACGCTCCTCCCACCTAGACTTTCCCTGGCCTCCATTCCGCTCTGGGATGGGTGCCTGGTGGAGATGATGGCGGCAGAGGTTTCCAGGGACCCAGGGTCCTGGTTCTAGTCTTAGCCCTGCTGCCACCACTTTGCCTCTTGGCATCAGGCAACCCCCCTCACCCCCCCCCCCCGCATTCTAAGCTTTGGTTCCTTGTTTGAAAAACCAAAGGTACCCTGACCTTCCCCAGTGTCACACTTTGGCACTAGCTGTGGTTTTCTGTGTGTGTGCGTCACTGCTTTTAAATTTATTTTTTGAATATACTTTTCATTGTAGATGAACACACAGTTTGTTTATTTATTTTTCTGTGGTGCAGAGGGTCAAACCCAGTGCTTCACACACATGCAAAGGCAAATGCTTTACCATTGAGCTACAGCCCCAGCCCGTATCAGATGCCCTCAGATTAGCAGGGGAGAAATTACTCTCTACATCCTTATCACCTTCGAACCTGCTTCCTCCCTGACCTGCCCAGGGCAGGTTCTTCACTTGTCCTAGAGCAGGTGGGGCGAGCTTGTGAGCACTGTTCCCTCTGCCTGCTGCCCTCCCCACCTCCAGGTAGGCTGGCCTGGGTACCGCGAGGGAGCAGAGCACTGGACCTGCAGGCTTAAGGATCTCAGTGGCAAGAGGCATGGGACGGTTAGGGGCTGGGAGTGACTCTTCATGGACAGCCCTTCTGGACTTAATGACAGAGGAACAGAGATGAGTAGCCATGAAATTCTATCACATCCCGAATCCCTGGGACCTACCCAGTGCTTAGTCAAGACTCAGTTAAAGAATGAAACTTGTCCTGAGGCAAATCCATCAGTCTTTTCCTCCTGAGAAGAGGCCTGGCATCCATGGACGGGAGGTGCAGGGAGACCTGGGGTCTGTCCATCTAGGTTGACCTGCAGACAACCTGCCGGCTGGAGCCCTGGTGGAGGAGATGGTACAGGGTTGCAGGTAACATTGTTTGCTCAATCATATAAACTATAAATGCCTGTTGTAGATATTTAGGAAGTACAAATAAGCAAACATGAAAACTAATTTAAAAATTTAGAAACCTCACTAGGGGCTGCAGGGAGAGAGGAAGCAGGAGCCACTTAATGGTGCAGTTTCTGTTTCACAGATGAAAAGTTTCTGCACAACAACACAAATATACTGAATAATGCTTAACTGTCCTCTGGTTAAGATGCAAACTCTACATGTATTTTATAATTTAAAAAAAAAAAAAGGATTGTCTAAAGGAAGAGGGAAAATTTAAAAGCCACCATCATGGAGGTCTGTTGAGGCGACTCTGTCTACATTTTGGTGTTTCTCAGAATCATGTTTTATGGGCGGCACCCACCATCCACACACACACACACACACACACACACACACACACACACACACACACACCTGCCTCCTCCCCAGCGGGCGTTCTAACCAAACTCAAGGGCCTTGGCCAGCCCTGGGTGAGTCTCCTGTGTCCTGCACAAGCCATAGGGGGCCCTTGGGTGGGGAGGAGGAAGGGGAGCCGGCAGCTGAAGGCCTGTGAGGGACTCTGCAGAGACAGGAGCACCCAAGGTCCCTTTGACACAGTTGCCAGGAGACCTTGTCATGCACCCTGAAGTTATTCCCAAAGATCAACTCTGGACTCCAGGGGGCCTTTCTTTAGGAGCACAGGTCACCATGGCCACTGAGAGAGGCCTCTGGCAGCTGGTCTCCGTGGTAACCAGTGGCCTATGACATATGGAACTTGTCCACCGACATGCCTTGGAGACACGGGTTCACACCTAAGCGCGCCCTTCTCATTTGCCTCCGCCTCCCCCAGTCTGCCCAGCGCTTCTCGGCTTCATGGAGAGTGGGAAGAGCAGCTCCAAGCTCAGCCCTTGAAGAGGATAGAAATGGAGGTCAGCAGCAAGGCCTGGCTGAGGTGCCCTCTCCTGCCTGACACGTGCCTGGTGACAGCCTGGAAGAGCAGCCTGCAGGAGTTGCCGCTGACTCTTCTGCACTGGTCAAGGGGGGGCTGTGTCCCCTGGGTCCCAGAGTCACACTCAGGCCAGAGTCCCCCTCTCTCTTGAAAGTATCTGGCTGCTCTGGGGCTCAGTTGCTGCCCCTCCTAACAGGTCACACATCCCTCTTCCTCCAGAGTTTGGGCCCATCTGTCCCATCCTGCCATTACCCTGGGACTTTGATGTCGATGGTCCCCTGCTGCTCTGGGAACCACAGCCTGAGTGTTGCTGCTGTCTTAGCCTGTGCCCCCAAGACAGAATTGTGTGTGTGTGTTTTTTTTCCCTTTGTTGGTACTGGGGATTGAGCCCAGAGTCTCATGCATGTGAGGCAAGTGCTGTACCACTGATGTACACCCCCACCTTCCTCCCTTTTAAAAAAAATATTTTTAGTTGGACACAATAGCTTTATTTAATTAATTTATTTATTTTTATGTGATATTGAGGATTGAACTCAGGGCCTCACATGGGCTAGGCCAGTGCTTTACTGCTGAGCCACAATTGCAGCCCTATCCCAGCTCCCCCTTTTAAAAAATATTTGAGACAGGGTCTCAGCTGAGTTGCAGAGGCTGGCCTTGAACTTGCCACCCTGCCTCAGTCTCCCAAGTTGCAGGGTTTAACAGGTGTGCACCCTGTGCCTGCTAATGGATTAATCAGATTTTCTTTGCCCTAAATTTCCCTTGTAGGGAGGACCTGCCTTGTTTTTTACTGTGTGTGTGTGCGTGTGTGTGTGTGTGTGTGTGTGTGTGTGTGTGTCCTAGCATTTGATCTCCCTTCCTATCATATCAGGGGTCCCTCATTGAGTAACTGGGATACCAGACCCAGCTTCCTCCTAGGAAGCTGAAAGACCTCCCAGCTGGCTGGGATGACTTGATGTGGGACTTGTATCTTAAGCCAATGACACCAAGACACAACAGCAGGAAGAGGCTTGTCCAGGGGCAGCAGTGCTGACAGCAGCATCCTGCCCGGCCTCTCTTGGGTTCTGACTTTTATCTCAGCCAGGTTCTCTAGCCTTCTTCTTGCTACCAAGAGGGTTTTTTTTTTTTTTTTAACACATTTTCATCTTTTTTGGGTTGGCCACAGTCATTTTGCAATTCAAGAATCTTAACAGACTCATCTGTTCACTGGTATGAAAGTTACAGTTTGTTCTACCAGTGATTATCTTTGCACATTTCTGAGATGAGCAGATATTATCACTGCTTTTTTTTTTGTGTGTGTGTGTGTGTGTGTGTGTGTGCCGGGGTTGAACCCAGGGGTGCGTAACCATTAAGCAACACCCCAGATCTTTCTTATTTTTTTATTTTGAGACAGTGTCTCACAAGTAGCTGAGGCTAGCCTCAAACTTTGTGATCCTTGTGCCTCAGCCTCCTGAGACTGGATTACAAGTGTTCAACACCAGCCCCAGCTATGTTTTTTTAAACCCCAACTACATTCTGTGATGCTTATTGTTTTTTGTTTGTTTGTTTTCTTTCAGTGCTGGGGATAAACCCAGGGCATTCTGCATACTAGGTAAACATGCTACAACTGAGCTACACTCCCAGCCCTCCCTGTTTTTAAATATAGGAAAAATATTTTAAAAATTAAAAATGACGACAGATTTTAGGAATTTGATCTTAGATACATACTTATATCTTTTCTGACAGTCTAAACCTTTTAGCACAAGAAAAGAACCTCATATGCTTCTACAGACAAAGCAGTAGAGTTAGAGCTGGTGAGTCAGAGTGGCCTTAGGCCAAAGTCAGACTGGACAGAAAGGTATCTACATTTCTAAACAAAAAATGCACACCAATAAAACAGGACTGCTGCGGCTGGGGTTGTGGCTCAGTGGCAGAGTGCTTGCCTAGCACATGTGAGGCACTGGGTTCAATTCTCAGCACCACATAAAAATGAATATATAAAATGAAGGTATTGTGTGCATCTACAACTAAATTTATTTTTATAAAAGGGGGGGGGGGGCTGCTGGGTGTGCTGGTGCATGCTTGCAATCCCAGCAACTCTGGAGACTGAGGAAGGAGGATCGCAAGTTCAAAGCCAGCCTCAGCCACTTAGTGAGGCCCTGGGCAACTTGGCAAGACTCTGTTTCAAAATAAAACATATCTAAAAAAGGGGGGTAGGGTGTATGCTAGGGATGTGGCTCATTGGTTAAGGACCCTTGGGTTCAATCCCTGGTACCAAAAAAGAAAAAACAAACAAAAAAACAAAAAAACCCAAGGCTAACATTGATAGTCATCCACTCCCTTGAATGTCCAAGTTATAAAGTTACAAGGTTTAATCTGAGGATGGTAGTGGCTCTTTAAGGTAAGTGTCCCTTTCGTGTGGCTTCATTTAAGGCAATAACCCAACCTCATGCTGATTCTTGCTTCTGTAGACAAAGGCTAGGGAAAGTTAGGGGCTGGGCAGGAGGGGAGGCTGAGGCCCAGTGGTGACCGTAGGGATCAAGGTAATACCTGGTAGGTTAAGAGTACTGGCTCAGAAAAGGTGGTATGGCTGGGGTTACAGTGGAGGGCCTGAAGCTGCAGCATATTTCCTGCAACATATGCAAGAGTGCCTTGGATCTTTGAATCTAACATGTAAGCCCCTTGTTGACTCAGCATGTGGGCGTCACTCAGATAACACCTGTTGAGCCACAGGCCAGGCAGCATAGGGTGGGAGATCTGACAGCTGGAACTTGGTAAAGAAGAGGGGCACGTGCCCCAGGAGAGGGAGGGCTTCTAGGAGGCGATGATGCTCAAGACTCAGCAGGTCTTGGGACAAGGGTCCTACTGGCCTTGGCCAGAGTAGTGTGGGGTATGTTTAATGTCAGTTCCACCCAATCTGAATCTGGGGGGAGAAAAGGAGAGACTCTGAGGGGAAAGACACTCTCAGGAGGCAAACTAGACACTGGACAGACGAAAACAAAAGCAAAGCCAGGTGCATCCAGATTCATTACCGGCATCCTCTGGACTACTTTGGCTACCATTTCGGGAGCTTGGATTTGGAACCTTCTCTCAGGTTTCCCTGTATCTCACCTCCATTCAATGTGCACAGGCAGATTTCATGTTCAATTTCAGAAATTTGAAAAAAAAGAAAAATACAAAAAAAAAAAAGTAATTTCCCAACACCCAAATGAACAACTGTTAACATTTTGGCAATCTGATTCTTATAATTTTCTACATATTATCCCTCACCCCCCATTTAATAGATGGTTTTGGATCATTTGCATTAAAAAAACAACACTGCCTAAAACCATCAGATAGAAGGCTGAAGGTTATAACAGATGGGTCAGGCTGACAACAACCAAGTTGTCTGATTAATTTAACCACTACCAAAAGTAGGACAAGCAGATGTGAAGAGAAAATTGTACAGCACCAACCACGTCTTCCTGGGGGAAAAACAATGAACTTGTATGGGGTGACGACCCACATCTCATTGCGGGGGGTCCTTCTTCCTGCCGAGGAAGGCATAAGCCACCTGAGAAATTAAAGTCTAGAATAATTAGTGAAGAAAAGAGACAAAGAGTCAGAAATGTATTTTCAAAAGCAGAGCCCTGATAGGTTTAGTCCACAGGGAGCTGGAGCTAGACAAAAGAAGATGGCTCCCTGGTTTATTAAAGGCAGGGAAAGGTTTCAAGGGTGGGGTCTTGCTTCCAGATGTCTGGCACTCAGCAGGTTGATGGGCATCTTGGCAGGTCACACTCATCTCAGAGCGGCTGTGTGGCTACAGCAAGTCACCCCATCTCTGGTGCTGTGTGGGACCTTTGGCAGACCTTGAATAGGGCTCACGGGAGTCAGGGCAGTCAGCCAGAGGAAATGTCCTTTGATTATTTCCAGACACCAGATTCTCCTATTCAATAGGCTACGGTGCATGGCGGCCCCCATGCAGCCCAGGCATGGCTCACGACAAACCTGCATCTAATGAAGCCTCCAGATCTAACTACCAGTTTACAAGAACTCTAAGGATAGAGGAAAATGTTAAAGACACTTCAAGGTATCAGCCACATCCAGAATAAGGACAAAATTCTATGTGATAAATCACCCCATTTCAACAATAACTGGCATTTTAAAAGGGGGTTCTCTATTATACATTTTTGAACGTTTAAGAGAAATATCAAATCCAATGAGTGGACACTTACAAATCTGAATTTAAACAAACCAACAATAAAAAGACGTTTTGAGTGGGAGTGGGGCGCTGTGGCATATGCTTGTAATCCCAGCTATCTGGGAGTCTGAGATAGGAGGATCACAATTTCAAAGCCAGCCTCAGCAAAAACAGAGGAACTAAGCAACTCAGTGAAACCCTGTCTCTAAATAAAATACAAAATAGGGCTGGGGATGTGGCTCAGTGGTTGAGTTTCCCTGAGTTCAATTTCAGGTATGAAGAAAAAAAAAAAAGTTTTGAAGTCAGGTACAATGCACACACAAGCCCAGCTACTTGGGAAGCTGAGGCAGGAGGATTGCAAGTTCAAGGCCAGCCTGGGCAACCTGGCAGATGAGTCTTAAAAAAAAAGGCCTGGGATGTAGCTCAGTGTTCCCACACTACAGAAAAACAAAAACACTTAGGCCAAGGGGAAAAAAAAGAAGAGAAAAAGAAAAAATGGAGGAAGCGAAGGAAAGGGAAAAAGCAGATAGGGGATAGATGAAAAAAGAAAAGGGGTTCGTTATACATTTTTACTATGGATTTTGGAAATATCTATAATAATATTTTTTAAAAGTATGTGATAGATTCATGTGTCCCTCCATGTTAGGATGGCCTTAGGCCTGAGCCTAAGCAACTCCATTTTAAAAACTCCAGTTTGAAACCTGCAGTCTCACCAGGCCACCCACAGAGCCCTCCAGTGGGGCCACAAACAAGTTACTTCCCCTCACCCTGATCAACAGAGGGAAGCCCCTGGCAGGCTGTCCTCACCGACAAGAGGGAAAGGTGAGAAGATCAGGGTGGAGACCACCAGACCAGATGTTTCTGACCCCAGAATAAATGATGTCACTGAGAAATGCAGTGGTAACTGATAAGGATCGAAAGGGGGTAAAAACAAAACAAAACAACCTCAAAATTTAGGGTAAATGATAGAGCAAATGAACAGGGACTCAGCCAGCTGAAACAGGGATGCACTCCAGCTGGAGAGCCTGATGAGGACCTGACATCCCATCACTTGTTTCCTGAGCCTCTGCGTGATCCTCATGGCTCTCAAACTCTACCGCCTCTTCTGGACCTTGGTGACAGCTGCAACTCCTCCCTATGACCCTCTCCTCAACGGTCGTCCACTCCACACCAGGAAAAGCCTGCCTTGGTTCCGGATCTGGTCACCACAGTCAGAGTGAGTGTGCATCTGCTGGACATAAAGCCTAAGGCTTAAGACCTTTGAACTTAGCATGCAGAGGGAATGTTGTTATTAGCAATGTAAGAGGGGTCCGGCGGAGCGTCGGAGGGAGAGATCACACAAGAGACTTACTCCATGCAATTGGCAAAAGGGGATTTATTGGGGACGCATTCCAGCGCGCTGGGGCTCCGTGCTTACTCAAGAAGGGAGAGCAGCCCAGAGCCCCGAGCAGAGGTTCAAACAGAGCTTAAGTACACTTTTTGGGGAGGGTGGGAGGCTTTGCATACATCAGAACAAATCATCATGAGGCGCTGGAAAATTGAACAACAACTCTGAGATGTGATTGGCACATTCATTGGCGGGAACAGATCGGGCGGGGGTGATTGGTCATTCCTAAGCGGGGTACACATTCAAACTGATTGGTTCGGGCCCTGTGACGAACTGCACAGGGCCCTAGGCTAAATGGCCAGTAGGGCGTTGTTTTAACTATCTCAGGAATTTCCGGTTCTGGGTGTAACAGAGGAACTTAATAATACCTAATCTTTTACATTCAAGCTTTCCAGTTTAGAAACTTTACCCTTTCAGCCTGTCATGATTCAGTGTGTTTCGCAGTGCTCAGAATTAACCTAGAATTGTTTGCTGTGAATTAATTAATCTAGAATTTTTTGCTGTGAATTAATTAATCTAGAATTGTTTGCTGTGAATTGATTATGCCTATTGCAGTGCCTAGCATTAAGGATTGATGTTTTCTTAATTAGGAAACATAGAGTGAAACTGTATTGAGCAATTTGAGTGAATAAAGCATTGAAAGGGGCAGAAGCGCGTGGACACCCTTTTTTTTTGCCCCTCGACTGCTCCATCAGCCAGAAAACTTCCCTAGATAAGATACCTATAAGTGGAATTCCTATGGTAAGAAATGAGAGTTTTTTAATCTTCACAGGAAATTGTCAAGTTTCTCTCCAGATGATGTAACTACTTTCCCTACTGTCACTCCTTTCTCTACTTTCCCAAAACACTTTGTTGATGTTTTGTCAATCTGATGTTTTCAAAAAATGTTTTAAGTTGTATTTCACTGATGGCTCTTCCTCTATTAGCTACTTAAATTTCTTCTGAAAATTGCTTTTCACATCTTTTGCTCATTTTGATGTCCTCAATTTTTGTTATGTTGAAAAACCAGCCACTACCTCAGAGCAAAGCCTGTCCAAGGAAGGGACATGACCTTTGTCTTTGGAAAGACCCACAGAGCACTCCTAGGCACATTCCCACCCTGCTAAGTGGTTTATCTACAAATAACAAGAGAGATGTGCAGCGCCAGGTGTCCCTGACTCAGTCAGGCTAGGTGGGGACCCACAGCAATCCCCTAGCAGCCACCAATCAGCATGAGACAGGGAAATACCTAGGATGCCAGATGACCCTCCCAGTAGTTTATGGTGGTTGATAACCTGTTGGGAGACCATGTACTTCAGCAGGAACACCCCTCTTGGCTTAAACCAATCAGTTCAAATGAATCCCCCTCTTGTAGTAACCAATCACCCCTACCCAACTTGTTCCCGCCAGTGGATGTGCTAATCATGTTTTAGAGTTCTTATTTGATTTTCCCACAGTGTGTGATGATTTACTAAGAGATGCTATGATGTGTGTGGGGTTCCCTGCCTTCTCCAAAGAATGTATAAAACTGCTGCAAACCCTGGGCTCAGGGCCTCTGAGCGTCACCAGTTGCTGTGTGCTCGAGAGGATCGAGCTAGTTCACAATAAACACCTCTTTGCTGCTTACATCGATCTTGGTCTCTGGTGGTCTTTCGGGGGTCCGGAATTCGAGCATAACAATGTTACAAATATTTCTTTCCAATTTGTTCCTATTTTAAATGTTTAGAGACTCTTGCAGCATCTGGAAGTTTTAAATTGTAGTCGAATCTGCCATCATTTTTGGATTTTGGCCGATGAGAGAATGACATTCATATCCTAAGTTCTTGTTACTCCTTAATACATACCTCTTAGAGACACAGGCGTGGGAACTGGCGAACTTAATTTTTTGCCCAAGGATGCTGGGTATGAAACTCACAGCCACATGTATGCTATGCAAGTGCTCTCCCAGTGAAGTATATCCCCAGCCCAGAACACTAATAAAATTTTGTCCTCAAATGTTTATTTTACATATTCCCAGATAAGCTTTATCAAATTAAAGAATTTCCCTATTAAAATAGTAGTTTTTCTTCCTTTAGTCTGTTAGTTCTATTGACATAGTTCCTCACCTTGAAATATCCTTGCATCCCAGGGACAAATCCTACGTGGTTGTTTTATTTTTCCTGTACTGCTGCTTGATTCAACTTGCTCAGTTTGCTAATATTTTATTTGAACCTTACATCATTGTTTATAAGTAAAATGGGCTTTTCTTTTTTTGACTTGTCCTTGTTTTAAAACATTTGGGCTAGTCTTGAAGAGTAGGTAGAAGTGGTGAATACCAAATTTTAATTAGGTAGGCAAATTCTTATTCTCCTTAACAATTTGGGTCTTCCTGAAACTTGGATCAGGACAGGCCCCCTTACTCAAGATCATTCTTTTCCACAACCCCCCCCCCCACCAAAAAAAAAATATCCCTTCCCCAAATGCCTTCTTCGAGGTTCCAATGTGGGATAACTCCTAGGATTTTTTTTTCTTTTGGTATCAGGGATTGAACTCAGGGCCACTCAACCACTGAACCACATCCCCAGCCCTATTTTGTATTTTATTTAGAGACAGGGTCTCACTCAGTTGCTAAAGCAGCTTGCTGTTGCTGAGGCTGACTTTGAACTCACGATCCTCTTGTCTAAGCCCCCAGAGTCGCTGGGATTACAGACGGGCAACTCCTGGTGTTATGCTCGAATTCCGGACCCCCAAAAGACCACCAGAGCCCAAGACCCATGTAAACAGCAAAGAGGTGTTTATTGCGAGCTAACACGATCCTCCGCGCACACAGGGACACCTGGAGCAGCACATCTCTCCTGTTATTTGTAGATAAACCACTTAGCAGGGTGGGAATGTGCCTAGGAGTACTCTGTGGGTCTTTCCAAGGACAAAGGTCATGTCCCTTCCTTGGACAGGCTTTGCTTTGAGATAGAGGCTGGTTTTTCACTGGGATTTTGACACAGTGCCCAGCGTTGTTGTGAAAGCACGTTAAGGACGCTCTAAAAGAAACTAAGAGAGGGCATAAAGCGGTTGGGGATGTAAACCAAAGGCCTTGCACCAGGAGTCTGTTTCCTTACAAGTCAACTGACTTAATAACATCAAGGCTGCTTTGAGAAAACAAAATGCATGAGAAAGGCACCAGTACAAGGCCTGGCACAAAGCTACAGCCGATACCACCGACTGCTGCCATGGCAACCTGGGACGCGCGGCGGCGGGGAGCGCGGCTCCGGGGCAGAGGCGGTCACCCCATTCCTCCCGCAGCCCGGGTGACGCCTGGCCCGAAATGGCGGCGCGGACACGTGGTCCGGTGGGCCGGAGGGCGGCCCATCGGATTAACGGACCTACGCAGCTCCCCCGCCGCCCGGGAGCCCTCAGTGAGCTGCTCTGACAGTCACTGTTTCCTTTCCTGCGGCCCGTGGGCAAGGGAGCGTGAGGCCGCCAGACAGCCCGCTAGTGCCCAGACTTGGCCAAGGCTGCGACCCACATCCGCCAACCTGGCGCGACACCTGTGCCCCCCAGAGACCCAGCAAACGGAAGCTCAAGGCGTCCAAAGCCGAGCAGGACCGGCTCGCAGTGCGGCCCAGCTCGAGGCCCCGCCCCCGGGCTCACGCACTGCCGCGGCTGTTGATTGGTCCGGTGGGCGCGGGCTCTGGTTGGCTGAGGCGTAGTCACGAGGGTGCTGCCACCTCCCGGGTTCTCTTTCTCCCGGGCCCGCGCGGTTGCCTGTCCGCCGGTGCGCGCTCTGACCGTGTGCTCCAGCTGCAGGCTCCAAGGCCTCTCAGTGTCGTCCTGGCTGCCTAGGTCGCGCGGCTGGGCCGCAGGGGCGCACTCCCTGGCCTTGCCTCCATTAGTGGTGGCTGTGAAGGAGGCGAATCAGCTAGGGACTGGACCGTGCGGGGCGAGGCTGAAGACTCCTTAACTGTGTTCTGAATTCGGTTGACCCTAGTGGGTTTTGCCCAGTGTACTCCGAGTTCAGGTTGGGGAAGTGGAGGTACTTGAATTGTAGGTGCTTTTTTGTTCCTGTATATAGTTTGGCTCTGTGTGCCTCCATTTGGGTAGCTGGCAGTGGAATTAAGTTTTTCAAATGTCAGTTTTGTGAAAACACATGTTGAGAGGGAAAAAGAAGTATTTCTACAGGGTTTCCTTTCTTACCTCAAGATTTATCATTTCTAGATGGTGGTCAGTAGAGAAGATGTCTTGGGATACCTGGCCTAAAACATACCTAAAGATGTCTTGTTTTTCTATATATTTTGGTGTTTGCAATATGATACCGCGGTTTATTGGTGCGGAGTCCTGCTTCACCACATGTTGAAGCACACCGAGGCAAGCATATGAAGGATTTATTTAAAATGGGGTAACAGACTTCTGCCAGGGAGAAGGGGGCCATAGCTGGTATCATGGTATCTTAAGAAGCAAGGTGTTCTGCCCTTTTTATGTGTCCTAGGCTTCCTTTGTTCTCCTGCTTTCCCCCCTAATCTTTCTCCTTCCTGCACGTGTGACTAGGCCCAGGAATGCTCTTAGGCCAGAAGGTGGGAAAGAGGTGGGCTGAAGGGGAAAGGGCAGGATGGAGTAGACAAGGACATAGTAACAACCTTATTGCTCCCTGTAGGGAGGGGAAATTCCTGGGACAGGTTACTTTGGCAACAGGTTGGAGCAGGGGTAGGTTCTTGATAAGATCCCTCAGGGGACAGCCTCCAACTTCCCAGACTCACTCAAAATTCACCTCTTAGATCCAACCTGACTCGATTTACCTATCTACACTGACTGCCTTTCTAATTCTGGCTTCACTGATGTGAGTAAAACATTCCAAAATGAAAATGGAAAGTTAGAATGAGGCCTTAAATGAGTTTATTACAAAGGCAAACTTACGATTGCGTAATGCATTCCACTGTCATATTTAAAACAAAAACAAAACAAAAAAAACCTTACTATTGCAAATACTGTTGCTGAAAGCTTGGTCCTTGTCCCCAATGCCAATCCAATAAAAACGACTTGGTTTTGAGAAAAAAGAAAAAGAATGTTTATTGCTTGGCTAGCAAAGGAGAAACACAGGGGACTCCTGTCCTAAAGTCTGATTCTGCCCATCCCCAGGAACAGGGGGCTTTTATAGAGGTGATTCAGGAAAAATGAGATTAGGGCCATCAGGAAGGAGAAGGTTAGGGAAAAGAAGATTGGGAAAAAGAAAAAACATGTAAGTTTCAAAGCCAAAAGGGATATATAGTCAAAGTAACACGTGAACTCATGTTAAACAGTACTAAAGGCAAAGCATGCAAGGCATGGCAGTTTGAAGGCTCTGTAATATACCTTTAAGCTCGAGAAAAGTCAAAGTGAACTGAAAACTAATGGGTCTTTCCCCAAAAGGAGACTGAAAATGGGAAGATAAGAACTGTGGGAGTAGAGATAAAGATAATTACATGTGCAGCCTTGAGCATGATAACAATGACAGCAATCAAAATCCAGGCTAAGCAGTTTAGTCGTATTGTTTAATCCCAAAAATGGTGTTCTGGACATTTTCCAACTAGCTTTACAAATCATACTAAATACCAGAGTCTGAGATCATCCTGATAACTCACCACTCTCAGAAAAGATGTAAAAATTCCTGACAAAATATTAGCAAGTTAAATATCCATGTTATATAAAGAGTAATAATAAATTATGACTGATATGGTTTGTTGTGGGATTACAAATGATACTGTTACAGCTGTTGACCAGTGAGTCCTTGCTTCCCCAATGTTGAAGAATAACACCAGAGAAGCACGCCAAGGCCAGGTCAGAGTGGAAATTAGAAGCTTATTAAAGGACAGCAGAAAAGACTTCTCCCAGAGGAAGAAGGGGACCCAAGAGGTGGGATCCGTTGAAGTGCGGTTGTTTCCCCTTTTATAGTTCTTTCAGTGATGGAATGTAGGTGGGAAGGGCCTGAGGGGTGGGACACAGGTGGGCCAAAGAAGTAATCTGGTGAGGAAGGACTTCTGAGTCAGCATCTTCAAGTTTGCTGGGGGCTGTTCATTAATACTTCTTTGGGATGGGCTCTGGCCTTGGGCTTTTCTGGGACTTCATTAACATTCCAAGAGTTGTTCAACTTTTCCCGGAATTCATTCTCAGCATGGCCTCTATTTTAGATCTCACTTGATATTAGACCCGATTTACCTAACTACACTGACTACCTAACTTTAAATCTGGCTTCAATACTGCTTTCTTCATTCACATGTTGAAGTATAACATTAGAGAAGCATGCCAAGGCAAGCATATAAAGCAGAGTTTATTTAAAAAGGGGTAACATAGACTTTCTCCTGTCGGGGGGAGAAGGGGGCCATAGCTGGTATCCTGGTATCCCAAGAAGCAAGCCATTCAGCCCTTTTTAATTTGTCCTAGCTTCCTTTGTTCTCCTGCTCTCTTCCCCTTATCTTTCTCCTTCCAGTGTACTTGACTAGGCCCTGGAGATGCTTGGTGAGATGGCCAAAAGGTGGGAATCAGGTGGGCAGAAGGGGAAGGGGGAAGGGCCGGAGCTTTTGATAGGGTGGGGGAAGGACTCCAAGGCTTTTCAGTCTCTCAGCGGCAATCTCCAGCTTCCCAGACTCACCAAAATTGGCCTCCTGGATCTGACCTGACTTGATTTAGCTATCTATACCAACTGCCTGTTTAATTCTGGCTTCTCAAAGATGTTTTATGTTCGAAAAGTGATATTGGTTGTCTGGAAATACTGGTTAAAAGAAAGTCTTGATTCTTAAAATTGCTTCATTAAAATTGGTTTCTGTGCCTCCCAAACACTTTTTTCCATATTTATTCTTTTGGCAAATAGTTTAAGTTCTAGTATGTTACACTTCTGATTAGAGCCTCTGGCGTGGTATTTGAATGTAAATAGCTTTAAATTGAATCCCAAAGGAATTGAGGTGGATAAGTGGGCACATAGCTAATGAATATTGAAAGCTTTTTATGTGGGGTCCTGTGGTAGGGCTTTATGTATTATCTCACTTCATCCTCAAGGTGGCGATATTAGGTAGGCATCATTAGCTCCATTTTATAGACAGAAAAGTAGATTTAGGCATTAGCTAACTTGTTCAGTTTCCCAACTAATAAATGATGGAGCCAGGAACATATATGGATCTGCTGAATCCAAAGCCCCTACTCCTTCCTGTTCATTTCTCAAGTTTTCCTCCAAGCAATTGTTTCTGAGCGGCAGGTAGCATTTATTGTCTACTTTGAGCAGCTAGTTGAACAATAGACACTTTCTTCAACCCTCTTCTGTCTGGTAGTGGTTTTAATTCATCAGAAGTGAAAGTAGAGCTGGGCATGGTTGCTCTTATGCTCTGGAGGCTGAGGCTGGATGATCACAAATTAAAAGCTAGCCTGAATAACTGAGCAAGATCCTATCTCAAAAAGGGCTCAGTGGTTGAATGCTCCTGGGTTCAAAAAAATTCATACATATCTTTTGATTTTAATTTAAAACATATATGTTAATTTGCTAATTGTTTGATGTGGTACCAAGGGTTTATATTTGACTGGGTTCATTGTTGGAGTAGCTTAACTTCCCTGCATGAAGTACACCCATAGAGCATCTTTTGCAATTTCAAATGTGTTTCTTTAAAGGAAAGCAGACTGGGCTGGGGATGGAGCTCAGTGATAGCTTGCCTAGCATGTTCAAGGCCCTGGGTTCAATCCTGTTTTACAAAAAGAAAAAAAAAGTAAAAATCATAGTTTTAACACTCTAGTAAAGCAGGTTGAAGATAGAGTCCTACATTTTTACTATTTTCCCATTCTTTTATGATTTCTCACCCATACCTAAATTTAACTACTTTTTAAACTTCAACTTTATTTCATAGACTTGATAATTTATTGCACTCATTTTATTCGTTTATATGTGAAAGGAAAGTGAGAAAGCAGGAGACAGGAGATGGGCGAGCAAGACTCTTATGTGGATCTCTGCCTGGTCTGCTTTCATTTTCATTTCATTACCCGTCTCACGGTCTTCGTTTTCCCTTCAATAATCATACACAGGTTTTTTAATAATGCAACTAATTCTTACAAGAACATGGTTTAGCACATGGGAACAAAAGCTCAGGCATACTTGGGAGTACCAGAGTGGCCCACTAGCTGCTCAGAGTTGGCATTTTTAAGACCTGTTTGGAATTGAGACTGCTATTTAATCAAGCTGTTTGGTTAAGTTGACCATATTTAAGAGGGCATTACTAAACTGTGATGTCCTTAATAATGTGTTGCATTCATTTCCTACCTACTGGAACCCAAACAAACTCTTGGTGAATGTACCTCTTGTTTTGGAACCCCAGACTGTTAGCTTGGAGAAAAGCAGAAGTAGTGAGAGCCTATTTTCCTAAAGCTGATCTGCATATGATAATTTTAAATGGTTAACACTCATAATTCTGGATCATTCCTCTTTAAAATGTGGTGCCTAAAATGGTTTACTTTGGTACAGCAGATAGTAGAAATATCACAGTTTTATTGGCTTTTAGGGTAACTATATCCTAATGTTAGTTCACTGAAATTATTTAACTCAAATGCTAGTCTCTTACAGTGCCTTCCCTGGGCCCACATTCCCATGCCAAGTGACTGGTCCCTGTTTGCTTACAAATTTTCATAATCAGTAATAATGAATCTCACAGTATTGTAAGTTATTTGCTTCCTCCTGTGATGCGGGAGAGTGCTGTATGTATTCCAGGTGTCAGTCTGCTCTACTGCATAACAAAATGCCATAGATTGGGTGGCTGAATGAACGAATTTCTTTTCTCACAATCCTGGAAGCTGGAAGTTTGGTATTGGCAGGTGTGGCTTTTACTCAGGCCTCTTGTATTTTTATATGGTTATCTCTCGGTCATATTGGCCTTATCATTTTTTCCCCTCTCTTTCTTACTGTCTTATGAGGCATGGTGGCATGTGCCTATAATCCCAGCAGCTTGGGAGGCTGAAGCAGGAGGATGGCATGTTCAAGGCCAGCCTCAGCAACTAAGTAAGGCCCTAAGCAACTTAGTAAAATGCTGAGGGCCATTACCAAGTAGGTATGACGCATCGTAATCCTTGCCAGTGTACCCCATGTTAAATGGACTTGCCTTGGAAATTTGCTGCGACCTTGCTTGTGAGTTTGAGAAAGGTGACCCTGTTCAATCACCAGGGTGGATCCAGGATTAGGGTGTATTCCTGCAGGAAGTATCTCCGTCCTTGGGTTTAGGGCGTGACAATAGGAGTTTTAGGGAAGTTGAGGTTGAAGATTATTGCTGCTGGGATTAGGGTGTTCCTGCTGCTTGTTCCCGTTGAGTTCTCGTGAGATTAAAATGGGATTTGAAAAAAGCCTCGTGGAGTAGGATTTGGGATCGGACATATTGGAATTGCCCCTGAACTTGTGTGGAGGCTGGTGTGAGATCGGGAATAAAGAATTGCTGTTTGAACCTACAAAGCTGTGTGGTGGCTCGTGATTCTGTGCCAAGCCGAGACATTGGCACTTGGCTTTTGGCAGTAAAAGCCTGTCTCAAAATTTAAAAAAGAGCTGGGGATGTGACTCAGTGGTTAAGTGCGCCTGGGTTCAATCTCTAATAACAACAATAACAACAGAAAAAATGTGTTTCCAAATGTAGTCACCTTCTGAAGAATGGTGGTTAGGACTTCAACATAGAAATTGGGAGGGGGGACTTCCCCCCCCCATTGACCTTGATCCTCATCAACACTGGCAATAGATAACACAGCTTCTCTAACAACCCCTACTTCTTCATTTTCTTCTTTTGTATATGATGAGGCTTCATTCCACATTCTGCTAAAAATTTCATCTTTGATCATTAGTTTTGTCACACCATCCCCAGTTATTACCTGTGGGACGAACCGTAAGATCCCCTGCATGGGGCCTCTCCTTAGGCATAATGCCAGTATGAAAAGAGTTGGAACTCTAACAGCACGTGGAGCCATCTAAACAGCAAATGACTTTTCTTTACTTGTTCCTTTCTACAGGCATACCAGGTCACTCTGGCTGGGAGCCCTTATACTACCTGTTGAATAATTCATCCTAAAGAAGTGAACGTGCATGTGGGCATGTGTCCCGCCCACATCTGGCATGTACTGACTGTATGATTTGCTTGTCACTTCCTGGGCACAGGGGAGATGTGCTTTCACTGTTGCTGTTTTTCCTCCAAGTTGTCATCCCTCAGAAGATCGACAGGAAGGATACTGCTGCTGCAAGAAAGAAAGTGGTGGGGGAAAGTGTCTGGTTCCCACTTTTGCGGAGGAATAAATATCACCAAGCAGGAAGCACCAAGTGGACAAAGGACAGGAGGAGTGTCAAGCTTAAGGACCCTGAGAACCATAAGCACAGTGAAGGTAAGAACTGTGGGTTGAGTTGGGGTTGTGGCTCAGCGATAGAACACTTGCCTCACATCAACAAGGCCCTGGATTTGATACCTCAGCAACACATAAAAATAAATAAATAAAAACAAAGGTATTGTGTCCAACTACAACTAAAATATAAATTAAAAAAAAAAAAAAAAGAACTGAGTTGGACCAGCACAGGGAAGGTATGTCCTCTTCCATGTGGCTAGTGACTCCATGTCATTCCATTGTTTGTGGGGGAATCTGTGAAAATATGGTCCTTCTGAATGTTGCCTGCCAAGCCTGGCTGATTATTTCAGCTGTGTTTTTTTGATGGGGAATTTCAGTGGACATTGGACCTCTGCTAACCACAACCCAAATCATACATGATTCTTTGTTCATAGAAGTCAGGAAAGTAAATCATCCCACCAAACTAATTCTCATCTTTTTTTTTTTTTCCTTAATGGGATCTGTGTAACTATGTGTGTGTGTGTGTGTGTGTGTGTGTGTATAGTGGTGCTGGGGATTGAACCCAGGACCTTGTGCATGTTAGGCAAGCACTCTACCAGCTGAGCTATATCCCCAGCCCTACATCTATGTAACATTTTAAATGGTATTGCTTCCAAAGCAGAAGTTCTAGCTTGCTGTGGTGCACACCTGTAGTGCCAGCTACTTGGGAGGCTGAGGCAGGAGGATCACACATTTGAGGCCAGCCTGGGCAACTTCGTGAGACCCTGTCTTATAATGAAATAATGGGATCAGTGGTAGAGGGCTTGCCTAGCATGCAACAGGCACTGGGTTCAATCCCCAGTACAGAAAAAAAAAAAAAAAGACAATAATTCTTACCATTGTTATTTATTAAAATGTGACAGCAGCTGGGTGTGGTGGCTTATGCCTATGATCCCAGCAGGAGGCTGAGGAGGGAGGTCATGAGTTCAAATCCAGCATCAGCAACCACATGCACTAAGCAACTCAGTGAGACCCAATCTCTAAATAAAATACAAAATAGGGCTGGGGCTGGGGCTCAGTAGTCAAGTGCCCTCAAGTTCAATCCCTGATATTCCCCCCCCCAAAAAAAAAAAGCAGCAGCAATACATTTAAAATTATTTCAAAGTAAAAAGTTATAATGGAAGTGAATTTTTTTTTGTTGTTGTTGTTAGTTTTGTTATAGAGACAGATTTATGAGGTAATTTCTCTAAAAGAAGTTTGTTATTCTCTTTCTTTCTTTTCTTTGCTTTTTTTTTTTTTCCCTCCCATTTCTGGGGTTTGAACCCTGGAGTTCTTTACCACTGAGCTACATCTCCAGCCCTTTTTGCTTTTTATTTTGAGACAAGGTCTCAAGAGCTACCGGGATTACAGGCCTGAGCCACTGCATCTGGCTACTATTTTTGTTGTTGTTTTTTGTTTTGCGGTACCAGGGATTGACCCCTGGGCCTCATGCATGCCAGACAAATGCTCCACTGCTGAGCCACAGCCCTAGCTCCTCTTTGCTATATTTTAAAGCACCGAAGACACAGAGAGAACATTGTGTTGACTAAACCTGCCTCCCTTAGCCCAGTCAAGGAACAATGGGATTGCTATTGAAGCCTGGCATTATGGTATGCTACAAAGCCTTTAATGGACGTTCTTTTAGTGTCATTCTTTGAACTATTTGAATTCTATTTTTTACAAACCTTTTTATGTGATGGCTGAACCACCTGTAACTTTCAAACTGTTGGAAATCTGAATTTCAACAAAACTGCTACTGAACTAAAAACAGGTCTCAGTGAACTTTTTGCTAAAAATGATCTTGCAATTGTTGATGTCAGAGTTGGCTCCCCCAGGTAAGTGCCAGTAGATTAAGAATGTTCTTAAGAGTTTATCAGGGCTGGGGACATAGCTCAGGTAGAGTGCTTGCCTTGCAGGCACAAGGTCCTGGGTTCAATCCTCAGCATCACACACAAAAAAAAGAGATGCTGAGCATGGCGGCACATGCCTGTAATCCCAGTAGTTTGGGAGGCTGAGACAGGAGGATCGTGAGTTCAAAGCCAGCCTCAGCAAGAAGCAAGGTGTTAAACAAATCAGTGAGACCCTGTCTCTAAATAAAATATAAACAATAAGACTGGGAATGTGTCTCAGTGGTCACATGCCCCTGAGTTCAATCCCTGGTACTCCTCCACCAACAAAAAAGGTTTATTAGCCCCAAACATACATTGGAGAAAAGATTCAAAAAGTGGTGCTATTAGGGCTGGAGATGTGGCTCAGCGGTAGCGCGCTCGCCTGGCATGCGTGCGGCCCGGGTTCGATCCTCAGCACCACATACCAACAAAGATGTTGTGTCCGCCGAGAACTAAAAAAAAATAAATAAATATTTAAAAAAAAAAAAAAAAAGTGGTGCTAGGAAAACTGGAAATCCATATGTACTAAAATTAAATTAAATTAGACCCTGTCTCTCACCCTGCACAAAACTCAAAGGGGATCAAGGACCTAGGCATTAGACCAGAGACTCTGCACCTACTCACCTACTAGAAGACAAATTAGTCCAAAATCTCCATCCTGTCGGTTTAGGAACCAAATTCCTCAATAAGACTCCTAAAGCACAAGAAGTAAATTAAGAATCAGACTGAAAAGCTACTTTAGACAGCAAAGAAAACAAGAACATGAAGATAAAACCTACAGAATGGGAGAAAATCTTTGCCACCTGCACCTCAGAGCATTAATCTCCAGGAAATATAAAGAACTCAAAAAATGTAATACCAAAAAAAAAAAAAAAAACCCAAATAACCTAATCAATAAATGGACAAAGGAATTGAACAGACACTTCACAGAAGAAATATAGCTGATAAAATATATGAAAAAATATTCAACATCACTAGCAATTAGAGAAATGCAAATTAAAATTACAGAGATTTTATCTCTAGTCAGAATGGCAGTTATCAAGAGTACAGATAACAATAAATGTTGATGAGAATGTGGGAAAAAATGTACACTCACACATTGCTGGTGGGACTGCAAATTGGTACAACCACTCTGGAAAGCAGTATGGAGATTTCTCAGAAAACTTGGAATAGAACCACCATTTGATCTAGTTATCCTACTCCTTGGCATATACCCAAAGGACTTAAAATCAGCACACTACAATGATGCATCACATCAATGTTTATAGCAGCTCAATTCATAATAATTAAGCTATGGAACCAATCGAGGTGCCCTCAATAGATAAATGGATAAAGAAAATGTGGATTATTGGCTATAAAGAAGAATAAAATTATGGCATTTGCCAGTAAATGGATGGACCTAGAAACTATCATGCTAAGTGAAATGAGCCAAACCCCCAAAACCAAAGGCTGAATGTTCTCTCTGTTATGCAGATGCTGATTCACAATAGGGGGGAGTGAAGGTTCACCAGATTGGACAGGGTGTGTCAGGGGGAAGGGAGGGAGGATGGGAATGGGAAAGACAGGCAAATGAATTGAAAGAACTTTCCTGTGTTCCTATATGAATAGGCAACCAGTATAACTCCATATCATGTACAACCATAAGAATGGGAAGTTATACTCCATGTATGTGTGATATGTCCAAATACATTCTACTGTCATGTATAACTAAAAAGAACAAAATTTTTAAAAAGTGTGATATTTCACTGGGGTTAGTAGACTCCTTTCATGTCAGATCCTTTTTATCTGGTCTTGACTCTTGGGTGCGGTTTTATCTCAGTCTCTTGCAGAATACCCTTCATTGTTCAATAAATCCATTATATTGAACTTTGTGTCCTCATTTTCCCAACCAAACTATTAAAATAACTTCAAGAACTTCCAAGTCTCTGCAAACATATTTTCTTTCTTTCTTTTTTTTGGCGGGGGGGGGGGGGGGGTTGACAAAGTCTCTCAGCATGAATTGAAAGACGAATTTGGGATGCTTTTTGAATCAGATTAGCCAGCAGGGATGGCATGCATGTAAGGTCGCTTGCACCTTATACTGATTTTTTGTGTGTGTGTGTGGTGTTGGGGATGGAACCCAGGGGTTTGGGCATGCAAGGCAAGCACTCTACCAACTGAGCTATACCCCCAGCCCTGCACCTTATACTGAATAAGAATTTAGACCTGTTATAATGGAATTTCATTATGTTCTCACAAATCATTTATGCCCGATTTTAGAGAAGGAAAGAATAATTACCCAGCGTTCTACCAGTAGGCATTAAAAAAAAAAAAGGAGGCAGGTTAAGGGAACAGCTGGAAGCTTGTAGGAAAGTGTAGAATTTCCTAGAGAAAAACATACTTACTCTTCATACAGGATTGAAGACTGGAAGAATTACTTCACAGATGACTTCAGTTCTCATTCTCTGGGGCTGACTTCAATACAATCACTGAGGTGGTGGCTGTTTGGACAGGAGTCAAAGCAGAACACATGGTTGAATGTAGGGTGATGTAACCGCTAATGAAGTAAACCACTGTTGGGTATCTAGGTTCTGCTAGAGTAAAAGGGTAAATATGGGGAAACCAGAAAGGATAGAGTAGGAGCCCTGTAATGGGATTATCCAGTGGAGAATGAGTATCAGGGTGGTAAGTTTATTCAGGCTACATATATTGGAATATTTGTGTTTTTCAAATAATCTATATCTGGTATATTCTGATAAGTACCATTTCTAGAAAATAATCCTTTAAAAAGCATAGATAGAACTATGTGTTAACCTAGAAAACTATGATAACTGTAGGAAAATAAATCTGAAAGGATACATTCCGAATTTTTATCAGTGTTCACCCCGAGGAGATTAGAGGGTACTTGACCATGATTGCAATCTCTGAAAAAGAATGAAACAGAAAACCCTGCCAAAAGCATACAATTTCTCTTAACTTTATTTAATTAAATTCTAATTAAATATTTAGAATCATTCCTTTACATGAAGAATTATTGCAAAGGGGAGATTGGAGAAGCCAGGGAACATGGCCATGTGAAATAAGCATGGTTACCTGTTGTCAGGCTGGAGTGGGGCATGTCATCTTCAGGAACCTTACTTGACAGATTCTTACTTCAGACTTTGCACCAAAATAAATTATAGGACCAGATGTGGTGTGTGGTGCACACCTATAACCCCAGCTACTCTGGAGGCTGAGGCAGGAGAATCAAAAGTTCAATGCCAGCTTCAGCAACTTAGTGAGACTCTATCTCAAAATAAAATAAAAATAAAAATGTCTGGGGATATAACTCAGTGGTAGAGTGCCTCTGGGATCAATCCCCAGTACAAAAAAAAAAAAAAAAAACCCAAACAGTTAAAAATTGCAGGTCATTTAAAATGTAAATCCATAAAGAACTAGAGGAAGACTTGGAAGATGTTTTAGTTTTGTTTTTAATGGCCTGCAGGAGAGGGAAGCCTCTCTAAGTGTGATACCAACACTGGAAGTCCAAAAAGAAAAGGGAGACAAGATTGACTGCAGAAATATAAGATACATGTGGAAATGAAAAATGTTCATAAGCAAAATCAAAAGAGAAGTGACAAACCAGGAAAAATATATGTAATCCATAACAAGACTGAGGCCTACTTTCACTAACATATGAAATGCACCTCATAAGTCAATAAGGAAAAGATGAGTGATCCAGTAGAAATGTATGCAAAATGTGAATAGAAGGTTCACAGAGCCGGGCATGGGGGCACAAGCCTATAATCCCAGTGGCTCAGGAGGCTGAGGCAGTTCAAAGCCAGCTTCAGCAACAGCAAGGCACTGAGCAACTCAGTGAGACCCTGTCTCTAAATAATATACAAAATAGGGCTGGGATGTGGCTCAGTGGTCCAGTGCTCCCGAGTTCAATTCCCCAGAACCAAAGAAGAAGAAAAAAAAAAAAAAAAGAAGAATCACAGAGAAAGATTTTTTTTTAAAGCATAGAAAGATTTATCCTCATACATTAAAAAAGAATTGTAAAACAAAACTGCAACTGCACTGTTACAGTTTTTTACCTATTAAGTTGTCAGAGATTCAAGAGTTTGTAGCAGAGAAGAGGGTATGGAGAAACACATGCACATGCTTTGGGTGGTTGTGAAACTGGTGAAATCTGCAGAGTTTAGCTATTTAGCTGGGTTTACGATGGATTGATTAATCATTGCAAATACTATTTATCCTGTTCCACTTCCAAGAATAGGTAGCCTCAGACAAGTGTGAAATAATGTATTACAAAGCTATTGGAAGCAAAATTAGAATTAACCTGAATGTCTATCAGTGGGAGACTGGCAGAGATTTTCTGAAATATACATAAGATACTGTACTGTGTTGCTGTAGAAAGAAAGGAACCAGGATTCTGTGCACTGATGGGAAACAATTTCCAGTACACATTATTAAGTGAAAAAAAAAAAAAGGCAAAGTATAGAACTATATAGAGCATACTGCCTTTTATGTAAAAAAACAAATAAACAAACAACAACAACAAACAAACAAACAATGCAAGGCTGGGCACAGTGGCACATGCCTGTAAACCCCATAGCTTAGGAGGCTAAGGCAGGAGGATCACAAGTTCAAGACCAGCCTGGGCAACTTAGTGAGACCCTGTTTCAAAAAGTAAAAAGGGGGTTTAAAAAAATAAGAAAAAAGAAATAAAGAAAAACAAACTAATGGAAAAATAAAATAAAAAGGAATGAGGTTGTAGCTCAGGGGTAGAGCGCTTTCCTAGCATGAATAAGGCCCTGCATTCAATCCCCAGCACCAAACATACACACAAAAGTGTAAACAACCCAAAATGTTTATCAGTTGATAGATTGATAAATAAAATGAGATGTCCATGCATGTCTAACAGGTCTGGAGTGAGTCAGTCTACAGAGATAGTAAGCATGGTAGTGGTTGCCTATGGCTTGCAGCTGGATTGAGTTGGAGGAGGAGTTGATTGCTGAGGGTACTTGGGAATGGCAGTTGTTCTAAAATTAGATTGTAGTGATGGTTTAACAATTCTGTGGACACACTAGATACCATTGTAACCAAGAAAAAAGAGTATATGTAGTTGAGCATAGTAGTTTATGCCTGTAATCCCAGCAACTCAGAGGCTGAGTAGGAGGATCACAAGTTCAAGGGCAGCCTCAGCAATTTAGCAAGGTCTCAAAATAAAAAAATAAAAAAGGCTAGGAATGTGGCTCAGTGGATAAGTGCCCTGGATTCAATCCCTGGTACCAAAATATAAAATAAAACAGTAGCAGCAGCAACAACAACAACAACAACAACAAAAAGAGATTTTTAAAGAGAAAGATAACGCAAATGTGGCAGAAACTTAATCATTGATGAATCTGGGTGAAGGGTACAACAAAGTTCTCATACTCTTCTGGCAACTCATGTAAGTTTGAAATGATGTCAAAATGTAAAGAAAAAGAAATATTCCCTTTAGTGTGGGTAGAATATAATAAAAAACAGTTATAGCTATAAAATTTCAGTCAAATATAAAAGAAAAAAATACTTTTTTGCTCTTATATGTATAGAATGTTACCTTTGAGGCTAGAAATCTGGGTGGCTTATGGTAGAAATAGAAGGGAGAGCGCACTATATCCTTGTTACCTTTTAAATTTTGAATCTTGTTCAAAAAACAAATAAGTGGGGTGGACATGGTGATGCCTGCCTGTATTTCCAGCTTTTGGGGAGGCTAAGTCAGGAAGATGGCTTGAGCTCAGGCCTCTGAGGCCAGCCCAAGTAACTTAGGGAGACCCTGCCTTGATAATAAGTAAATAAGTAAATAAATAAATAAATAAAATATATAAATGACAAATGAATGAAAGTTCTTGGCCCTAAATATTGACTTTTTTGTCTTCTTTACCCACCCCCACCAAAAGTGCAGAGTTGCTTATGTTGAATTCAAGTCACAAGCTGATGCAGAGACAGCGGTTGCACACATTGACGGGCTTGCCATTGTCCTGGACCATATTAGAAGGAAAACTGAAGCCCAAGAAAATAGGGCTGGAAAGGACAGTGCCTGGAGAGGTAAGGGGTGCTCGTGCTCTGCAGATGGAGTTACCAGAGCTGTTGGCTGGGGGTCCCAGCTGGTGCAAGGTTAGGGGCGCTTGGCTGCAATTTTGCCTGTGTTGAGCATATAAATCATCCTTGCTATTGAGCAAAGCTGGTGTTTTCCTGGCTACTGCAACATCTGCAGAGGAGATGACACTTGGAGGTGCATCTGGTTGCTTTCCCTTTGTGAGTAACTTCTTGGATTCTGTTTGAACAAGCTCCTCCTATCCCTGTGATTTTATAATGAGATTTAATTCTCTTTAGAGAGTTATTCTCTGCAAGTGGTGTTTTTGTCAAGTTTAAACTAATGATCTCCAAGCCAATGTCCCCAATCTGCCTAAGTCAGTTTGATAAGTAGATATGTTTGTTGGTTTACGTAGTTAAAAAAAAAAAAAAAGATTTGGGGCTGGGGATGTGGTTCAAGTGATAGTGTGCTCGCCTAGATACGTGAGGCACTGGGTTCAATTCTCAGCACCACATAAAAATTAAATAAAGGGCATGGGGATGTGGCTCAAGCGGTAGCGCGCTCGCCTGGCATGCGTGCGGCCTGGGTTCGATCCTCAGCACCACATACCAACAAAGATGTTGTGTCCGCCGAGAACTAAAAAATAAGTATTAAAAAGTTCTCTCTCTCTCCTCTCTCACTCTCTCTTTATAAAAAAAAAAATTAAATAAAGATATTGTGTCCACCTACAACTAAAAAATAAATTTTTTTTAAAAAAAGATTTAATTTGTTATGAACATTAAAATGTTTTTTTTCACATAAAAGCCTGGTTTTTCCGGTTTTGCCAGGGTGGTGGCAGATATCTGTTACACCAGCTACTTAGGAGACTGAGGCAGGATATTGCAAGTTAGAGGTCAACTTCAGCAATTTACTGGACTCTGTCTTAAGAAAACAAGAAGGGCTGGGGTGTAGCTCAGTGGTAGCGCGCCCCTGGGTTCAGTCCTCAGCACCACAAAGCAACAGTCCAGCCAGCCTGGATCTCCAGCTTCATTGCCTTCACAGAAAGTCTGGCAGCAGAACCCTGTCTTTAAATAAAATATCGAAAAAAAAAAAAAAAAGGGTTGGGGATGTGGCTCAGTGGTTAAGCCACCCTGGGTTCAGTCCCTGGTACCAACAACAAACAAACAAAAAACAACACCGTGTGGATGGGGAGTTTATAAAGGAATGTCTTTTGAGTACGGCAGAAATTAGGTGTCCATGAACAGACATAAGCATCTGCAAATACAAGACTAACTGGTAAAGTATTGCTCAGCCTGTCAGTGACATGGCTGAGAACTTAACAGAAGTTTCCAGAATAAGGGAAATCATTTGTGCTTTTCTCTGTCACCACTCACAATATGTAGGTAATGCCCCTCAGTTTGGTGTGTTCGTTCATGAAACTTTTTTTTTTTTTAATATTTTTTAATATTTATTTTCTAGTTCTCGGCGGACACAACATCTTTGTTTGTATGTGGTGCTGAGGATCGAACCCGGGCCGCACGCATGCCAGGCGAGCACGCTACCGCTTGAGCCACATCCCCAGCCCTTGATGAAACTTTTGATGTGACTGAAGAGCTTCTGGATATGGTACGTGCAGCCCACCTTTACTCAATATTAATCATGTGAATGAAGAGCTGCGGCCGGAAGCTATTGAATTACAGTATAATATGACACTGAAAACCAAATATGACCATGTTGGAATCCCAGAATTCTATAAATACTCTGGGATAGCTTACCCTGAACATAAAAACCATGTGCACGATTCTGTCCATGTTTGGAAGTACTTATGTTTGTGAGCAACTATTTTCTGCTATGAAACTAAATATTGCTCCCTGTTAAAGGATCCAAAGGTGAATTCTGTGCTGAGTGTTTCTATGCAAGTTTCACAGCCTGACATCGACAACTTTGGGCATAAGAAAGTCAGTTTCACATTGGAAATCTGAGGTGTAATAAATTATGAAATTTGGAATAGTTATTTGTTTTTGGATTACATTTTTTCAGAATCCTATTGAGAGTACCATCTCTGGCATCATGTGTTTGTTACACATGATCCATGTAAAATAAAGTTTGGTTGTACTTCTGGCAGGTTTTCACCCATTGCATTTCTGGCCCTTAGTGTCATTCAGGTTTAAATCCTCTGCCCTGAGAGAAGCCACATTTTTCTGAAAGGCACCTGTGAGCTTGGGATGTGAACCCAGGAGTCAGCTGGAGGACAGTGTTTAGTTGCTTAGCACAACCATGGCCCCAAGAACAATAGACCAGCCGTGGACAGGCCAGCTAACCCCCTGCTGGCCAGGGCTGCGGTGCATCCCAGTACTGGTCTCTCAGAGGCAGAGAGAGTACCGTTTGGGTACTTCATTGTGTATTTGCACATTTCTTTGACATTGTCAACATTGTTGGCCAGCTTAGTCATTTGGGGCTGGCCCAGGAGCATCTGCCTCTGACAGGCAATCTTGGCGTCCAGGGACAGCCCCAGGGAATGCAGAACGGGTGTCATGTGTGTAAGAGCATAAGAGCATGCTTCCATGGAGAAGCCCGTGGCTGCTAGGATGGTCTTGAAGAGGTCTGTGGCCCAAAGGTGTTGGTCCACTGTGACATTGTGCCATGACTCCTGATATTGCAGAAACTGATTCTTAAAAAATTAGTCTGATTTCAAAAGTCAAAAATATTTATTGTACAATATTCTGAAATTAAATACTTATTTTAGAATATTTGGAAATTAGGAGGGAAACCTGTATGGTTTTTTTAAACCCGTAATCTTTTTTTTTTTTTTTTTTTTTTTTAGAGAGAGTGAGAGAGGAGAGAGAGAATTTTTAATATTTATTTTTTAGTTCTCGGCAGACACAACATCTTTGTTGGTATGTGGTGCTGAGGATCAAACCTGGGTTGCACGCATGCCAGGCGAGCGCGCTACCGCTTGAGTCACATCCCCAGCCCCTAAACCCGTAATCTTAATAAGCAGAGATGACTCCTCTGAGTGTTTAGGGACGTCTTCTTTCTCTCAGTTCCTCCGCATCATTTTTACATGGGTGGATGGGCTGCCTGCCTCCTTGCTCCCCACTAAGCAGTGAGCCCAACCCCTGTCAGTCCTTGGGTTCTGGTCACATTCACTTGATTCTGTCACATGGGCACTGATGAGCTTACTTAGCAGGGAGAGCTCCCTGGCACCACATAAGCCATGGCTGGGGTTGATTTCCAGGGGTGGGCTTCCTCTTCCTTTCTGCCAGGCTCTGAGAAAGCTGGAGCGATACCTGGCTGGCTGGGGAGGGCGAGGCAGATCACGTCTCTGCTGGTCCTTGGAGACCTCCCAGCAGGGTCCTGGGCCCACTAATGAGGGTCAAGAAGCAGAGCTTGAGCAGCCCAGTAGAGCAAGGAGGAGGGTGGAGGGGCCTCAAGACAAGAAGTTTGCTGGGCACTGGTGGCCTTGCAGAATACGACACCCACAGACCTGAGGCAGGTCCCTTCTTTAATGTGAGAGCCTTGATGCCACACACAGGTAGCAAGGTGCAGGGGAGCCCAGGCCTGCTTGTCACAGGCCTGTGGAGAGGGTGCTCAGGACTGGGGAAGGTGCAGGTACCAGGCTGTCCTCTTCCAAGGAAAAGGCTCCAGAACTACCATGAAGATGGCAGGGTTGTCTGGGGTGTGACAGGCAGGGATTGAGGGAGGAGAGACTGGCCAAATAAGGGGGCCTGCAAAATGTGGGGTCACTGGGGTTGAGCCTTTCAGCTTGGGTGGGCAAGGGCCAGGCCTGAGCTCTGCTTTCAGCCCTGTTCACACCTGAGTCCAGAGAGGGCCTCACTGAGCTTGTGCCAGCTGGCTGTAATCCTTCCCTGCCCAGCTGTGTCCTTTATGATCTCTCTCTGGTGTTTGTTAAAGGCTGAGGCCCCTGACTCAGGGTCTTCCTTCTACCCTTACTCCTGGGACCTCAGCCTCCCAGGTGGACACTGGACCTTGTTTTTCCCTTCTGCGCATGGCTATCTCTTGTCCTGGTGTGGATGCAGGCGGTGTGTAGATGTTCCTGCCACTGGAAGGCAGCTGGGGCAGGGTCTACCAGGGGAGGTGGGGGTTAGACTGGACAGGAGGAGAATGCCAGTTGAGGGAGTGGGGGACTCTGAAGTGAACAGGAAGCCCCCACCATGGAGGTACCTGTGCACCTGGCTGAGGGTGGGGTGTGCTCCTCCTTGGCCCCTGCAATTCCTGCCACTGTTACCACTGAACCAGGAGCTCATTTTACACAAGATCTGAGGCCCTGAGAAATGGTGAGCATCTGAGCCCAGGCCAATGGCAGGGAGGCCAGGTTCCCCCAGAGCCCATGTTCCCCAGTGTGCAAGAGGAGGGCCGCTGGCTGGAGACTTGTCAGAAACACTCTCCCTACCTGTTGCTTTAATTAGTGCTCAAAGCCAAGGACAGAAGGGACTATGTCATAGTTTATGATTTCTGAGGGCAGCAGAACTCTTGGTAGGAGACATGTAGACTATCAATGAAATGAAAAGACAAAACCTAGAAATCTAGGCAGAAAAACATCCCCTGTCTTATGGAAGATCTGTTATGTGTTCATACATCATTAATCCCCACAGAAAATTCTACAAGGTAGATCTTAGTCTCCACATCTTACAGACCAGAAAAGCCTGAGCCTCAGAGAGGCTAAGCAACCTCCTGAGGTCACAAAGCTAGGAAGCCACAGTACCAGACAGCTCTTTCCCTATCCTTGTGTCGTAGACATAATCTAGCAGCCTCTGCCCACCACCTTCTGCCACCCACAATGCCACCACCCTAAGGTCTCAAGCTCCATGTCCAGGCCGCAAGCACACAAAACAGCATCGCAGAAAGACTGGGACATGCTCACTGTCTTGGGTTCCTACTCTGTCATAAACAGGCCTGGAGTGGGTACAGCCTGGGACACTGTACTTTGGAGGTAGTCTCCCCACACACATCAGGGTCAGAGGGTCTCCAAGTAGCTGGATCCACAGTGGACACCTGTGAAGCTGAAGTCTACTGAGGACACAGCACTGACCTCTGAGGGGTCTTGGAGGAGGGCTGCACTGGAGGAGACCCAGCATCTTCCCACAGCAGCCCTGAGTCCACCTGCTCCTGCTGGACCACACTCCACAGGGCTAGCTGCAGGCACTCTGCCTCTAGGTTGGGCTTCCCAAGAGCACAGGCTGTCTCTCCTTTTCTCCTTTGGACCCAAGCCCTCTCCTCCCCTGACTCCTCCCAGCTCAGGTCCCCACAGCTAGATGAAGCTGCTGGGCCTAGTCTTGACAATGCTTTGTGTGCCCCTCTGAGTAACCTCCTCCACCATGCGGCCAGCGCAATGGTTTCATTAATGAGGTTCTTGGCATAAAAGTTAGCTAGAAGAGATTGAAATAAAACACACAGATTCAGTTACCTTATTTCTATTGCCGGGTCCGAGACGGCTCCCCTCTCTGGTTCCCACCTCTAACCGCCCGGCAGGGCAGCAAGGATTACTCAGGGCCAGCAGGAGAGAGAGAGAGAGTGGGCATGCCAGGGAGTAGCCTTTTATTGGGGAACAAGAGATTCAGGGGAGAATTCCATCCAATGAAGGTTGAGGGGGGCTGCACTCCAAGGTCAGGGTCAGTGATTGGGCCCCCGGGGTCAGTGGTCAGTCACACCCCCACACGGATGGGCTCTCTCATCAGGAGAGGGCTGGGAAAGCTCCGATACAGCCAGAGCGCCTCAGGCCCTAACTGGGAGCTGCCCAATCACGTGTCAGAATGGCTCCCCACAACCTCCAAAGCTTCTAGACTTTTAGCTCTTCCTCTGAACAATAGAAGTAGTTCCCAGCGGTCCCATGGATATTGCCATAGTGGGAAGCATAGAAAACACAGCCAGTGCGGCCAGGCCTCAGACCTCGGTGTCCTGCCCTGTCCTAGCTGCCCTACCTGCCCGCTCTCCATGGGGAACTGCTGCCCAAAGTCCAGCAGTCTGTCTGCTGACCAAGAGAGGGGTCCCTGCCCACCCCTCCACTGCAGCCCATGCCAACAGCCTACCGGTCCTGCCCTAGGCCTCATGTTGAGTCTCCCTTTCCCCATGGAAGGTCTTGTCCTCCCATGTGGGGGCACCATCTGGCCATGTAGGGCCTTCCCCCTTCCCACGTGGAGTCTCCCTCCTCTGCATGTGGGGTCCCCTTCTTTCCAGGCTTCCCTGCAGCAGGAGAACTGCTGCAGTGTGCAGGGAGGCTCAGGAAGGCTGGGCCCAGGCAGCCAAAGGAAGGGCTCAGTGTGTTTCTCAAAAGTAACAGTGATGCCATCACCCAAGGCAGGATGAGTCCTGCTCCCAGGACTGGGACCTAATGCAAAATAAAGACGCAGCGCTTCTGTTCAGTCTTGGAAAGAGTGAGATTTCAAAGTGGCAACAGCTGAGCATTCAACTAAGCCCAGGGCCCTGTTGTGTGCAGGTGTCAAGCCCTCTGGGACTCCTCGGTGCTGTCACCTGCTGGCCACCACTGGCCACTGCACCTTCAGAGAAGACCATGACTAGACTGGAAAACAGCTTGGTGGTGGCTAGCCTTTCCTTTCACAGAAGGAAAGCATACCCTGGGGGACATTCTGCCAGAGATCACAGTGACCACAGAAACCCCATGTCAGTGGCAGCACTCAACTGTCACACTTAACTGCTCCGTGCTGTACAGCCCAAAAGAGAGGTAGACGGCGACTCCCACTGCAGATAAGGAAATTAATTCATGGTTTGAGTTTTTTTGTGCAGTGGCTGTGGGGTGGCCTCTTGCAGTTCTCTAGGTCCTCCCTGGATCATCTCTGGGTGCCTGCCTCTCTTTCCACCCTAACGCTGACCCCTGAGGAGTCAGAGAGGTGGCCCGGGGACACACTGACCTCATAGTGACTGTACCTTACCTGGCCACAAGGGTCCAAGGATTGTGGTCCAGGGACTGTGGAGGGAACTCATTTTTGGGCTTGAGGCTTCTGGGATGGATGTCTTCCAGCTCTCCCTGAACTCTAAGATGTGTGACATGTCTGAGCCCCAGCAAGAGACATTTGCCACTGTGATGGAAGCTGGCCTGAGATGAAGCTGACATGAAGAAGTGGGGAAAGAACACAGCTAACAATGACGGCTGTGAACTGCTGGCCTGAGCCAGGTCTAACAGGTTGGACTTTGCAATGCTGTGAGCTTGACTTCCTGGGCCATTTGAGTCACTGTGAGCAGTGGGCTAACAGAAACTCCCCAGCTGAGACCAGGACTGAGATTGCAGATTGACATTCTTTCTTGCACATCACCTGTTGCTTGTAAGATTAAATACTGTCTGGGAAGCCTTGTGCGGTGGCGCATGCCTGTAATCCCATCAACCCAGGAGGCTGCGGCAGGAGGATCACAAGTTCCAGGCCAGCCTGGGCAACTTAGTGAGATCCTGTCACAAAATAGAAAATAAAAGGACTAGAGTGTGGATCAGTGGTAGAGCACCCTGGGTTCAATCCCCAGTTCCAAAAAAAAAAAAAGAAAAGGGGCTGGGGAAGTGGCTCAAGCCGTAGTGCGCTCGCCTGGCATGCGTGCGGCCCGGGTTCGATCCTCAGCACCACATACCAACAAAGATGTTGTGTCCGCGGAGAACTAAAAAAATAAATAAATAAATAAAATGTAAAAAAAAAAAAATTTGAGCAGAAATGGTGAGAGTAGACATCTTTGTCTTATTCCTGATCTTAAGGAGAAGGCTTTCCATCTTTCACCAGTGAGTAGAAGGTTGATTGTAACTATTTTGTAGATACCCTTTTATCATATTGAGGAAGTACCCTTATTTCCCTTTGTCCAGCATTTTTTAATCATGAAAGGATGTCAAGTTTTGTGAAATGCTTTTTCTGCATTTATTGTGATGATGATGTGGCTTTGTTTTAGAAGTAGTTACCTGTGCTGGGAAAGGGAATAGGAAGCAGGAAAATGGGAGGCAGGGTTATAAGAGAGACATTTTATTGTCTTTCATTTTATATTTTTTGGTTTCTTGAGTATTTCTTTTTTTAATAATTTCTTTTTTTAATATCTATTTTTAAAAATTTTTATGTGGTGTTGAGGATTGAACCCAACGCCCCGTGCCAGGCGAGTGTGCTATTGCTTGAACCACATCCCCAGCCCTTCTTGAGTATTTCTTATTAAAAAAAAATTAAACTACCTTTTACAATTGCAATAAAATACACATAACATAAAATGCATCATCGTAATCATTCTAAGCATACAGTTCAGTAATTTAAAGTATATTTATATCATTGTACAACTAATCACCAGAACTTTTTCATCCTGCAAAACTGAAATGCTTTGCCCATTGAACAACTCCCACCTCCTGCCCCCAGCCTTGGGCCACACAGATCCACTCTGTTTCTAGGAGGTTGGCTATGCTAGATATCTATAAGTGAAATCAAACACTATTTTCTTTTCTTTTTAGGTTCTTGGGATCAAACCCAGGGGTACTTACCACCTAGATACATCCCCACCCATTTTTAATTTTTATTTTGAGACAGGGTCTTGCTATGTTGCTTAGGGCCTAAGTTGCTGAGGCTGGCTTTGAACTTGCAATCCTCCTGCCTCAGCCTCCTGGGAGGTTGGGATTGCAAGAGTGCACCACCTCGCCCAGCTACAGTATTTTCTTTTTGTGGCTGGCTTGTTTCACTTAGCATAATGTCCTCAAGGTTCATCCATTTGTAGCATGTGTCAGCTTTCCTTTATTCTTAAAACTGAATACTTGGCCAGGCGAAGTGGCACAACACCTGTAATCCCAGTGGCTCAGGAGGCTGAGGCAGGAGGATTGCAAGATCGAGGCAGCTTCAGCAATTTAGCAAAGCCCTAAGTAACTCAGCAAGCCTCGGTCTCTAAAAACATATACAAAAACAACAACAACAAAGGGCTGGGGATGTGGCTCAGTGGTCAAGCACCCCTGGGTTCAATCCCTGTTGCAAAAACCAAACCAGACCAAAACAAAAACTGAATACTTTCCACTGCATGTAGATACCACATTTTGTTTATCCCTTCATTAATTGATGAATGTCTGGGTTGCCTCCACCTTCTGGCTAATGTGAATAATGCTGTGATGAACGTGAGTGTGCAAATAACTATTTGAGATCCTACTTTCAGTTCTTCTGATAGATACCCAGAAGTGGAGTTGCTGGATCACATGATGACTCTCTTTGAATTTCTTTGGGGAACTGCCACACTGTTTTCTACAGCAAATGCAGCATGTCTTTGGGGAACTGCCACACTGTTTTCTACAGCAAATGCAGCATTTGACTGTGTGTGTGTGTGTGTGTGTGTGTGTGTGAGACTGGGAATTGACTCCAGGGCCTTGTTGCATGCTAGCCAAGCACTCTACCTCTATGCTATACCCCCAGTCCTTTTCATTTTATTTGAGATGGTCTTACTAAGTTGCCCAGGTTGGCCTTGACATTATGACCCTGCTGCTTCAGCCTCCCAAATTGCTGGGATTACCAGTGTGAGCCACCATACTCAGTGTCGATGTAATAATTTTTTTAATATTTATTTTTTAGTTTTAGGGGCCACAAGTCTTTATTTTATTTTTATGTGGTGCTGAGGATCAAACCCAGTGCCTCATGCATGCTAGGTGAGCACTCTACCACTGAGCCACAACCCCAGCCCCTCAATGTAATAATTTAATATTTTAAAAAAATCAAAATGAATTCAAGAAAGTCTATGATGAACAAAACATCAAATTTTAAATAAGTACAAGACCAATGACACTATTGTACTGAACCAAGTATAGCCTAAGGCAAGTGAAATATTAGGAATACTGATGCTGTGTTCATTTAAAATTCTGTTTTTTTTTTTGTTGTTCATCATGGATTTTTTTTCACATTATAAAAAAATATTGCACTGGCCTGGCAAGGCAGCATGCCTATTATCCCAATGACTCAGGAGGCTGAGCTAAGAGGATGGAAAGTTCAAGGGCAGCCTTAGCAACTTAGCAAGACCCTCAGCAATTTAGTAAGACTCTGTCTCTAAACAAAAAGTGAAAAAGACTGGGATGTAGTTCAGTGGCTAAGCACCCCAGGGTCATTCCTCAGTACAAAAAAAAATTGCACTGGCTGGGTGCAGTGGCACCTAGGAGAGGTCAGCCTAGGCAACGTAGGGAGAGTTTGTCTCTAAATCAGTAAATAAAAATATTGCACTGAATTATTATTATTTATTTATTTATTTTGAGATTAAATTCTTGTTAAGTTGCAAGGCTGAACTCGAACTTGGGGTCTTCCTGCCTTAGCCTCCCAAGAACCTGGGGTTATAGGCATTTGCCACCACACTCAGTTGCACTGAAATATCTGATGATTGAGTTTTTGGGGGATGATTGAGTTTAAGAGTTTCACCTTGCCCAGATCCCTCTCCACAGTGGGGAACGTTTATCACTGATGAGCAAAGGCACCTGAATTTTATCCTGCTCACTGTGAAATGTCATCAAAATCTATAGACTAGAGTAATATGTTTGCATCTGTCAGAAAACCTGATGTTGCTACAGTGTGGTAGAGCATGGTAAGGGGGTGCTCTACCACACTGTAATCTTACCATGGGGTATGACTGGTGTCAGGGAGACCAGTTCAAGGCATTAACCCTGGCAGGAAATTGTGATGGCCTGAAGTAAGAGAGGAGCAGTGGACACAGAAGGGGACCAACTCCAAAGATACCCATAGTCCTTGCCCTCTCTTGGCTGAGAGAGAAGCAGAGACCAGACATGCTATAGCCTGAATGTTAGTGTCCTCCTGCGATACAGTGTTGAAACCTAATCTCCAAGGCAATAGTGCTCAGTTTTGGGGCCATCAGGTGATTAGACAGGGAAGGCTTTTCCCTTGTGAGTGGGATCAGCACCCTTTATGAGAGGCTTGAGGGAGCCTGTTCACTTCTCTGTCACATGAGGATGCATGTAACAAGAGGAACCATCTGTGAGAAGGAGCCCTCAAGGACACCAAATCTGCCAATGATTGATCTTGGACTTCCTAGGCTCCAGAACTGTGAACAATAAATTCCTGTTATTTCTAAATTACCTGGTCTAGGGTACTTTTTAAAGTTTATATATTTTTAGTTGTAGATGGACAGATACCTTTATTTTATTTATTTGTATGTGGTGCTGAGGATCAACCCAGTGCCTTACATGTGCTAGGTGAACGCTCTACCACTGAGCCACAGCCCCAGGCCTAGGGTACTGGGGAGATGTATATAACTATATATAGTTATAGCAGCCCAGATGCAATAAGACATTCCAGCTCGCAGCCAGGAAAGCTAGTAACTGTCTCACTGGGGCCCATAAAGGGCAGTTTGGGGTGGAAGAAGATTTGGCAAGCTGCTGGGTGAGCTAGAAGCCCAGGCAGAAAGGAGCTACTAGAGAGACCATGACTTGGGTGCCCTCAGATGGAGGTGGAGTCACCAAGGAGGATCTGCAGCAGGCAGGAATATATAAAAATATTGCTGAGACCAGAGAGAATGGGGATATCCAGGAGAAAATGCCCAAGGAGGAGAGAGGAAGAAGGCAGTCAAAGAGGAAGGAGGCCAGAAAAGAGAAGTCCCAAAGATGATGTAGTTAGAAGAAACCACTGAGGGTCAAGAAAGATAAAGTCTATGAAGCATTATTCTGACTATCAAGGAAGAGAGTGTTTGGGGTTCCTCCAGCTACCACTTGGAATGAATGCTGGGGAGATGGAAACAGGAGCCAATCAGGAGTTCCTGGAAGGCCATCTGGGCTAGTAGAAAGGATGCTACCAGGGAAAGTGCTGGCTGGAGAGCTGCCCCGCTAGCTAGTAGGTGAAGGCTTTCAGGTTGCCTCAGGAGGCTGTCTTCTTTTGACTCTGGCCTCTGAGCCCTGGAGAGCAGGTGTTTTTTTTTTTTTCTTTTAATTTTTAATAGTTGTAGATGGACAGGATGTCTTTATTTTTTCATGTGGTGCTAAGGATCCAACTCAATGCCTCACACATGCTAGGCAAGCTCTTTGCCACTGAGCCTCAGCCCTGGAGTGCAGGTTTTCTCCTGCAAGGGAAGGAGAAAAAGTGCCTGGTAGGGGAGGAGGGACTTAGCATGCCCCATGGGTACCTGGCTGAAAGAGCTGGACAACATTTGAAGGGATCAGAGAACCTAAAAATCAGAAGCAGCCTGGGCTGGTTAATGGGAACTCAACTCTACTGTTCTTCACCACAGACACCGGGCTGTGTGCTCAGGGGGAACTGGAGCTCTGGGGCTGTGAACTCATCACAAGGCCAGCTGGAGTGCCCACTGCTGCCCCTTTGTCTGCCTATACTTGAGGGGGCTCACACTGTAGGCTTTGTTAGCTGGATGCTGGCTGGGTTTGGGCAGTTGGAAACCTGGCGCTTGGGAGACGCAGGGTACAGCCCTGACCTCCTGACCCTGTGTTAGGTAGCTACTTGGCCCCTCATTATGGCTCTACCTTGAGGGATAACCTGGGGAGAGCAGGCGCCAGCATTTTCCTACTCTGCAATTTTATCACTTATATGAATTTTCTTTGCCATTTGGAGCCTGAGGCATCTCATTCCTCCAGCCCTGGATCTGGGCATTGTGGTTCATCCTTTGAAGCCCTCCAGACTTCCTCTGGTTGGCCACCAGGCCCACACACACTGGGAAGTCCAGAGTGGGCAACTGGGTCTCAGGGTCTAGAAGGGCTTGTGGATGCCCCAAGTGGGCACTTCACTGTACGGATAGGTACAGTGGGTAGTGGGGATGGCCAGCAAGGCCTGGTAGCAGGGCCATGCAGGCAATGGGCAGAGTCAGGGCAGGTTCATACAGGTCTGAAAAGGTTACTATTGGCTACTCAGAGCTGTGCCCAGGGGCTTCAGGGTTGGTGTCAGAGACGGGTCTAATTTCCAAGAATTAAGAGTCATGCCCCTAGAGGATGTGGAAAGTTATACCTTTCCCCCTACCAGGTTCCTCCTCTGCAAAAACTAAGGTGTTGTCTCCCAGCCTTGGAGCTGGGGGGCGGGGGGGGCAGCAGATAATCCCAGATGGCAGGGGCAGGTGGGATCACTCTAGATTGGAACTGCCACCAAAAACTCCAACCAAAAGTTGTGCTTTGGAGAACACTGATCAAAACATAAAAGGTCATGTTTTTTTTAAATATTTATTTTTTATTTATACACAATACGTTTATTTTGTTTATTTTTATGTGGTGTTGAGGATCGAACCCAGGGCCTCACACATGCTATGTGAGCGCTCTACCGCTGAGCCACAACCCCAGCCCCCAAACGTCGTGCTTTTTGACCCAGCACCATTTAAGCATTCTACAAATGTGATTTGTATACATGTAAAACAAAGTATGTAAAAGGGTTAGAGTAGTCTGTACTAATAGCCAAATGTAGGAAACAATTCAACACATCCAGCGAGGTAGCTGGTTAAATAAAGTGATCCTTCCACATAAGGAGGATGCTGTAGCTTTTAAAAAGAAGGAGCAGCTCTACTTACACTGATGTGGGATGGGTTACAAAATATAACTAATTTAAAAAGAAGGGAGAGTTCAGAACTGTACATCAAATACAACATTTATATTAAAATAATAAATATAGTTATTGGTAAATGCATAGTCTGAAGGTGGAAGACACACAAGAGACTGCTTCTGGCACTGTCTTACTAGGAGCTATGGACAGGAGGGAGACCTATTTTCTGTCCATCTTTTTTAATCTTTTCAAAATTAAGAGCAGCACTTGGAAACAAACCAACCACCTTAGTTCCCCCCACACCCCCATGCTGTCTTATCAGTTAAGCTTGGGATGGGGACAGTGCTCAGACCCTGGCAGCAAGGGAGTCAAGCTGAAGTGGCTTTCCCTAAGTTTCTGGGCATTTGAGCAGCCCAAAGATGGTTTCCTTTCCAGGATCTCAGCTCTTGGAGTCAGAATCTTAAAAGATGTGGGTATGATCATCTTTGCCTTACTCGTAGTGCCTAGGCATAGAGGAACAGGAGTTACTACCTTTACTTAAAAGATGAGAGTCTGAGAACTGGGGATATAGCTCAGTTGGTAGGGTGTGTGCCTTGCATGTGGAAGGCCCTGGGTTCAATCCTCAGCACCACAAAAAAACAAACAACAAAAGGAAAATCTGAGGCCCAAGATCATGTGGAAGAAGGTAGTATTTCACATATGCTCACTCATTTTAGGCCAGGCAGGTTTCCATTTACAATTTTCACTCCTCCAAGGACCCAGGTATTAACATGTTCAAAGCAGTCAGCTGTGCTGAAGGTAGTTCCTTCTTCTGCTGCTTACTTACCAATTCAATCCTTTGGAGTTTGAGACTATGTCCATTCCTTCTTTCCTGCCTCTGCCCACTAAACTCCTATCCAGCCTTCCTTCCCTTTCCCTGGGAAGAAAGACAAGAGACCAGCAGAGCAGACCAGAATTTCCTTAATTATCATATGTGCACCCCATTCACTGGCCGAGCCGAGCACCTATGCACAGGCAGAGCCAGACAAGAATCCTGCTCTCCAGAACCTCTGTGCAATGTCCACCTTTACCCTTATTTTACAATTGGTCTGGGACAGGGGGACCCCTCATTCAAGAAAACTTCCTCACTTAAGCTTATCTCAATTCTTCTCTTTCCAACCCTCCTTCTTTCCCATAGGCTATAATAGTCATCTTCCCTCCTGAGCTTATTATATGCTCTTTAAAAATGGATTAAAATAAATAAATTGTTCTAATTAGTATAAGATATACTCCATGTTTGTGTAAATATGTCAAAATATACCCTACTATCATATATATCTAAAAAGAATAAAAATTTAAAAATTGTGGAAGATAAAAAAGGCACCAACTTAAAAAACAAAAAAGAAATCGTGTTATGAAAGAAACAATAAAGAGTAAGATGGTATATGCCTGTAATCCGAGCAACTCAGGAGGCTGATGCAGAATCTCAAGTTCAAAGCCAGCCTGGGCACCACACAAGACCCTGTCTTAAAATAAAAATGTAAAAAGGGCTTGGGGTATGGATTAGTAATAGAGAGCTCTAGTTCAATCCCCAGTACCAGCAAAAGCAAAAAACAAAAAACGTGCAATATTTCACTTAACACTCATCACACCCTGAGAGCCAGGTACTACTATCACCCCCATATTGTAGACAAGAAAACTAGTCCAACAGAGCAGTTTCTCAGTTGTTTTTTTATGTTTATTTCTTTTTAAATCTTATGTGGTATATTTGTAACCAACTTTTCTTTTTTTTCTTGGTACCAGGGATTGAACTCAGGGGCATTCAACCACTGAGACACATTCCCAGCCCTATTTGGTATTTTATTTAGAGACAGGGTCTCACTGAGTTGCTTAGTGCCTTGCTGTTGCTGAGGCTGGATTTGAACTCGTATGCTCCTATCTCAGCCTCCCAAGCTGCTGGGGTTACAGGCATGTACCACTGTGTCTGGCTGACTTTTCAATTCATGTTTGCTGAGATCTGTTGTGTGTCCAGTACTGTACCAGTTGCTGTAATAACAGAGGTAAACAAAAGAATGTCATAAGGGCAGGACTCTTCATGAAAGGAAACTGATCTAAAAATTTTATTATTCTTTTGTTTCTATCAGGGTTGTTATCTATGTCCTATCTCTTCCACTTATTAGCTGTGTGACTCTGGACAAGTTAATTTACCTTTTGATGCCCTGGTTTCTGTAAAACTGTGATAACATTTTCAGGTTATTTAGAATCATAATTAATTTGTAAATTCATGATTTCTTTAAAAATTTTCTTGTAGTTGTAGATGGATAACATGCCTTTATTTATTTTTATGTGATGCTAAGGATTGAACCCAGTGCCTCACTTGTGCTAGGCAAGCACTCTGCCATTGAGCTACTGCCCCAGCCCCAAAGAGCTGGGATAAAGCCTGGCACTTGGAGCATTATGAAGTATTAGGCATTGCTATCTTGATGCCCCAGACTCCAAAGCAACATGACTTGACTCCAGGCTGTACCAGCTCTCCCTGTTGCTTCTGCCTACTTCACTCATGCATTTAGCAAGCAATTTTCAGCATTACTGTGTGCAAGGCAATGCTTGAGCCACCAGGAATATAGCAAAGAACAGTGTTTTCATGATGGGGGAGGGACAAACAGCAAAGAAAGTATATGAGTAAGTGGTAAGTACCTAATGGGATTCAATTTCAGTGTGATAGTCTCCAGGCAGCACATTTCATTGAGGGCTGGGGAAGGCCCCTTAGGAGGTGATGTACCCTGAGATCTGAATGACAAGCAGTACTGTACTGTAGAATTCATCCCTGACACTTCATCATGCCCACTGCTCACCATTCCTGCTCTTTCCAACAGTGCCTAAGCCTGACGGTTTTATTCCACATTTTGACTCATGCCATTCTCTGTCGCTGGCCACCTCCCCACCCCTGAAATAGCCCCCTGGCCCCTATTCCACAGAGCTCAAAGTGTGAACTTCCTCAGGAGGCTCTCCACAGACCAAGGATAGGGTGTGGAATCACGGAACGGATCCCAGTCTCCTGCCCTGATCAGAGAGCCAGTGGTAGCTGTGGGTTTCCTATAGTCTCGGGAGTGTGCTGGTAAAAACTGCAAAATAATTTGATTGCTCTTCACAATTCCCTTGGGCCCTTGTTAAAATACAAAATCAAGGAACCCAACACAGTCCTCTTGAATGAAGATCTCCAGAGATTTTTGTTTTCGATGTTGGGGATTGAACCCTAAGTCTCCTGCATGCTAGGCAAGCGCTCATCAGGGGCCTACCCCCAGTCCTCGAGCGGTGATATCCTCCAGCTGCAGGTATCCTGCCTCGGTGGGGGCAGATAGGAATCAGATGCCCCGGAAATAACCTAGCTATGGAAGGACGTGCTCTGGATTGCTGTTTCCCACAAGGCAACTTATCTGTGTACCTGGCAAAAGCATAACTCAAAAGACTGTGTTCCCTTTGGCTCTACTGACTTAATGACTTGGCAGCCACCGCATTTTAACGGGTGCATTACTACCAAGTAACTAAGAAGGAACTTGTGAGTGGCCAAAGGCCCAACTTTGTGGTC